>NW_024044895.1:0-368072 GCF_015852505.1 Tachyglossus aculeatus
TATTGGCCATGTGGGCCTCCCTAGTTTCTGACCACTCCTCTCCCGTCCTCCCTCAGCCCACGTTCATTCCTCTGAGAAGAGCTAACTCCCATTCCTAGAAGAATCGCTGCCTTCAGGATATGCACCGGCATCCAACCGGCTAAGATGCTTTTCATTCCCAGTCTCATCCCTTCTGGGATTTCTGGGTCAGCAAAGTTAGGAGCAGGGCTGGGGTTGTGAGGATGGGGTGGGGAGGGAGAAGAGGAATCTCTGGCAAGTTCAGGTCCAGAGGAATGCTCTGAAATTATTTATCTTGGCAACAACTCTCATTGGTCCCGTGACTCCGTAGAGAAGCAATGTTGAATAATGGATAGAGTATGAGCCTGAGAGACAGAGGACCTGGGCTCTACCACCTGTCTGCTGTGGGAACCTGGGCAAATCACGTCACTTCTCTGTGCCTCAGTTACCTCATCTGTCAAAACTGTGATCCCCATGTGGAACATAGACGGTGTCCAACCTGATGAGCTTAGGACCGATCCCAGCACTTAGTACATTATCTGGCATATAGTAAACACTTCACAAGTATCATTTAAAAAGCCTGCCATGAGTGGTGTCTTATTGGACTCTGAAGGACAATGATATATATATATATATATGTATCACTAATCATTTATACATCTATTCATATATATATATATATATAAGATATATATATCTTATATATATATATATATATATATATATATATATATGTGGCATACAGTGACAGTGAAATACATATATAGATAGATAGATACATATATAGATAGATATTATCCATCGAGATATGTATAAAGATAGGTAGATATGACGTGATATTTATGGCTTTAAAGCACTCAATCACTTTGTCCCCCCACCTCACCTTCCTTCTCCTCTGCTACAGCCCAGCCCACACACTTCACTCCTCTAATGCTAACTTCACTGTGCCTCAATCTCACCTATCGAGCAGCCAACTTCTTGCCCACATCCTGCCTTAGGCCTCATTCATTCATTCATTCAATCGTATTTATTGAGCTATTACTGTGTGCACAGCACTGTACTAAGCGCTTGGGAAGTCCAAGTTGGCAACATATAGAGACGGTCCCTACCCAACAGCGGGCTCACAGTCTAGAAGGGGGAGAAAGACCACAAAACAAAACATATTAACAAAATAAAATTAATAGAATAAATGTGCATAAGTAAAATAAATAGAGTAATAAATATGTACAAACTTATATACATATGTACATGGGCTGTGGGGAGGGGAAGGAGGTAAGGCGGGGGGGATGGGGAGGGGGAGTATAACTGATTGATTGATTGACTGAGTGATGGATGGCAGGGAGCGGCAGTGCACGCACACACTCACGCTCCGGGGCAGTGAAGGTCGGCGCCAATGGCCGCTTCAGCGCCTCTTTCCAGTTCACGGCGGCCATGACGGCCCCACCGCTGTCCCATTGGGCCTAGTCCTTCCACCGGAAGTGGGCGGTGCCGCCCTAGGGGAGCGCCACACTGCGGCCCACTTGGGGCTCCCCGTGACGTCATTTCCGGCGCCCTCTCCTACCACGAGCATCAGGTCCCCGATGGCCCATCTGGTTCTGGTCAGTAAGGTGGGGGAGCTGCCCCCCTTTCCGGACCCCGCAGGGCCTCGCCCTCCCTTAAGGCGGCCATCACTGGACAGGCTGCGGGGGGAGACGCCGCCCCCTCCCTCCTCATACCTAATAGACGATGACTCTCCCCCTTCCCCCGTTCAAAGCATTACCCAGGACATATCTCTTCTGAGAGGCCTTCCCTGCCTAAGCCCTCTTTTCCTTCTCTCTTCCTAACTCCTAACTCCTTTCTGTGTCACCCTGATTTGCCCCCTTTATTCATCTTCCTTCCCAGCCCCACAGCACTTGTCTTTCTTTATTGCTGAATTGTAGTTTCCAAGCGCTTAGTACCGTGCTCTTCACACAGTAAGCACCCAATAAATACAATTGATTGAATGAACGAATGAATCCTTGCAATTTATTAAAGTACATTAATGTCTGTCTTCTCCTCTGGACTGTAAGCTCTCTGTGGCCAGGGGACGTGTCTGTTCATTGTTATAACATATACTCCCGAGCGCTTCTTACCATGCTTTGCACAGAGTAAGCACTCAATAAATACAATTGACTGACTGACTGATTACCAAATCTGTGGTATTGTCCTCCCCCAAGCACTTAGTACCGTGCTCTGCACATAGTAAGTGCTCAATCATTATGCTTGATTGATCAAGGCAGGGCCCGACAGATGTGGGGAACTCAGGAAAGAAGCAGATAGAAGTGGGCTGTAGGATGCAGTAGTGGGTGGGGGGTGTACAAAGGAGAGGGACATACAGCACGCACGAACATAGCCACAATTCATTTATTTAAAATAATGTCTTTCTTTCCCTCTAGACTATGAAATCATTGAGGGCGGGGCATGTCTCCATTAGACACTTACATCATACTGTCCCAGGAACTTAATACAGTGCTCTGTACACTGTTAGTGTTCAATAAATAGGATTGATTGATTGATTGGATGAGGGGAATCAAGCAAAAACTCCTCACTCTCGGCTTCAAGGCTCTCCATCACCTCGCCCTCTCCTACCTCACCTCCCTTCTCTCCTTCTACAGCCCAGCCCACACCCTCCACTCCTCTGCCGCTAACCTTCTCACTGTACTTCGTATTCGCCCGTCCCGCCATCGACCCCTGGCCCATGTCCTTCCTCTGGCCTGGAATGTTCTCCCTCCACACATCCTCCAAACTAGCTCTCTTCCTCCCTTCAAAGCCCTACTGAGAGTTCACATCCTCCAGGAAGCCTTCCCAGACCGAGCTCCCTTTTACCTCTCCTCCTCCCCATTGCCCCCCGTCCTACCTCCTTCCCCTCCCCATAGCACTTGTATGTATTTGTACATATTTATTACTCGATTTATTTTACTTGTACATATTTACTACTCTATTTTATGAATGATGTGCATATAGCTATAATTCTATTTATTTTGGCGGTTTGACACCTGTCTACATGTTTTGTTTTGTTTTGTTGTCTGTCTCCCCCTTCTAGACTGTTAGCCCGTTGACGGGTAGGGACCGTCTCTATATGTTGCCGACTTGTACTTCCCAAGCGCTTAGTACAATGGTCTTCACACAGTAAGCATTCAATAAATGCCATTGAATGAATGAATGAATTTGTCACAGAATGCAGGTCATCTCACCCTCCTCCTCCTCTTCCTGTTCCTCCTCCTTCTTCATTACCGGATAAAATAGCCCATCCCACGTTATCCTCTCCTCACTGATAGTAAAGTCTTGGCCAGCTGGGGCCAGGGGCATGAACTCTCCTACTTTGTTGTAGACTTTGGTGCCGTTCTGTAAAATCTGATAGTTCAGGATGTCAAACCTACTGGTCGCCCAGCCGTGATCATACAAATGGACCTGCTCACCGGCACCGGTGTGGACCCCAGTGTTCTTCAGTGATGACTGGAGCTGGAAGGAGAGGGGGACACCAGTGACTGGTGTCACCGAAAAAGCAGCGTGGTCTGGTGGATAGAGGGAGGGGAGAATTACCTACCATGGACGAGGGACCCAACTCGGTCCATCTCCCGACATCTCTGTGTCCTTCGCAGCCCAGATCTCTTGGTGGAGGGCGTGAACTATGGCATAAACAGCTGGGAGTCAGGATTCCTGGGTTGTCATTCCTGCCTCCAACACTTTGCCTGCTGTGCAATCTTAGGTAACCTACTTAGCTTCTCTGTGCCTCAGTTTCCTCATCAATAAAAATAAAGATAAGACATATTTTCTCAATTAATCAATCAAACATATTTATTGAGCGCTTAATGTGGACAGAGTACTGTACTAAGTTCTCGGGAGAGTAGAATATAACAGAGTTGGTATATATGTTCCCTGCCCTCAACGGCTTTACTGTCTAGAGGGAGAGGCAAGCATTAAAATAAATGAATTATGGAAATGCACATAAGTGCTGTGAGGCTGAGGGAGGGGTGAATAAAGAGTGCAAATCCAAGTGCAAGGCAGATGCGTAAGGGAGTAGGAGAAGACGAAATGAGGGCTTAGTCAGCCCGCCATCACACTGCGGGGCTCCTGCTGCTCCCGGAAGGATCCTTCTCCTCAGGGTGCCGACATAGGACCCCGGGATCCCGATCCTAAAAGGCCCGCCCGCCATCACACCGCGCAGCCCCTGCTGCTCCCGGAAGGATCCTCTCCTCCGTACACCTACGCGAGGGCCGGGGCTCCCCTTCCCTCCCTCCCTCCCTCCGTCCCCGAGCAGCCTGCTATCGGGTGTCCATGACCCGCGGCCGGGCTCCTGGCCATCCCCCGCCCAGACATCTGCATTCCCGCCCGACGACACCCGGCCATCATCACTAGAACCACCCCTCGAAGCCACCTCCACTCTGTCCAAGTAGCCAACTGGGACCGTGGGACATTCTGTCCTGCTGTTCCCATTCCGCCCCCACCCCACCCCATAAGTAACCTTCTCTGAGGAGCCCCCTCACTCCCTCCTTCCCGGACTGGACATGACTGATTTCCCTCCGCTCCCCTCCGTGGGGAAAAAGGCCCTTGTTATCACCGAGTTAATATAAAAACAACCCCATTCACACCTAGTCAGCCCACCCATGCTATTTGGCTGTTTACTCCTCTTCCCAGGCATCTCCTCTCTCATGACCCCCTTAAGAATTCCACCTTAGTCCAGAACTGCTATCCATAGGACTCCATCCTCCACCACCTCTGAGACATTTCTGCCAGGAGCCCCTGGGCTCTCCTTGCCATTACCCTTTTTGATTTGATTTGACTGACCCATGGGCAATTCATCCTTCTGCTGTGGGCATCATCTGCCTAATCTGCTTATTTTACTACTGCTATCGCATGTTAATTGTTAACTGGTCTCTGTGATGTCATCATCTTATTTTATTATTGCCATCGAATGTTAACTGCTAACAGCTCTCTGTGATGTCATTATTTGCTTATTTTATTCCCGTCGCATGTTAATTGTTGACTGCTCTCTGCGTTGTCATCGTCTGTTTATTTCATTATTGCCATCGCATGCTAACTGCTCTCTGTGATGTCATCATATACTTATTTTATTATTGCTACTGAATGTTAATTGTCAACTACTCTCTGTGCTGTCATTTACCTTGCTAACCTCATCATGAACTATCAATTCTCCTGCTCTCATCTGCCCTTCCCAGTCCTCACCTTCCCCTTCCCCATCCCACCCAGCTCTTTCCCTCCCTTTCCCCCTCCCTCCGCCCCATCAAAGTTCTCCTATCTCATCGCCATCCCTCTTCCCACTCTCCCCGCCCAGGCCCCCGACAACTCATTCTAATCCAAACCCTCCCCACCCCGCCCGCCCGTCCCCCTCTCCCCCTTCCCTCCACAGGTGCTGCCAAGTGAGGCCTTTGGAACCCCCGCTCCATTGTAGGTAAGCTCCCTTTCATCCTCACCTGTTTCATTCCAAGCTCTAGCCTCCTCCTCGCCCTAACCGAAACATGGATCACCCCGGGTGACACTGTCCCTTCTGCTGCTCTCTCCAGCGGAGGCTTCTTCTTCTCCCACTCCCCCAGACACACCGGAAAAGGAGGAGATGTCGGCTAACTTCTTGCACCCCAATGTCGCTTTCGCTCTATCCCTCCTCCCCCTTCCCTATCCTTCCGCTCCTTTGAAGCCCATATTATTTGGCTTCAATCTACCACCCCCTCCAGATTCTTATAGCCATCATCTACCGCCACCTGGCCCCACCTCCAACGTTGTGTTAACGATTTTAATCCTTTTCTCACCTTCTTTCTCTCCTTTTCCATGCCCACTCTGATCCTCGGAGACTTCAACATCCACATGGAACATCCACATGGATGTCCCCTGCATGTCGCCCGCCTTCTATCTCTCCTTGACTCTGCAAACCTCCTGCTCCAACCCACCTCGCCCACTCACCAACTTGGTCACACCCTCGACCTCATCATCTTCTACCGCTGCACTATCTCCACACTCAACTACTCTGAAATCCCTCTCTATGATCATACCCTTCTCACCTGCCTCCTCACTCACACTCATTCCCCCTGTAAATCTATATTTCTACCCCACAGAGACCTCCTCTCTCTAGGCCCCATCCATCTTTCTCAGCACATCATACCCCACGTCTCCTCCCTATCCTCTCTACCCAATCTTGATGACCAGATTACTGCTCTCAACTCCACCCTCTCCACTCAACTCAACTCTCTCGCTCCCCTTTCCCTTCGCCGCTCTTGCACCAGTAACCCACAGCCTTGGATCACTGCCACTGTCTGCCTCCTTCACTCTTATGCTCGAGCTGCTGAACGCTGCTGGCAAAAGTCTAAACACCAAGCCAACCTTGTTCACTTTAAGTTTATCCTTTCCTGCCTTAACTCTAACCTGTCCTCTGCCAGACAAAACTATTTTTCCTCCATTAGTGACACCCATGCCCATCATCCCCATCAGCTGCTCCGTACGATTAACCCCCTTCTCAGGCCCCATGTTCCTCCCCCTCCTCCAGCCATCACCCCCAATGATCTGACCTCCTACTTCGTTAGTAAAATTAACTCCCCAAAGTCACCCCTCTCCCTTCTCCATCCCCCCCGCTCTCAACCCTGTCTGCTACTCTCCCACCCTTCCCAGCGGTATCTTCAGATGAGATCTCCTTCCTCCTCTAAAGTGCTACTCCATCCACCTGTGCTTAAGACCCCATTCCCTGTCATTTTATGAACACGCTAGCCCCTTCCCTCCTCCCCTCCTTAAGTTCCATCTTCATCAATCAATCTTATTTATTGAGCGCTCACTCTCCACTGGTTCCTTCCCTTCTGCCTTCAAACATGTCCATGTCTTCCTCCTCCTAAAAAATCCCTCTCTTGACCCCACCTCCCCTTCTAGTTATCGCCCTATCTCCCTCCTACCCTTACTTTCCAAACTCCTAGAATGAGTCGCTGCCTCAAATTCCTCAACGCCAAGTCTCTCCTTGAACCTCTCCAATCTGGCTTCCATCCCCTATACTCCATCGAAACTGCCTTCTCAAAGGTCACCAACGATCTTCTTGCCAAATCCAATGTCTCCTACTCTATCCTAATCCTCCTCGACCTCTCAGCTGCCTTCGACACTGTGGATCACCTCCTTCTTCTCAACATGCTATCCAGCCTTGGCTTCACAGACTCCGTCCTCTCCTGGCTCTCCTTTATCTCTCCGGCCATTCATTCTCAGTCTCCTTTGTGGGGTCCTCCTCCTCCTCCCATCCCTTTACTATAGGGATTCCTCAAGGGTCAGTTCTTGGTCCCTTTTTGTTCTCTATCTACACTCATTCTCTTGGTGAACTCATTCACTCCCACGGCTTCAACTATCATCTCTACGCTGATGACACCCAAATCTACATCACAGCCCTTGCTCTCCCTCCCTCCCTCCAGGCTCTTTTCTTCTCCTGCCTTCAGAAAATATCTATCTGGATGTCTGCCCGCCATCTAAAACTCAGTATGTGCAAGACTGAACTCCTTATCTTACCTCCCAAACTCTGTCCTCTCCTTGACTTTCCCGTCACTTTAGACGACACTACCATCCTTCCCGTCTCACAAGCCCTCACCATTGATGTCATCCTCTACTCCGCTCTCTTGTTCACCCCACACATCCAATCTGTCACCAAAACCTGCTGGTCTCACCTTCACAACGTCGCCAAGATCTGCCCTTTCCTCTGCATCCAAACCGCTACCTTGCTGGTTCAAGCTCTCATTCTATCACGACTGGATTACTGCATCAGGCTCCTCTCTGATCTCCCATCCTCGTCTCTCTCCCCACTTCTGTATAAACTTCACTCCGCTGACCCGATTATCTTTGTACAGAAACGCTCTGGGCATATTACTCCCCTTCTCAAAAATCCACTTCCTCCCTCTACCCGTACCTCACTGCTTTCCTACTATACCCAGCCCACTCATTTCACTTCTTTAATGCCAACCTACTCACCTCACCTCGATCTCGTCTATCTCATTTCTAAATTCTCCCCCAGATCCTGCCTTTGACCTGGAGCACCCTCCCACTTCGTAAGTGACAGATGATCACTCCCCGACCTTCCAAACCTTAAAATTGCACCTCTTTCATTCATTCATTCATCGTATTTATTGAGCGCTTACTGTGTGCAGATCACTGTACTAAGCGCTTGGGAAGTACAAGTCGGCAACATATAGAGATGGTCCCTACCCAACAACGGGCTCACAGTCTAGAAGGGGGAGACAAACAACAAAACAAAACATGCAGACAGGTGTCAAAATCGTCAGAACAAATAGAATTATAGCTATATGCACATCATTAACAAAATTAATAGAATAGCAGATATGTACAAGTAAAATAAATAGAGTAATAAATCTGCACGAATATATACAAGTGTTATGGGGGGGAAGGAGGTAGGGCGGGGGAAGATGTGGAGGAGGAGAAGAAAAAGGGGGTTCAGTCTGGGAAGGCCTCCTGGAGGAGGTGAGCTCTCAGTAGGGCTTTGAAGGGAAGAAGAGAGCTAGTTTGGCGGATGTATGGAGGGAGGGCATTCCAGTCCAGGGCAAGATCGTGGGGGGTCAAAGGCGCGACAGGTGAGAACGAGGCACAGTGAAGAGGTTAGCGGCAGAGGAATAGATGGTACGGGATGGGCTGTAGAATGAAAGAAGGGAGGTGAGGTAGGAGGGGCTGAGGCGGTGGAGAGCCTTGAAGCCGAGAGTGAGGAGTTTTTGCTTGATTTGTAGGTTGAGAGGCACCTACTGGAGGTTCTTGTAGAGGTTCTTGAATGGACAACCACTGGAGGAAACATGGACTGCACGTTTTTGTAGAAAAGGTATCTGGGCAGCCTAGTGAAGTATGGACTGGAGTAGGGAGAGAAAGGAGGCTGAGAGATCATCAATAAGGCTGATGTAGTAATCCGGGTGGGTTAGGATGAGTGATTGTATTAACATGGTAGCAGTTTGGATGGAGAGGAAATGGTGCATTTTAGTGATGTTGTGAAGGTGGGACTGACAGGATTTGGTGATGGATTGATGGACTGAATATGTGGGTCGAATGAGAGAGAGAAGTCAAGGATAACGCCCGTTGCTCCCCGCGGTTTCGGGGGCAACTCTCGGGTTCTTACCCTCTCCGGGTCTTCGGACATCTCCGGACGCGGGCCGCGCGTTCACACCAGGAAGAGTCAGCCAGAGGTCCAAAGCTTAGTTGCCGTTTATTTTCTATCAGCGATTACATAGTTAAAAGAGAGAGAGAGAGAGAGAGAGAGAGAGAGAGAGAGAGAGAGGGAGGGAGGGAGGGAGAGAGCGCACCCGTGCCCCCCCCCTTGTCTTGTTCGTCTCTTATACCCCCCGTTGCCCGGGGGCAGGGTTTTCTCAGGCCATGTAGCACACACCGCCCTCCAGCCACTAGCCTAGCAACAGCTCTGTCCATCACGAAGCGTTTGCTCTGGCTCGCCCCCAGCCACCCGTTGCCAACCATCGCTGGCTGCGAATATGGCCTTGAGGTTGCCTCCGAGCCTTGCAGGTGCAAGCTTGTTTTTCTTGCCCTGGTCCCTTTATCTCCTGTTGTTGAGTCTGTTTGGCTTTGAGCCGTTGTGTACGGTTTGTGTGCACATACTCCCTGTCTCAGCGCCTTCCCACGCTCCCCACGTGGATATACATACGAGAATGACTACAGATGTAGTGAAGACAGGACGTTCTGGAGAAAACATATCCATTGAGTCGCTATGAATTGGGAAACGACTCGATGGCATTTGATGATGACGATGTGTCACCCTTTGTCCGCTGAGGATTGTGTTCATGGTAAAGAGGCCTGGGTCCTGGGCTGGAGTCGAGCAGGGTAAGATCAACCAGCTCTGGGCAGAGGTGGGTGAGACTGAATGCTGTTTGGCAAGATGGAGGTCATACGGTCGAGCAGGATGCCCTCACCGTCTATTGAAAGAGAAGTCACGTGGGCTAGTAGAAGGAGCCCGGGCCTGGGAGTCAGAGGACCTGGGTTCTGATCCCATCTTTGCCACTTTTTTCAATGGTATTTGTTAAGCACTTACGATGTGCCAGACATTGTACTAAGCACTGGGGTAGATACAAGCTAATCATACCTAGGTTCCAATCCTGACTCTGCCACTTGTCGGCTGTGTGGCCATGGGCAAGTCACTTCACTTCTCTGGGCCTCAGTTTCCTCACCTGGAAAATGGGGACTCACTACCTGTTCTCCCTCCCACTCACACTCTGAGCCCAATGTGGGACAGTGATTGTGTCTGACCTTCTTGTATTGCATCAACTCCAGTGCTCAGTTCAGTACTGGGAAGTGTTTGAGAGAGTCCAGTACAACTGAGTGGGTAGACATAATGTCAGCCCTCAAGAAGCTTACAGTCTGTGTGAGAAATAGATATTAAAATGAATTACAGATAGGGGAAGCATCAGAGTATAAGAATATGTCCATGTATGAGAAGCAGATGATAGGTAATGTGGCCTAGGAGAAAGACCACAGGCCTGAAAGCCAGAGGACATTAGGTTCCAATCCCAGCTGCACCACTTATTTGCTCTGTGACCTTGAGTAAGTGACTTCACTTCTCTGTGCCTCAGTTACCTCATATGTAACATGGGGATTAAGACTGTGACCCTCATATGGAACATGGACTGTGTCCAAAACTGATTAGCTTGTATCTATCCCCAGCACTTAGGATAGTGTCTGGCAAATAATAACCCCTTACCAAATCCCACCAAAAAGGTAGGTGGTGAAGCTGGGATTAGAGTGCAGGTCTTCTGCCTCCCATGCAAGTGCGCTTTCCACTTAGTTTATGCTGCTTCCCAATTTCTGACAGGAATGGAAGATATAGAATATAAGTCCAGGTTGTAAAGAAGGGCCAGATAAAAATCCAGGAAGGCAGAGAAGATGGAAGGGGAAGCCTAGGTGTGAGAGGTGTGGCCAGACTTAGGATGTGGGTCGCAAACTAGTCTCTATGGAAAAGATACTGACCACCCGAAGAAGAAAAGTCTCTGAGTTGGGAGGCGCAGATTAATAATAATTACGGTATTCCTTAAGCGCTTACTATGTGCTAAGCACTATTTTAAGCGCTGGGGTAGATACAAGGTAAGCAGGTTGTCCCACGTGAGGCTTACAGTCTTAAACCCCATTTTACAGGAGAGATAACTGAGGCACAGAGAAGTTAAGTGGCTTACCCAAGGTCACACAGAAGATAAGTGGCGGACCCGGGATCAGAACCCACATCCTCTGACTCCCAAACCTGGGTTCCTTCCAGTAAACCAGGCTGCTAACTTCTAGTTGAAGCCGGTCGAGACCAGGCTGACAGGATCCCAAGAGGAGGTCAAAGGACAATGAAACTGAGGTTAGACTAGCCTGGAAACTCGCTGCAGGCAGGGATTGAGTGTACCAACTCTGTTCTGCCGTATTCTCCCAAGCGCTTAGTCCAATGCCCTGCACACGGGAAGCGCTCAATATTGATTGATTATTCACCGCATCGTCAGCCCCAGAGCACCTATGTATGTTTCCATCATTTACTGATTGATATTGTCAGTCTCCTCTTCTAAATTCTAAGCTTACTGTGGGCAGGGAACGAATCTACCGACCTTGTCCTATTGTACTCTCCCAAATCCTTAGTACAGTGCTCTGTACACAGTAAATGCTTAATAAATACCGGTGATTGATTGTCTACTCGACTGCTCTTTAGGCTTTCAATAACAGAATCAATTTTCTGTGCCTCAATGGGGAATCCACAGATTCTCCGTGAAAATGAACAGCACCACCGTGGTGACAGAAATCCTCCTGTTGGGATTCTCGGAGGTCAGGGAGCTGTAGCTGGTCCAGGCAACACTGTTCCTCCTGGTCTACCAGGCGTCCCTGAGGGGCAATGTCCTCATCGTCGCCATCACCGTCCTCGACCGACGCCTCCACACCTCCATGTACGTCTTTCTCAGGAACCTGTCCGTCGTCGACCTCTGCCTCATCTACGTCACCATTCCCAATTCCACCCACAACTCTCTGATTAATGGCAGAGCCATCTCTCTATGGGGCTGTGTGGCTCAGGTCTCTTTTTGTGATTTTGTTTGCTGGCTCAGAGTTATCCGTTCTCACGGCGATGTCTTACGACAGCTATGCGGCCATCTGCCGCACCCTGTGCTACGAGGTCATCATGGACGGGGGGGGGGCGGTCTGTGGGAAGATGGCCGCCGCCTAATGGATCGATGTACTCAGCCGGGACATTGACACTGAGCTTCTGTGGCTCTAACTCGATTCAAGAGTTCTGCGACATCCCTTCCTTACTGAAGATCTCCTGTTCCGAAACGCATGTTGTCATTGATGTCTGTGTGGCCAATGCAGGCAGCTTCGTTTTTGTCTCCTTCGTCTTCATCGCCGTCTCGTGCGTGCACATGTTCCGGGCCGTGCTGAGGATGACGGCCGCCGCGGACTGGGCCAAAGCCTTCTCCACCTGCCTGCCCCACCTCATCGTTGTGACTTTATTCGTAGTAAATGGAACCTTCGCCTACCTCAAGCCCGTGTCTGACTCTCCCTTGGCCCTGGACCTGCTGATATCGGTGTTCTATACAGTGAATAGAATACAAGGTATATACCAGGTATATACTGGCCTCCCACTTTGAACCCCCTTACCTACAGCCTGAGGAACCGAGACATGAAGTCCACCCTGAGGAGAATGATGGCAGGAAAAAGCCTCTAAAATGGCGGTAGAACCTTCTTCTCTCTGAGGTCAAAGACCCTTCTAGCCTTGGGAAACTCTGGGTCCCCATCCCTTGGGGTTAGTCACACGGGAACTACATGTGAGCTCAAAGGAGGATCGCATAACTAGACAGTTTGCCAGAGTCTCGTTCGTTATCGGAATGTCCCTACATCAATCAATCAATCAATCAATCGTATTTATTGAGCGCTTACTGTGTGCAGAGCACTGTACTAAGCGCTTGGAAAGTACAAGCTGGCAACATATAGAGACAGTCCCTACCCAACAGTGGGCTCACAGTCTAGAAGGGGGAGACAGAGAACAAAACCAAACATACTAACAAAATAAAATAAATAGAATAGATAGGTACAAGTAAAATAAATAAATAAATAGAGTAATAAATATGTACAAACATATATACATATATACAGGTGCTGTGGGGAAGGGAAGGAGGTAAGATGCGGGGGATGGAGAGGGGGACGAGGGGGAGAGGAAGGAAGGGGCTCAGTCTGGGAAGGCCACCTGGAGGAGATGAGCTCTCAGTAGGGCCTTGAAGGGAGGAAGAGAGCTAGCTTGGCGGATGGGCAGAGGGAGGGCATTCCAGGCTCGTGGGAGGACGTGGGACGGGGGTCGATGGCGGGACAGGAGGGCTGAGTAGGTGCGAATGAGGTTGTCGTTAATGTAACTTGGTGATAACAAGGGCCTTTTTCCCGGGGTGGGGGTGGGGAGTCAGTCAGGACCGGACCGGGGAGGGGGGTTGGGGGGGCACTATAAGGAGGGTCGCTTAAGTTGGTGGGGGGGAATGGAAGCAGGGGGCGTCTATGGTGGCGCTCGGAGGAGAGAAGCCTTCCGGAAGCAGCGGGGGACACGCGGTGTGATGGAGGGCGGTCCTCTCGGGAACGGAGTTCCGGGCGTCTATGGCGGGCCTCTCTGGCGCTCTGAGGAGAGGATCCTTCCGGGATCAACGGGGTCCATGCGGTGTGATGGCGGGCGGGCCTCTCGGTAACGGAGTCCCGGGCGTCTGTGAGCAGTGACTATGGCTGTTTAGAATGCAAGGCCGGGTTATAAAGAGGGGCCACATAAAAAGCCAGGAATGCAGAGAAGATGGACCCGGAAGGATGGGTGTGAGATGAGAGGCCAGTCGTGGGATGTGGATGGAAAACCCGCCGCTGTGGAAATAAAAGCACTGACCGCCTGAAGAAGATAGTTAGGAGTTAGGAGGCGTGGACTGCAAACATCTAGTTGAAACCAGTCGATACCCAGCTGTCAGGATCCCAAGAAAAGGATAAAGGACAATGAAGCTGAGATTAGACTAGCCTCACAGCTCTCTGCGGGCAGGGAACGTGTCTTCCCGTTCTATTCCACTGTACACCCTCCCGCCGCCCCACCTCCCCAGTGCTCTGCAAACAGTAAATTCTCAGTAAATACCATCGATTGATCGAGTGCCTACTGTACTGCCTTTTACACTAATGAATAACGATCTAGGTACGTGTATCGGATTCCCTCAGTCATTTTTGGTTGGGATGAAGAGGGGCCTACCTGCAGAGCACTTATATTCATTTAGTAACTTATCTATTTATATAAATGTCTGTCTCCTCCACTACACTGTAGACAAGCTGTGGGCAGGGAACGTTTCCTTGAACTCTGTTCTATTATACTCTTCCAAGCACTTAGTACAGTGCCCTGCACAAAGAAAGCGCTCAAGATATATCATTAATGTTGAAGAAATATTAGGCAGTGTAGGTAATTATTCATTTCCCGGCTCCGCCAATTGTCAGCTGTGTGACTTTGGGCAAGTCACTTAACTTCTCTGTGCCTCGGTTACCTCATCTGTAATATGGGGATTAAGACTGTGAGCCCCCCGTGGGACAACCTGATCACCTTGTCACCTCCCCAGCGCTTAGTATAGTGTTTTGCACATAGTAAGCACTTAATAAATGTCATTATTATTACTATTAGTATTATTATCATTATTATTTGTAGACTGTGAGCCCGGTGTGGGAAGGGAATGTCTCTCTTTGTTGCTGAATTGTACTTTCCAAAGTGCTTAATACAGTGCTCTGCACACAGTAAGCACTCAATAAATACGACTGAATGATAATATCAGGATGCCATTATGACACACACAAAAAAGGTGTTTGTAGGCATGATCAATTAATCAAAGGTATTTATTGAGCACTTACTGTGTGCAGAGCACGGAACTAAGTGCTTGGGAGAGTGAAATAGAGCAGAATTGGGAGAGTATAGTAGAACAGAGTTGGTAGACAATATAAAAATTTATTTGTAAAGTGTGTGTGTGTGTGTGAGAGAGAGAGAGAGAGAGACAGAGAGAGATAGAGAGAGAGAGAGAGAAAGGGGTGGTTGGGTGGGGTATTAGGACCCCAGACCCTTTATCATTTCTCCAAAGCCATTGACTTCCCATCCCGGGTCTCTATGAAAGTGAAAATGCAGACTTAGAAGCCAAAACCGAGGGAGGCTGAGGGTTGAAAATAAAAATCGGGATTTTCAGATTCCTTCCTGTAAATGTGCTCCTTCTCTGTGGGAATCCACAGATAATGGATGAAAATGGGAAACACCACCAAAGTGAGAATTCTTCCTGCTGAGATTCTCGGAGGTCCTGGAGCTGCAGATGGTCCACGCAGCGCTGTTCCTTCTGGTCTACCTGGCGGCCCTGATGGGCAATCTCCTCATCGTTGCCATCAACGCCCTAGATCGGCTCCTCCACACCCACATGTACTTCATCCTCAGGAGCCTGTCCGTCCTCGACCTCTGCCTCATCTCCGTCACCGTCCCCAAGTCCACCCACAACTCCCTGATCAATGGCAGAGGCATCTCCCTATGGGGCTGCGTGTCTCAGGTCATTTTTGTGATTTCGTTTGCTTTCTCAGAGTTGTCCCTCCTCAGGGCGTTATCCTACGACTGCTACGCTGCCATCTGCTGCCCCCTCTGCTACGAGGTCATCATGGACAGATGGGCCTGTGGGAAGATGTACACGGCTTCGTGGCTCAGCGGGGGCCTGTTCGGGGCAATGCACATAGCAGGGACATTGACAATGAGCTTCTGTGGCTCTAACATGATCCAGCAGTTCTTCTGCAACATCCCTTCCTTGCTGAAGATCTCCTGTTCTGAAACGCACGTTGTCATCGATGTCAGCGTGGCCACTGCATTTAGCTTGGCTTTCATCTCCTTCGTTTTCATCTTTGTCTCATGCGTGCACATCTTCCGTGCTGAGAATGCCGGCCGCCGAGGACTGGGCCAAAGCCTTCTTCACCTGCCGGCCTCACCTCGTCGTTGCCACCATCTTCTCGATTGGAGCCGTTGCCTATCTCAAGCCCGTGTCAGACTCCCCCACGACCCTGGACCTGCTGGTGTACATGCGCTACACCACGGTGCCACCTGCCCTGAACCCCCTCATCTACATCCTGAGGAACCCGGACATGAAAGCCGCCCTGGGGAGGGTTCTGCAGGGGCACAAATTCCTCCAGAATAAAGATCCCCTCTTTTTTACCTGACATGTATCCCCAGAATGTTTCCAAACTCCCTGGTTGCAAACTGCACTGTACTAAGTGTTGTAGTTTCTCCTTCCCTGGTGATCAGTCAATCAATGGTATTTATTGAGTGCTTACTCTATGCAGTGCACTGTAGTAAGCGTTTGGGAGGGTCCAACACATCAGAATTGGCAGAGTCGTTCCCCTCCCACCAGGAGCTAACGGTCTTGACTACTCTTCGCTACCCTGTCTCCCTTCCCTTGACTTTCCAGCTTCCAAATCCTTCCCTGACTAAATTGCTATTTTTCCAGAATCATAAGACATTCTGTTTTCAGCTGATCTATCTGATGTCCACTCCAGATCACTCTCCCTACGTTCACAGCCTTATTGAAGGCAAATCTCCTCCAAGAACTCTTCCCTGACCAAGCCCTCATTTCGTCTGCTCACACACCCTTCCGTGTCACCTTGCACTTGGATTTGCTCCCTTTATTCACCCCTTCCTCAGCCCCACAGCATTTATGTCCGTACCCATAATTTATTTATTTGTATACATTTCTGTCTCTCTCACTAATAATGATGGTATTTGTTAAGCGCTTGCTATGTGCAAAGAGTCCATAAGCTCCCTGTGAGCAGGGAACGCGTCTACCGACTCTGTTATATTGTAATGTCCCAAGCGCTTAGTACAGCGTTCTGCTCACGGTAAGCACTCAATAAATATCACTGTTTGATTGATTGACTAACATGGTCCCGGATGACTTTCCAAGCATTATTTTAACATTATGTGCCTGGCCTTCTTCTCTCTAGATTCCAGCTGCTCTCTCGGAATAGATTCCCAATGATTGATAATATTGTGATGCCGTACTTGGGGTGGTTGGGGTTTGTGGGTTTCCCCCATCTCCACCTACCCTATTTATTCACCGTCCCTTCTGGGTTGCCTGGACCCTTAGATATTTACCCCCAAGGACTTGGGTATTTACGCCACCCCCGCCCCATAGCTGTCCAAATCCTTAAACTCTGTTGCTTCCGGTCTTTAATTCACTTGAGTATCTGCCTACCCCACAAGATTTCCCGCCCCTTGAGATAGAGATCTTGTTTAACAAGCCTAGTGTTTTCTCCAAGGACGTAGATAAGTCCTCTGGTAGTGATCACCAAATGGAGAAGCAGAGTAGCTTAGCGGGCCTGGGAGTCAGAGGACCTGGGTTCTAATCCCATCTCCACCACTTGTCTGCTCTGCGAATTTGGTCAAGTCACTTCTGTTGACTTTGGTCAAGTCACTTATCTGTGGTTCAGTTTCCCCGTCTGTAAAATGGGGATGAAGGTTGTGAGCCCCATGTGAGACGGAGGCTGTGTCCAACCTGATTAGCTTTTAACTACCCCCAGTGCTTATACAGTTCTTGGCATATAGTAAGTGCATAACAAGTGCCACAGTTATTATCATTATTATTATTATCTTCATTGAATAAGAAGACAAAAACACAGACAGAGAGAGGAAAGAGTTGGTTAAGGGGGAATACTAGGTCATAAGAAGGGAATCAAAAAGAGACCTTTGTTCACAAAAATGATTACAGTTGACAGAAAAGTAGCCTCTGAGAAGACACCTAAGACTCTACGAGGAGATGGTACTAATAAAAAATAAATCATACCAGCTTCCTCCACTTAAGGCCCTCAGTCATCAATCATCACCATCAGTGGTGTTTAATGAGCGCGTACTGTGTGCAGAGCACTGTACTGATCCTGTTAGAGTGTACAGTATGCGAGAGAAGCATCAAGGTATAGTGTATAGAGCATGGGCCTGGGTTCACGTGTTTTAATCCCGGCTCTGCCACCTCTCTGCTGTGTAACCTTGGGCAAGTCACTTCACTTCTCTTTACCTCAGTTACCACCACTGTAAAATGAGGATCGAGACTGTGAGTTCCATGTGGAACAGGGACTGCTTCAACCCAATTTGCTTGTATCCACCCCAGCGCTTAGTACAGTACATGGCACATAATAAGTGCTTAACAAATACCATTATTATTATTATTATTACTATTATTATTTTCATTGCTGTATAACAGAGTTGGTAGACACCTTCCCTACCCACAAGAAGCGAACAGTCTCGAGAGGGAGACAGGCATTAATCTAAATAAATAATTTACGATATACAATTCATAATTTATAAGTATGAAGTGCGTGGGGTTGAGAGTAGCTTGATTATCCCCATGGGGAAGCCAGGATGATTCATTTATTCACTCATTCAATCGTATTTGACAGCTAGGTATGTTCTGGGGGCTTTCAGTCACGGGGTCCCTCAGACCAAAAGATGAATAATGCTTTCTCCAAAGGGAACAGAGAGGCCACGTGGGAAGGATTATAAATTGCTGCTCGAGAGGAGTGCAGAATGTGAAAGACACCATCTTTCGAGAACTCCTCGACAAGAGTGATGTCTCCTCCCGGGCTCGAGCAGCAATTAATCAGTGGGATTTATTGAGAGCTTCATATGTGCAGGGCCTGGACTAAGCGCTTGGGAGAGTACAGAGTTGGGAGATATGTTTTCTGGTCATAATGAGCATGCAGCCCAGAAGGGGAGACGGACTAAAGACTAATCCATCAGTGGTATTTTCGGGATGCTTCCTGTATGTAGAGCTCTGTACTAAGCGCTCTGTAGAGTGCAATATAACAAAGTTGGGGGACAAGTTCCCCGACCACAACGAGCTTGACGTCTAGAGATGGAGGGGCTGAACAGCTTAAAGGGGAGGCTTTTAACTCTGGGAGAAATGTGATGGGAAATCGCCTGTTTCCATCCATTGGCGTGTGCCAACGTGCGTCAGGAAATCCATTTCAGGGACCTTCAGCAGTTTCATTGTTCATGTGAGTTCCTTCCTGATCCTTGTCTTCCTCTAGCTTGATAGGCGCTTGCTATATTCCAAGTACAGGGCTAGGCTCTGGGCTCGATACAAGATTGAACAGAGTCCATGTCCCACATGGGACTCACAGTCTCAATTGGAGGAAGAACAGGTATTTTTTTAAAGGTACTTGTTAAGTATATAGTGTGTGCCCTGTAATAATAATAACAATAATAATAATTATGGTATTGGTTATATGCTTACTATATGCCAGGCACTGTCCTGAATGCTGGAACTGATCTTAGTGCTGGACTTGATACAAGATTGGACATAGCCCACGTCCCACATGGAGCTAACACTCAAAGTATAATGGAGAACCGGGTTTTTTTTTTATATGCTTGCTAAGCACTTAGTACGTGTCTAGTACTGTTCTAAGCATTGGGGGAGATACAAGATGGTAATAATAATGGTATTTGTTAAACACTTACTATATGCCAATCACTGTTCTATGCACTGGGGTAGATACAAGGTAATCAGGTTGTCCCACTTGGGGCTCACTGTTTAATCCTCATTTTACAAGATGAGGCACTTGAGGCACAGAGAGGTTAAGTGGCTTGCCCAAGGTCACATAGCAGACAAGTGGCGGAGGTGGGATTAGAACCCAGGTCTTCTGACTCCCAAGTTCGTGCTCTTTCCACTAAGCCATGCTGCTTCTGTAATAATCAGATTGGACATAGACTCTCTCCCATCTGGGGCTCGCAGTTTATGTAGCAAGCAGAAAAGGTAACTAATAAATATTTGCATATGAAGGAACTGAGGCCAAAGAAGCTATTTGACTGGTCAAAGGTCTCACAGCACGTCACATTGCAGGCTAGTGGCAGAGCTACAATTAAAACTCTCTCTCTTGGTCTAGGTGTCTCATTGAATTTTATTTGGTCTCTGTGCTTCTGTCTCCCTACTCTGTTTTTCTGTGTCTGCCTGTCTTCATGTCACCCTGCCGCTTCGTCCTTATCTTTGTGTTTATTTGGGAGAGGAGAGTGGTGGTCTGTCAAATATGTAGGGAGAGGGTGTTCCAGGGCAGCTAGGCTAGTGTGACTAGATGAATAAGAGAAACTGCAGCATCTCAATTCTCACAAACATTTAAGAACAGGGAACGTTTCCGGGAGAATAAATTGGTTTGAATGCTTGTCTTCATTCTAAGCCAGAGGCAGGAGAAAGAGGAATCTGAGAAGTCCGATGTAACCTAACAATTTCACTTTTCTTATGTTTTTCTAGGAGAGACACCCTCAGGCAGTCCACAGACCGCATGGCCAATCACACAGCTGTGAGATAATTCCTTCTGCTGGGTTTCTCAGAGGTCTGAGAGCTGCAGCTGATCCACGCCGCGTTGTTCCTCCTGGTCTAACTGGCGGCCCTGACGGGGAATCTCCTCATCGTCACTGTCACCGCCCTCGACCGGCGCCTCCACACCCCCATGTACGTCTTCCTCAGGAACCTGTCTGTCCTCGACGTCTGCTAAAACTCCGTCACCGTCCCCAAAACATCCTGAACTCCCTTATCAACAACAGATCCATCTATTTCAGAAGCTGTGTGGCCCAGGTCGTTTTGGTGGTTCTGTTTGCTCCTTCAGAACTGTTCGTCCTCACGGCAATGTCCTACGACCGCTACGCAGCCATCTGCTGCCCCCTGCGCTACAACGCCATCATGGACCGAGAGGCCTGTGGAAAGTTAGCCGCCATCTTCTGATTTAGCAGAGGGCTTTTCGGGGCGATATACTCAGCCGGAACGTTCATATTAAGCTTCTGTGAGTTCAACGTGATCCAGCAGTTCTTCTGCGATATTCCCTCCTTACTGAAGATCTCCTGTTCGGAAACGCACGTGTTCGTTGACGTCAGCGTGGATATGGGTATCGGCTTTGGTTTTGTCTCCTTTGTTTCCATCGGTTTCTCCTACGTCCATATCTTCTCGGGCATGCTGAGGTTCCCGTCGACTTAGAGTCGGGCCAAAGCCTTCTCCACCTGCCTGCCACAGCTCGCCGTTGTCAATGTTTTTCTCTGGACCAGAAGCTTCACCTACTTCAAACCCGTGTCAGACTCCCCCTCGACTCTAGAACTGCTGGTGTCCGTGTTCTACAGCGTGGTGCCCCCAACACTGAGCCCCCTTATCTACAGCCTGAGGAACAGGGACATGAAGGCCTTCTTGCGGATCCTTTGTGGCTGAAACACATTTATCTTGTCCGCTCTCCCCTCTGCTTCGACTCTGAAATTGTCTGTGTACCCCTTAAGCACTCTGATACTCACCCCAGACCCACGATACTCATAAAAATAGTCTCATGCTCTACTATTTCCCCTACCCCGATCTACCTTAATGTCTGTCTCCCGCTGTAGACTGTAAGCTTCTTGAGGACAAGTATCTACCAACTCCATTTCATTGTACTCAATCAAGTTCTCAGTACAGTGCTCTGCAAATAGTAAGCGCTCAATAGAAATCCACTGATTGATTGATTTATTGCCATCCCAATCCCCACAATGCTTGGCAACAGGAAGCTGCAAAGCTCAGAGGACTTGATGAGATAGACAAAGAAAGTGGAGAAGGACAATGGGCAGAGAGAAATTGGACAGATTTCATAAACCAAGGGTGGAGTTGTCAGAGGATAGTGAGAGGATACTGTGAGGCTGGTGGTGGTCTCACAAAGACAGAGCAGCCAGAACCAAATGGGTAGGGGTGTAGAGGAAGAGGATTATCCAAAACCCATTGCTACAGGAAATGAACCACAATCAGAGGCCCATTAGAGCACCAGGTAGAACAGATCCTGGGTCATAATTGTCCAGAAGGAAAGCAGGATCTAGAGGGAAAGACTATAACCTTAATTATTTTTAATGGTACTTCAGTGTTTGCTATGTTTCAAGTACAGTACTAAGTGATGGGATAAGAGAAGAAACTTGGTCTAGTGGGTAGAGCACAGTACTGGGAATCAAAAGGAGCTGATCTGCCACTTGTCTGCTGTGCGACCTTGGTCAAGTCACTTCACTTCTCTGTGTCTCAGTTGCCTTTTCTGTCAAGTGGGGATTAAGACCGTGAGCCCCATATGGGAAAGAAACTGTGTCCGTCGTGATTACCTTGTGCCTACCCCAGAGCTTAGTATAGTGCCTGGCACATAGTAAATGTTAAACAAATACCATTAAAAAAGAGACTAATGATAGATATCAAGTCACTCAGCAGCCAGGTAGTGGAGCTGGGATTAATAATAATAATGGTATTTATTCATTCATTTATTCACTCATACTTATTGAGCGCTTAATCTGTGCAGAGCACTGTACTGAGACCTTGGAAAGTACAATTCAGCACTAAAGAGAGACAACCCCTGCTTTCTCAGGGTTTACAGTCTAGAATGGAGGAGACAGACATCAAAACAAGTGAACAGGCATTAATATAAATGAATAGAATTATAAATATGTACATACACACGCAGTGGGCCGTGGTCTAGAGCAATGGGAGCGAGTCGGGGCGACGGGGAGGTGAGGGAAGCTGAGGAAAAGGGGACCTTAGTCTGGTATGAAAATGATAATGATAACCTCACATCCAAGCCCTCACCAAAACCTGCTGGTCTCAGCTCCACAACATTGCCAGATCCGCCCTTTCCTCTCCATCCACACCGCTACCCTGCTCGTTCAAGCTCTCATCCTATCCCGTCTGGACTACTGCATCAGCCTCCTCTCTGATCTCCCATCCTCGTGTCTCTCCCCACTTCAATCCATACTTCATGCTGCTGCCCGGATTGTCTTTGTCCAGAAACGCTCTGGGCATGTTACTCCCCTCCTTAAAAATCTCCAGTGGCTACCAATCAATCTGCGCATCAGGCAGAAACTCCTCACCCTCCGCTTCAAGGCTCTCCATCACCTCGTCCCCTCCTACCTCACCTCCCTTCTCTCCTTCTACGGCCCAGCCCACACCCTCCGCTCCTCTGCCGCTAATCTCCTCACGGTGCCTCGTTCTCACCTGTCCCGCCGTCGACCCCCGGCCCACGTCATCACCCAGGCCTGGAATGCCCTCCCTTTGCCCATCCGCCAAGCTAGCTCTCTTCCGCCCTTCAAGGCCCTACTGAGAGCTCACCTCCTCCAGAAGGCCTTCCCAGACTGAGCCCCCTTCTTCCTCTCCCCCTCGTTCCCCTCTCCATTACCCCCGTCTTACATCCTTCCCTTCCCCACAGCACCTGTATATATGTATATATGTTTGTACATATTTATTACTCTATTTATTTATTTTACTTGTACATACCTAGTCTATTTATTTTATTTTGTTAATATGT
This sequence comes from Tachyglossus aculeatus, assembly GCF_015852505.1. Lineage (NCBI taxonomy): Eukaryota > Metazoa > Chordata > Mammalia > Monotremata > Tachyglossidae > Tachyglossus > Tachyglossus aculeatus. Next base: position 23,299 of record NW_024044895.1, read on the forward strand.
TTGGTTTTGTTCTCTGTCTCTACCTTCTAGACGGTGAGCCCACTGTAGGGTAGGGACTGTCTCTATATGTTGCCAACTTGTACTTTCCAAGCGCTTAGTACAGTGCTCTGCACACAGTAATTGTTCAATAAATACGATTGATTGATAATATCTATAGCATTTGTTAATTGCTTACTATGTGCCAGGCACTTTACTAAGTGCTAGGACAGATACAAGCAAATCGTCCTAAATGGGACTCAAAGTCTTACTCCCCATTTTATAGTTGAGAGAACTGAGGCACGGAGAAGTGACTTGCTCCAGGTCCTTGAGCAGACAGCTTGCTGAGTTGGTATTAGAACTCAGGTCCCCATGCTCTATCCCCCAGGTCACGCTACTTCTCCACATATTGGCTGGGTTCCTATGGAGCAACTCCTGAGAGGAACTCTGAGCAGGTCCTCCCAGAGGGACCCCTCCATCTCTCCACAGAGCCAGGCTAGATGGCAGAGAGTTTCAACCTCTCTGAGAGAGGGCAGATGGATCGGAAATACTTGGTACCTGCTCCAGAGCATTCTGGGATCAGCCAGGATTATCCTGGAGACAGATGGGAGGCGTGTCGGGCCCAGGGCAACCAAGACCAACCGAGACCAGCCAATACCGCCGAGACCAGCCGAGACCGCAGAGACCAGCAGAGGCCAAAAGAGAGAGGCCCCTCCTATACTCCCGGCCTGTCCCGGTGAGTCTGAAGAACAGGGAAAGGGAGCCTTTAGAGGCAACATAGATTTTTTGTGTTTTGCCTCACAGATGCAATCGATGGTAGCTATGTTAGGTCATAGGTCAGAACAGGGGCCAGCTTCTTTACTCGAATGGTAGCCTCTGGGTGCGTGGATGAAGCCCAGGCCAGGGAGTCAGGGGATCTGGATTCTAATCCCAGCTCTGCCATTTGTCTGCTGTGTTATCCTGGGCCAGACACCTCACTTCTCTTTGCTTCAGTTACCTCACCTGTAAAATGGGGATTACGACTGTGAGCCCCAAGTAGGACAGGGACTGTGTTGAACCTGTGTAGCTTGGATCTACCCCAGTGCTTAGAACAGTGCTTGACATATAGTAAGCGCTTAACAAGTACCATTTTAAAAGAAGAGAAGCTAAGTTATTTCTCTCCTGAGAGCGGTGGTCTGACAGACATGAAGGGAGAGGGCATTCCAGGGCAGATAGCCTAGTGCGAATAGATAAATAAGAGGTGTTGCAGTATCTCAATCCTCACAAACATTTAAGAACAGGAAACGTTCTAGGAAGAATAAATCGGTTTGAATGCTTGTCTTCATTCCAGGCCAGAGGCAGAAGAAAGAGAAATCTGAGAGGTCTGATGCAACCTAACAATTTCTCTTGCTTATGTTTTTCTCGGAGTGATATTCAATTGCTTTCTTGGTACCCTCAGGCAGTCCTCAGACCATAGGGCCAACGACAAGGCAGTGAGGGACTTCCTTCTGCTGGGATTCTCATAAGTACAGAAGCTGCAGCTGGTCCATGTGGCGCTGTTCCTCCTGGTTTACCTGGAGGCCCTGACGGGGAATCTCCTCATCGATGCCGTCACTGCCCTCGAACGGCCCCTTCACACCCCCATGTACTTCTTTCTCAGGCATCTGTCCGTCCTCGACATCTGCTACAGCTCCATCACCGCCCCAAATCCATCCACAACTTCCTGATCAACAACAGATCCATCCATATCAGACGCTGTGTGGCCTAGTTCATGTTGGTGGATCTGTTTGCTGCTTCAGAGCTGTCTGTCCGCATGGCTATTTCCTACGACCGCTACACCGCCGTCTGCTGCCCCGTGCGCTACGACGTCATCATGGACCCAGGGGCCTTCGGAAAGATGGCCGCCATCTCCTGGCTTAGCGGAGGGCTTTTCGGAGCGATGTACTCAGCCGGAATATTCACATTAAGCTTCTGTGAGTCCACCGTGATCCAGCATTTCCTCTGCGACGTCCCCTCCTTACTGAAAATCTCCTGTTCAGAAATGCACATTGTCGCACGCACTGTCGCTATGGGTATTGGCCTCGGTTTCGTCTCCTTCATCTCCATCGTCGTCACCTACATCCACATCTTCTCGGCCGTGCTGAGGTTCCCGTCCACCGAGCGTCGTGCCAAAGCCTTCTCCACCTGCCTGCCCCACCTCGCCGTCGTCACCGTTTTTCTACCGACCGGAGCCTTTGCTTACCTCACGCCTGTGTCAGACTCCCCCTCGACCCAGGACCTGCTGGTGTCCGTGTTCTTCTCTGTTCTGTCCCCCTCCCTGAACCAACTCATCTACAGTCTAAGGAACCGGGACATGCAGGCTGCCTTGGGGAGGCTGCTGGGTGTGAGAGGATGGTCTTGAGAAACAGGGACATGAAGGTCGCTCTGAGGAAGGTTTTGATCTAAGACCCATTTCTCAAGGGTCACATAATCCTTTCTAAATCACCGTGCCCTTGTTTTCCACGAAGATACAGACCACACACTCTGCTCCTCTGATGATACTCACTATACTTCGAACCCTCGACCCCCTGTCGACCCCTCGCCTCTGTCCTGTCTCTGGCCTGGAACCTCCTCCCTCTTGGCATCCAACAATTACTCTCCCCACCTTCAAAGCCGTATTGAAGGTTCATCTCCTCCAAGAGGCTTTCCCTGATTAAGCCCTCTTCTCCCACTCCCTTCTGCATCACCCTTGCGGTTGGGTGTGCACTCCACGCTCTGCCCCACACAACTTATGTCCAGATCTGTCATTTAGTTATTGATATTAATGTCTGCCTCTCTTTTTAGACTGTATGCTCTCTGTGGACAGGGAACATGTCTGCCAACTCTGTTATATTTATCTCTCCCAAATGCTCAGTGCATTACCTTGCACATAGTAAGCACTTAATAAATATGATCGATTGACTGATTACTACTAATCCCAAAATGTCCACCCCTTGTTGAATCCTAAAGTGCATCCTGTACCAGATCTTTCCAAAATGACTACTGGTCCTGCTTGCCACTAGAGTCTGCAGTAAAGTTCCTGGAGGACATACAGTACCCTTCCCCTGCCCTACTGCTGTTTCATAGAACATGGCCCATGAGCAGTGCGGCCCACTTACATTTCATTTCTCCAACAATTCTCTGCTACCCTCCTCTACCCTCTCCCCATTTTTAAAAAATGATATTTGTTAAGTGCTTACTTTGTGCCAAGCTCTATATTAAGCACTGGGGAAAATACAAAATAATCAGATCCCACATGAGGCTCACAGTAAAAGGGAAAGCATGTATTGAATTCCCATTTTTCAGAGGAGAGGACTGAGGAACAGGGAAGTGAAGTAACCTGCCCAAGGTCACACAGCAGACCAACGGTGGAGCTGGAATTACAACCCAGGTCCTCTGACTCCCAGGCCCTGACTTTTTCCCTTACACCACGCTGCTTCGGCTGAGATATTCAGATGGTCCTAATTTCTGGCATGAAATGAGGTTCAAAGCTCCAGGTTTTTTATTAATTTCAGAAAGGGAATGATGATTACTCCGTTGACTAGGAAGAAATCCCAGAGCGGGAACCACGTCGGACTGGACAGTTATTTAGATCGTGAGGGCCGGAACCACAGGAAGCCCTCAGCCCAGAACAGGTCTGGTGACTCCGGAGAGGAGCAGGGGAAAGGTAAGGGGCAGGAAAGGGAAATTTCAATATAAACCTAAGATATAACAGGAATATTCCTGTTCTTTCTTAATAATAATAATTGTGGTATTTGTTAAGTACTTATCATGTGCCAGGTACCATACTCAGTGCTGGGATAGATATGATATAATCAGATTGGACACTGTCCTTCTCCCACATGGGGCTCATCGTTTTATACCCCATTTTACAGATGAGGAAACTGAGAAACAGAAAAGTTAAGTGACTTGCACGAGGTCGCCCAGCAGGTAAGTGGCAGAGCGGGGATTTAGACCAAAGTACTCTAGACTTCCAGGACCATCCTCATTCTACTAGGTGGTGCTGCTTCTCCAATTATGTAGAATTATGTAACCACAATCCTTGCAGATGTTTGCAAATGGAATAGACTTCTAGGAGTCAGGAATGGTTTCAGTGCTGTCCTGAACCAAGGCAGGTTGATTGGAGGAGATGTACAACTTGATAAGCTTCTATCTACTCCAGTGCTCAGTACATTGTCTGGCACATAGTGGGCGTGAAAAATTACCATAAAAACCAAGATTCCCTCCAACGCAAAGATCTTCTTCTCTCCTCTGCACGTTTCTCTGCAATATTATTTTCATTCTTATCTTTTCTAAATGTCCTTGGGAAGTCAACGTAAATTCCCGGAAAATGACCGATGTCACCGTGAAGACAGAATTCCTCCTGCCGGGATTCTTGGAGGTCCGGGAACTGTAGCTGGTCCAGGCCACACTGTTCCTCCTGCTCTATATGGCGGCCCTAATGGGGAAATCTCCTCTTCGTTGCCATCACCGCCCTCGACTGGCGCCTCCACACTCCCATGTACTTCTTCCTCAAGCCCATCATCGACCTCTGCCTCATGTCTGTCACCATCCTCCAATCTATCCACAACTCCCTGACCGACCATAGATCCATTTCCTTCCTGGGCGGTGCCACCTATGTCTTCTCGGTGGTTCTGTTTGAAGGTTCAGAGATGTTCATCCTCACAGCGATGTCCTACGACCGCTACGTCGCGATCTGCCATCCCCTTGGCTATGAGGTCGTCATGATCCGAGTAGCCTGTGGGAAGATGGCGGCCACTTCCTGGCTCACTGGGAGACTGTTTGGAGTCTTGGTTTTGGCTTCGACCTTCTCCCTGTTCTTCGGCGTGTCCCATGTCGACCCCCAGTTCTTCTGCGACGTCCCCTCGCTGCTGAAGATCAACTGCTCTGAGAGCCACATTGCTATCTATGTGAGTGTTGTTATTGGTTCCTGTTTGGGTTTTGTGTGCTTGGTCTCCAACGTGGCATCGTATGCCTCCATTTTCTACACTGTGCTGAGGATCCCATCAGCTGATAGTCGGTCGAAAGCCTTCTCCATCTGCCTGCCTCACGTTCTAGTGGTCACCGTGTTTCTCACGATGTCTGCCTTCGATCACCTCAAGCCACCATCAGAAACCTCGCTGACCCTGGACCTGCTGGTGTCCGTGTTCTACACTGCGGTGCCCCACGCCCTCACCCCCACGTCTACAACATGAGGAACCGGGACATGATGACTGCCCTGAGGAGGATCGTTGCAGGGAATGGTTTACACATTGGGGAGAAAATCGTCATCTTCTGACTTGAATGATCCAAGTATTGGACAGGGACCTGATCTTTGAACCCAAGCGTGAGTTCCCCAAATTTTCCCAAAGGAATCAATTAATCCATCAATTATATTCACTGAGTGCTTACTATGTTCAGAACTGTACTAAGAGGGGAGGGGACAGTATAACAGAGTTGATAGACAGGTTCACTGTTTACCACTCAGGAGCTCTTATTGTGAATCAACTGAGCCTGAGCACTGTGGTAGGTGATTTGAATAGAATAGTGGAAGTCGTAGGTATGATCAATCAGTCAATCAATGGTATTTATTAGACTGACTAGGTGCAGAGCACTTTTCTAAGCACTTGGGAGAAGACAAAGAGTTAGAAGACACAATCCCTGCCTTCAACCAACTTACAATTTAACAGAGGAAAAAGCCACCATAAACTATAGACAAGCGGAAGAAAGAAAAGGTATATTTTACTGTGTAAATAATAAGATAATTACAGTTTTAACACAAACGCTATGGGGGGTTTGTGAGTATTCAAGTTCATAGGCGATACAAGATTCTTAACAGGCAATTCATTCATTCATTCAATCGTATTTATTTGAGCGTTTACCTTGTGCAGAGAACCGTACTAAGTGCTTGGAAAGTACAATTCAGCAATAAAGAGAGATAATCACTGTCCACAGTGGGTTTACAGTCTAGAAGAGCGGAGACAAAGGGAGGGAGAGTCAAGCAGAGGCTTGTCCATTCCATTCCTAGCTTGGCCAGTGGCTAGCGAGTAGAACGCAATCTGCTACAAGTCAAAACTCACCAGTGCTGGGTAGCAACGGAATGGGAAAGAATCGAGGGCGGAGACTCAAGTTTACTGCATGGAAGAAGGCAATGCTAAACCACTGCCATATGTTTACCAAGAAGGCTTTATAGATAAACTACCAGTAATGATTCTGGTATGTGCACTCATAGAGTTTTTTGGAGTAAACATAAATAAGTGGTTTACCATCACCTCCTTCCGCACAGTTTAAACATGAATCTCTGCTGTTGTCTTTGATCAACACTTTGATCATTTAATCATCTGCCTTTGACTCTTTCTCATCCCACTGCTGCCCTGCACAGGTAAATCAACTTTGTCTGATGCTTCCGCTTGGAACTTTCTGTTATGGGTAGCCCCAGCGAGAGTATCTCTCAATGGCATAGCTCTAAGCTACACTGGCCTATGCAAACTCTCCTGACACAGAAAGGTATTGATTCGTAGGAGAACTTCCATTCAGAAGAATTGATGGTGGGACAGGGGATTTTCCCACAATCAGTCACACTCTCTCATCGCTGACAATCATTTTCCCGCTGAAAACGTTTTAGACATACAGGAATCACTGACAGCCGAAGTAACTGTAACATCGTGCCGTTGCTCGATTGTAGCATCTAAGCCTAGCGGGCGATTGTCATGATAGCCAGGGTGAGGATGCCGGAGGGAGGAGAGCTGTGTCGGTGATGGGGCCACTGGTAGATAGAGCACGAGCCTGGGAGTCAGAAGGATGTGGTTTCTAATCCTTGTTCCCTCACAAGTCTGCGGTGTGACTTTGAGCAAGTCAGTTTACCTCCCTGTGCCTCGGTTACCTCATCTGTAAAATGGGGATAAGAGTGTGAGCCTTATGATGGACAGGGGCTGTGTCCAACCTGATTAACTTGTATGTGACCCAGCGCTTAGAACAGTGCTTGGCATACAGTAAGCGCTTAAAATGTACCAAAATTATTAATGACTTATTACTGCTGGCAAGCCATTCCCCTCCTACAAGTCTACCCTGTTTGAGGTACGGTCTTGGTCTGAACTGATCTCTCCCCCCTTCTAGACTATGATCCCGTTGTGGGCAGGGATTGTCTCTATTTGTTTCTGAATTGTATTTTCTAAGCACTCAGTACAGTGCTCTGCACATAGTAAGCGTTCAATAAATGATTGAATGAATGAATGAACTCTAACCTCTTCCCTAAGTGAGAGTATCTCCCCAGAATGGCTCCATCTCTGGCTTCTTCCCTCTGGTTCCATCATGCTCTCTCCAACCCCGTCCACTCTCACCAGGGCAGCCGGGGCTTGTGGCATGGGGGGCACTGACCTCCTCTGGACTGGGCTGATCTCCCCTTTTTCCTCGGATTCCTGGGTTCGATCAGCCACAAAGCGGCGGCCAGGGGCCTTCAGCCACTCTGCGCTCTCCCATGGATGCTGACCTGCTCTTCAGACGGACTCCGTTCTCGCAGATGAAGCAGTCGCTGCTCTGAGGGGGATCCCTGGAAGACTGGCTTGGGCCCCTGTGGAAGGATCTCGTGGGCCAGGCGACGCGAAAACCCTCTGATCACATGACTCCTGAGGTCCTGCAGAGGTAGGAACCTGACACCCCCCACTGCAGCAACGGCCCTGGCACGAGATATTCCCATGGCAACAACAGAATCTACTTCTACATAAATATACCCATATCCAGAGAGAAAGAGAGAGACAGGGAGAGAGTGATAAGCTTCTGAATAGCAGAAGCAGCATGATTTAGTGGACAGAACCTGGGCATTAGAGTCCAGATCTCCCGAATGCTTGCCGGGTGACCTTGGGCAAGTCGTTTCACTTCTCTGGGCCTCAGTTTCCTCAGATGTAAAATGAAGATCCAATACTTGTTCACCCTCCTATGTAGACTGTGAACTTCATATGGGTCAGGGATTGTGTGCAACCAGATTGACTTGTATCTATCCCCGCGCTTAGAACAGTGTCTGACACTAAGTACGTAAACACCATATCAAAAATAGAATATATCCAAAATATAATATATCCTCATAGACTCACTGGGGGAATATAATTGGTTACTCAGAGTAACCAATGGAGAATCAGAGCCCTCAACACAGAGGTAGAAAGTGACAGATTGGCAAGCTCAGTTAGTCTCTGGAGACAAGAAGAAGCGTGGCTCAGTGGAAAGAGCCCTGGCTTTGGAGTCAGAGGTAAGAAGCAGCTTGGCCTAGTGGAAAGAGCCCTGGCCTGGGTGTCAGAGAACCTAGGTTCCAATACTGACCTCACCGCTCATCTGCTGTGTGACCTTGGGCAAGTCACTTCATTTCCCAGTGCTTCAGTTACCCCCTCTGAAGGACTGATTATCCAAAGTGATTATCTTGTAACTATCCCAGCATTTAGCCGCATGTTAGCTAGGTGACCTTGGACAAGTCACTTTACTTCTCTTATCTTCCCCATCTGTAAAATGAGGATTGAATCCTATGCCCTCCTTACTTAGACTGTGAACCCCATGTGGACAAAGGTTATACCCAACCAGATTACTCCGTCATTCATGCATTCAATCGTATTTATTGAGCTCTTCCTATGTGCAGAGCACGGTAATAAGCACTTGGAAAGTACAGGTCAAGAACAAAGAGAGACCCCTGCCCACAACGGGTTCAAAATCTAGATACAGGGAGGCGGGCATCGAAACAGGCAAACAGGCATCAGTAGCATCAATAAAAATAAATAGAATTATAGATGTATATAAATACATACCATTAATATAAATGAATAGAATTATAGATATGTACAAATATACACAAGTGCTGTAGTGGGGGAGAGGGGGTTGGAGGAAAGGGAGAGAGTTGGAGCGACAGGGAGGGGAGGAGGAGCAGAGGAAAAGGGAGGCTTAGTCTGGGATTACCTTGTATCCACCCCAGCACATAGCTCAGTGGCTGGCACAAAGTAAGAGCATAACCAATACCTTAAAAAAGTCCTCACTGGCCTCTGGAAGGATTCAGTCTCTTCCTAGCTGGGTCTACAAAACGCTCTGGACATGTTACTCCCCTCCTCAAAAATCTCCAATGGCTACCAATCAATCTGCTCATCAGTCAGAAACTCCTCACCCTCGGCTTCAAGGCTCTCCATCACCTCGCCCCCTCCTACCTCACCTCCCTTCTCTCCTTCTACAGCCCACCCCGCACCCTCCGCTCCTCTGCCGCTAATGTCCTCACCGTACCTCGTTCTCGCCTGTCCCGCCATCGACCCCCGGCCCACGTCATCCCCCGGGCCTGGAATGCCCTCCTTCTGCCTATCCGCCAAGCTAGCTCTCTTCGTCCCTTCAAGGCCCTACTGAGAGCTCACCTCCTCCAGTAGGCCTTCCCAGACTGAGCCCCTTCCTTCCTCTCCCCCTCATCCCCCCTCCATCCTCCCATCTTACCTCCTTCCCTTCCCCACAGCACCTGTATATATGTATATATGTTTGTACATATTTGTTACTCTATTCATTTATTTACTTTACTTTTACATATCTATTCTATTTATTTTATTTTGTTAGTATGTTTGGTTTTGTTCTCTGTCTCACCCTCTTAGACTGTTAGCCCACTGTTGGGTAGGGACTGTCTCTATATGCTGCCAACATGTACTTCCCAAGCTCTTAGTACAGTGCTCTGCACACAGTAAGCGCTCAATAAATAAGATTGATGATGATGATGATGATGCTAAGCGCTTACTATGTGTGAGTCACTGTACGGAGCACTGGAGCGGATACAGGCAAATCGGGTTTGTCTCATGCGGGGCTCACAGTCTGAAACTCATTTTCCAGATGAGGTAACTGAAGGCCCAGAGAATCAATCAATCAATCAATCGTATTTATTGAGCGCTTACTGTGTGCAGAGCACTGTACTAAGCTCTTGGGAAGTACAGGTTGGCAACATATAGAGACAGTCCCTACCCAACAGTGGGATCACAGTCTAGAAGGGGGAGACAGAGAACAAAACCATACATATTAACAAAATAAAATCAATACAATAGATAAGTACAAGTAAAATAAATAAATAAATGGAGTAATAAATATGTACAAACATATACATATATACAGGTGCTGTGGGGGAAGAGAAGTGAAGTGACTTGCCCAAGGGCACACAACAGACAAGTAGCATAGCCGGGATTAGGACCCATGACCTTCTGACTCCCCGAACCGTGGTTTATCCGCTCGCCATGCTGCTCCTCCTGACAGACCACAATGCTTCCACGTTCCACTTCCCACATAAGATCTCTTTCCACTGACAAGTGATTGGTGACGAACTTTCCCCTCACTCACAAAGACCCATGCCCCCTCATCTGGCCCTGGAGGGGGTACTAGGTGAAATGGTTCATATCTCCTCATGGAAGTAACATGAAAGAATAGGAGAAATTCTAACTTTGATCCTCTTATTCTGGGCTTATATTGAAATTTCCCTTCCCTGCTCCTCACTGTTCCCCTGCTACTCTCCAGAGTCACAGGGACTGTCCTGGGCTTCGGAACAGCGACCTCTGCTGAGAGAGAGGCTCGCTTCATCTCGTCGGTCCTGGATGATGGTCGGGGTGACAGGAGGTTCTGGATACGGGTGGGAGACGTCAGGATCCTCCCTCCCTCTCTCAACTCTCCGGATGCCTTCGCTGCCTCCTCAGACGACGGCCAGGTTATTTCCTGGGGGATTCCCCGTGGGAGGACGGGCCCGGGGCTCAGCTGAGACAGCTGACCATCCGGGAATCTAGGAAGGCCGGAATCGTGGGCTCTCTGTGGTCCCAGTCCCCACAACCTAAATGAATGCCCAGTCCCACGTGGTTCTGGGACACCTTTGTAGAACAACCTCAACGGAGTCTTCATTTTTTTTCCATGATTAGTAATAGCTTTCTGTTTCAACTCTGGGGATAGGAGATATTTCGTGGTAGGGAGAATAGGCACCCTAGCCCATTCGATTAGTCACGGTTGAATGCAATAGTCAGATTGACGTGGAAAAAAAAATAAAGAAAGGGACCCCAAGATCTCATTCCAGTTCTGCCTCTGACTGGCTGTGTGTCACAGGCACCTGTAACATTTTTGAAAAGCTTAAGCTCCTTGTGTGCAAAGAATGTACCTTGGCATTCTGTTGTACTTCAATTTGATTGACTGATTGACTGAATTAATACATAAATATTGAAGTATATTATACAATGAATAGTAATAGTAGCAACAGTGAAATTTGGAAGAGAAATCATAATGGTGTTTATTGGGGACAAATGAGCATTAAGTGGTTGGAAAAATTCAACCTGTACACCTGCTCCTGACTTCTGGGACAGATGTGAGGATCAAAATTAAGCCTAAAACACCCTTCTGCAGTAACCTCTTCCATTTTATTTAATAGTATTTGTGAGGCACGTGCTATGTACCAGGCACTGTATTAACCAATGGGGTAGAAACAAGGTAATCAGGTTTAACACAGTCCATGTCCCACATGGGCCCACACTATTCATCTCCATTTTACAGATGAAGGACCTGAGGCCCAGAGAAGTGAAGTAACTTGCCCAAGATCACAGAGCAGACAAGTGGCAGAGTCAGGATTGGAACCCAGGTCTTTCTGACTCCCAGGCCCATGCTCTACCCTCTACTGGTGGTGAATAATGGGGGTGAATCCAAGGTCATAGATCCATCCCCAGGCATGGGAGCTAGATTTAAATACCAGACAAGAACAACTGGTAAAAACTCTTTTACCAAAGTAGTCAAAGCTATTGATAATAGGCAGCGTGCAGCCAGGAAAATTCTCTAACGACATATTCACAGATCTTTGCAGGCTGCCCAAGTCTGTCTAGAGTCAGTCCTTGGGAAGAGAAATAACCGTGTCAGAGTGTGAAGTGAAATTTTCTATCTCCAGTGAAAAGACTCCCAATCAGGACCTTCCCGATTGCCATTTTCACGTCCCTGTTCCTCAGGCTGTAGATGAGGAGGTTCAGGGTGGGGGGCACCACGGTGTGGAACACGGACACCAGCAGGTCCAGCCGGATGGAGGAGCTGGAAGTCGGCTTTAAGTGGGCGAAGGAGGCAGTGGAGGTAAAAACGGTGACGACAACGGTGTGTGGCAGACAGGTGAAGAAAGATTTGGCCCGATCCTCGGTGGCAGGCATCCTCAGCACGGCCCGGAAGATGGTCACGCATGAGACCACGATGGAGACGAAGAAGAAACAGGCACTAGTGGTTACAGTCACCTTGAAGGTTGCATACGTTTTATAGCAGAAGACTTTTCTTATCGACAGGACGTCGCAGAAAAATTGTCCGATCACATGGGACCTGCAGAAAGGCAGGGACAATGTCGCAGCTGAAACGAAGACTCCTAACATTGCCCCGGTAAGCCAGGACCCGACTGCCATCTCAAGGCACGTCCTATGGTTCATGATGACCTCGTAGTACAGAGCACTGCAGATGGCCAAGTATCGGTCAAAGGACATCATCATGAGCATGCAGAACTCTGTGCCGGCAAACAGAATCACGAAAAAGACCTGGAAAAAACAGCCCAGAAAAGAGATATCCCTACGGTCGGTCAGGGACTTGAGGATGGTTTTGGGGACAGTGACGGAGACATAGCAGAGGTCGAGGACGGACAGGTTCCTGAGGAAGAGGTACATGGGGGTGTGGAGGCGCCTGTCGACGACGGTGATGGTGAGGATGAGGAGATTCCCCGTCAGGGCTGCCAAGTTGACCAGGAAGAACAGCGCATTGTGGACCAGCTGCAGCCCCTGATCCTCCGAGAAACCCATCAGGAGGAATTCTGTAACCGTGGAGACGTTGGGCATTTGTGGGAGGCAGCATTGACTTTCTGCATGTGATGAGGGAAGAGCCAAAGTTAGAATCCACTGATGGAATGAGTGAAGAAACTGACAGAACATTTTCTATTGATTCTCCATGGAGAGGAGACAGCTATTGAATTCAAAATTATCTTTGAGTTCCTTATCCCTGCCATGGGTTCTAATCCCGGCTCCGCCACTTGTCAGCTGTGTGACTTTGGGCAAGCCACTTAACTTCTCTGTGCCTCAGTTACCTCATGTATAAATTGTGGATTAAGACTGGGAGCCCCACGTGGGACAACCGGATCGTCTTGTATCCTCCCCAGTGCTTAGAACAGTGTTTTGCACATAGTAAGCGTTTAATAAATGTCACTATTACTATTATTATAAGATCCAGATTTTCACATTATTTTGGTCTATTTAAAGGGAATTCCTGAGATTGTCTCCCCACAGCCACCCCAACAGAGTTGGTAGATGCATTCCCTGCCCACATCGAGTTTACAGTCTGGAGGGGGATCTTTTTCTATCTTCGTCTTCAACCTTACCCACTGCCTGAACTTGTTCGAGGCTTCTTGTATACACACACACACACACACACACACACACACACACACACACACACACACACACACAGAGCTTCTGCCACAGGGAACCTGATTGCAGCAGCTCTTACAGGAGGAAGGTGGAAAATGTCTTTGTTTAGTCGTAGTTATTGAGCACTTACTGTGTGCAGAACACTGTACTAAATGCTGGGGAGAATAAAATACAATAATAAGCAGAAACAGTTTCTGCCCACAACTAGCTTACAGTTTAGAGGAATAACAGATTGTAGTTGGGTTGACATGACTGAATGCCTGATCACTGGCTGTTCTAAATCTCCTCCTCATTTTCTGCTTTCTTCAACCAACCTTCCAAAAAGAACCTTCTTACCGTGACTTACTTTTGAAGCTTCATCCTCCTACCTCTGGCTCCCACCATTCCACTGGCCTGGAAATCCACCCTTTTCGATTCCCCAGTCCGAAGATATCCCAACCTCAAAAACCCTCTGAAATTCCACCTTCTCAAGGTGGATTTAGATAATTTACTTCTTCCCACTTTACTTCTTCCCACCATCTGTCAGTGACCATCTCAAGACTAAATACATCCGCAGACCCTCAGGATATTGCTGCTGAAGGTAAGGATCATTACTGTAGACTGTAAGCCTCTTGAGGAAACATGTCTACCAACTCATTTATATGGTATTTCTCCAAACATTTAGTACCGTGCTCTGCACACAGTAAGTGCTCAATAAATGTCTCCAATTGGTTGACTGATTAATGTCTGCTTAACCCCTAGACGGTGAGGTCCTTGTGGGCAGGGAACATGTCTACCAAATCGGCACTTAGAATAGCGCTCTGCACACATCAAAAATTCAGAAATATGTAAATTAAGCACTAATAATAATAATAGCAATAGTGATAGAATTTGTTAAGCGCTTACTATGTGCCAAGCTCTGCTCTAAGTGATGGGGGAGATAGAAGGTAATCAGGTTGCCCCAACTGGGAATCATAGTCTCAATCCCCGTTTTACAAATGAGGTAACAGAGGCAGAGAGAAGTGAAGTGACTTTCCCAAAGTGACACAGCTGACAGAGGCACAGAGAAGTGAAGTGACTTTCCCAAAGTGACAAAGCTGACAAGTGGAGAAGCTGGGATTAGAACGCAGTACCTCTGACTCCTATGCCCCAGCTCTTTCAATCAATCAATCAATCAATCAATCAATCGTATTTATTGAGCACTTACTGTGTGCAGAGCACTGTACTAAGCGCTTGGGAAGTACAAGTTGGCAACATATAGAGAAGGTCCCTACCCCACAGTGGGCTCACAGTCTAGAAGGGGGAGACAGAGAACAAAACAAAACATATTAACAAAATAAAATAAATAGGATAGATATGTACAAGTAAAATAAATAAATAAATAGAGTAATAAATACGTACAAACATATATACATATATACAGGTGCTGTGGGGAAGGGAAGGATGTAAGGCAGGGGTGATGGAGAGAGGCAGGAGGGGAAGAGGAAGGAAGGGGCTCAGTCTGGGAAGGCCTCCTGGAGGAGGTGAGCTCTCAGTAGGGCCTTGAAGGGACGAAGAGAGCTAGCTAGGCGGATGTGTGGAGGGAGGGCATTCCAGGCCAGGGGGATGACATGGGCTGGGGGTCGACGGCGGGACTGGCGAGAACGAGGGACGGTGAGGAGATTACCGGCAGAGGAACAGAGGGTGCGGGCTGGGCTGTAGAAGAAGAGAAGGGAGGTGAGGTACAAGGGGGCAAGGTGATGGAGAGCCTTGAAGCCGAGGGTGAGGAGTTTCTGCCTGATGCGCAGATTGATTGGTAGGCACTGGAGATTCTTGAGGAGGGGAGTAACATGCCCAGAACGTTTCTGGACAAAGAAAATCGGCGCAGCAGCGTGAAGTATGGATTGAAGTGGGGAGAGACACGAGGATGGGAGATCAGAGAGGAGGCTGATGCAGTAGTCCAGACGGGATAGGATGAGAGCTTGAACGAGCAGGGTAGCGGTTTTGATGGAGAGGAGAGGGCTGATGTTGGCAATGTTGCGGAGCTGAGACCGGCAGGGTTTGGTGACGGCTTGGATGTGAGGGGTGGACGGGAGAGCGGAGTCGAGGATGACACCAAGGTTGCGGGCTTGTGAGACGGGAAGGATGGTAGTGCCGTCAACAGTGACGGGAAAGTCAGGGAAAGGGCAGGATTTGGGAGGGAAGACAAGGAGTTCAGTCTTGGACATGTTTAGTTTTGGGTGGCGGGCAGATGTCCAGGTGGAGATGTCCTGAAGCCAGGAGGAGATGCGAGCCTGGAGGGAGGGGGAGAGAGCAGGGGCAGAGATGAAGATCTGGGTGTCATCAGCGTAGAGATGATAGTTGAAGCCGTGGGAGCGAATGAGGTCACCAAGGGAGTGAGTCACCTCACTCATCTTGTTCATGACCTCAGACAATCAGTCGGCCATTTACTCAGTGGTATTTTCGGACGTCTTCTGATTGCAATTCTAGAAAGAACGGGAAATGACGCTAAATCCATCCTAAAACCCTCCCCCGGGCTGGCCTGTGGGATCAAACCATAGAAGCAGCAAGAGGAGCAGCATAGCTTAGTAGCAAGAACCGGGGCTTGTGAGTCAGAGGACGTAGGTTCTAATCACGGCTCTGCCACTTGTTTGCTGTGTGACCTTGGGCAAGCCACTTAACCTCTCTGTGCCTCAGGTATCTCATCTGGAAAATGGGGATTAAGACTGTGAATCCCAGGTGGAACAACCCAATTATGTTTTATCTACCCTAACGCTTAGAATAGTGCTTGACACATAGTAGGTACTTAACAAATGCAATTAGCAATTATTATTATTGCTATTATTATTATCAATTTGGGAGGGGCTGAGAGTTTCTGAGAACAGGTTGATGGGAAGGAATCATCGATACTGAGTGGGTGTACACGATGGAAAAAATCCCTGGTTACAGAAGGAATAGGTTGTAGCCTAGGTATCACCCTCTTTTTCCTCAGAACTGAGCCACTGTACCAAACTGGGGTGAGGAGTTCACTGCATTCTCTCCTCTGAATGACCCTGCCCCCTTTCAAAATATATCAGTGGCAGAAAATGGAGAAATCATCTGTAAGCCCACATTTTCTCTCCCTCTACACCACTTTCCAGTCCATCAGAACACAGCTTTCCCCATCTTCAATGCCCTTCTGTCATCCCACCACCTCCACGATGCCTCACACTATACATTTTTCCTCTCCTTAAATCACCTTGTCCCAACTACCTATCAACATCTTAGGCCAATTCTCCATTTTTTCACTCACACGCACCATTATGGTTTTTTACGTAGTGGCTTTTATAAAATGTACTCTTTGAGCACATAGTCATCTATTTACCATTCTTTACATTGTCTTCTTCGTCCTCTCATTAATTGACTCAGTGTCTATCGCCCCTTCTACATTATAAATTCATGGAAAGCAAGGGATGGTATTTAATTCATTTTCATCCCCCTGAAGTGCTCACTACACTACTTTGCACCCAGGATGCATTCAAAAAATATCACTAATTGATGGATGGATTAATAGATGGATGCATCGATGAGTTGTTGGATGGGTGGATGGTGGAAGGGTGGGTGGGTAGATGGATGGATGGATGGATGGATGCGTGGATTGTGTGCTGTGTAACCTTAAACCTTAAGCAAGGCATTTCACTTCTCTATGCCTCAGTAACCTCATCTGTAAAATGGGGATGGAGACTGTGAGCCCCACGTGTGATAGGGGCTGTGTAAAACCTGATTGGCTTGTATTTGCCTCAGCACTTAGTACCGTGCCTGGCACATATTAAGCGCTTAACAAATATCACTATTATTATTATTATGGATAGATGGATGTGTGAATGGGCGGATGGTTGTATAATGGACAGACAGGTGGGTGAATGGATAGACAGATGGACAGATGCACAGTCAGACGGATGGGTGGGTAGATGAAGCAGCGTGGCTCAGTGGAAAGAGCACAGGCTTGGGAGTCAGAGGTCATGGGCTCAGCTGTGTGACTTTGGGCAAGCCACTTCACTTCTCTGGACCTCAGTTCCCTCATCTGTAAAATTGGGATTAAGACTGTAAGCCCCACTTGGGACAACCTGATTACCTTGTATCCCCCAAGCACTTAGAACGGTGCTTTGCACATAGTAAGCCCTTAACAAATACTATTATTATTATTATTATTATGAACGAATGGATTCGAGACAAGGATTTGATCAGTCAAATTCATTCATTAATTCATTCAATCTTATTTATTGAATGCTTCCTGTGTAGAGAGCACTATACTAAGCGCTTGGAAAGTTCAATTCAGAAACAAATAAGCATAATCCCTGCCCACAACGGGATCACAGTCTAGAAGCAGGAGACAGGCATCAAAACAAGTAAACAGGCAGTGGGGTACAGCTTCCTTGATTGCATCCCTTCTCCCGTGTCACCCTCTGATTTTATGATTTTCATAAACACCAAGAATGATCTTAAAATTCATAGAATTACTGTTATTATCAGTAGTACTGTCAACATTATAATTATTGGATTTATTAAGAATTTACTTGCAAAAGACTGCCAAGTCCTGAAGTAGAAACAAACTAATCACATCAGGCACATTTCTTGATTCACAGGAGCTCAGATTGTAAGAGAAAGAGAGAACGCATATTGAATCCCGATTTTACAGAGACACCAAAGATGTTACATAGCTGGACCAAGGTCATACAGCAGGCCGGTGACAGAACCGGGCAGACCTTTCAGGTTTCATGACTCCCAGCCACATGCTTATTCCACTATGCCATGATTGCGCCCAAAAAATCAATTGTCAGTCATTTATTCATTCATTCAGTCATATTTATTGAGTTCTTACTGTGTGCAGAGCACTATACTAAGCGCTTGGAAAGTACCATTCAGAATAAAGAGAGACAATCCCTGCCCATATCAGGCTTACAGTCACACCTGTCTAATCAGTCTCTGTCCCAGACAGTGACAAATCCAGAGAGACTGGACTTTCTCTTTGGACAGCTCTTTATATGGCTACCCCCACGGTTAGAACCCTCATGAGGTATGGGGTAGTTCAGCAAAAGGAAACAGACATTTTGTCACTTAGAGGAGGGAGGAGGAATCTCCTCTTTAGAACCCTCCCCAAGGAGGCTTTCATGTCCCGATTCCTCAGGCCGTAGATGAGGGGGTTCCGGGTGGGGGGCACCACGGTGTAGAACACGAACACCAGCAGGTCGAGGGTCGAGGGGGAGTCTGACATGGGCTTGAGGTAGGAGATGATAGCCGTAGAGAGGAAGACAGTTAAGGCGGCGAAGTGGGGCAGGCAGGTGGAGAATGCTTTGGCCCGACTCTCAGAGGCCGGCATCCTCAGCACAGCCTGGAGACTGTAGGAGACGACGATAGAGATGAAGCAGACAGTACCTAAACCTGCCCCACCGATGATGCTCACGTCCATGGCGACGAGGTTCTCAGAGCAGGAGATCTTCAGCAGAGGGGAGAAATCACAGAAGAACTGCTGGACGATGTTGGACCCACAGAATCTCAGGGAGAAAGTCGAAGCTGAATACAGGACGCCAATCAGCACCCCGCTGAGCCAGGAGGCGGCTACCATCTTTCCACAGGCCGTGTTGTTCATGATGAGTTCATAGCACAGGGGGCGGCAGATGGCGGTGTAGCGATCGTAGGACATCGCCGTGAGGACGAACAGCTCTGAAGCAGCAAACAGATACACCAAAAAGACCTGGGCCACACAGCCCAGGAGGAGATATATCTATGATCTGTCAGTGAGATGACGACAGACTTGGGGACGGTGACGGAGATGCAGCAGAGGTCGATGACGGACAGGTTCCTGAGGAAGAAGTACATGGGGGTGTGGAGTCACCGGTCGAGGGCAGTGACGGCGATGATGAGGAGATTACCCGTTCAGAGCCGCCAGGTAGACCAGTAGGAACAACGCGGCGTGGACTAGCTGCAGCTCCCGGACATCTGAGAAACTCAGCAGGAGAAATTCCCTCACCGTGGAGATGTTGGGCATTTCTGGGAGGCAGCATTAATTTCTGTATGTGACGAGCGAAGAGGCAAAGTTAGAGTCAATTGATGGGATAAGTGAAGGAATTGGCAGGACACTTGCTAGTGATTATGGAGAGGAGACAGTTATTGAATTCAAAATGATATTTGAGTTGAGTGGAGACGTTGAACATTTCTGGGAAATGGTGTCGACTCCCTGAAATGGAAGATGGAAGGAAGACTTCAATTTACAGACAATGATGTTGGGGATGAAGGAATAAGAATAAGTCAATCAATTTTATTTAGTGAGTACCTAAAGAGGACACAGTAATAGTACATGTGATCATTGCCCCCAAGGAAATTACATTCTATTGGAAGCACCAAGCTATGTACTGTGTAGAAGCAGGGTGCTACTGGGAAGAACTCAGGCCCGGGAGTCAGAGGACCTGGCTTCTAATCCCAACTCTACCACTTCCCGGCTGCATAGCCATGGGAAAGTGATTTAATTTCTCTATGCCTCAGTTTTCTCAATAACAAAATGAGTATTCGATACCTTTTTTCCCTCCTACTTAGACTGTGAATCCTTCGTGGGACATGGCTGTGTTCTATCAGATTGTCCTGAATTTCCCCCAGCACTTAATACGTTGCTTGGAAGGTTGTAAGCACTTAATAACTATCAGGAATATTATTTTTGGTTGAGGAGACTGAAACTAAAATGAATAGGGGATAGGAGAAGTCAGAGAACATAAAGATATGAACATAACTGCTGTGAAATGTTTTCGGTGGTTTTAGAGTTAAACAAGAAGTGCCTTTATATATAAATTCATCCATTTAGTGGAGATAGAATTAGCCTCTTAGACAGAAGGACCTGAATTCTAATCCTGTCCCCACCCCTTATCTGCTGTATAACCTAGGGCAAGTAACTTACCTTCTCTGTGCCTCAGTTATCTCATCTGTAAATTGGGGATTATGACTGAAAGCAACATGTGTGACATAGACTGTGTTCAACCTGATTATCTTGTATCCACCCCAGTGCTTCCTACAGTACCTGGAATATAATAAGCACATAACAATACCATAAGACAAACAACAAAAATAAAACCCACATACACATCAAACTGATTTAATTTGCTCAATATCTGCATTCACACGTGGACGCACACAAACACAAGAATACATCATTCAGCGTGGTTCAGTGGAAAGAGCCCAGGCTTTGGAGTCAGAGGTCATGGGTTCAAATCAAGGCTCTGCCAACTGTCAGCTGTGTGACTTTGGGCAAGTCACTTAACTTCTCTGGGCCTCAGTTACCTCATTTGTAAAATGGGGATTAAAACTGTGACCCCCCCGTGGGACAACCTGATCACCTTGTAACCTCCTCAGTGCTTAGAACAGTGCTTTGTACATAGTAAGTGCTTAACAAATACCATTATTATGATTATTATGATTATTATTATCCCTAAAGCATCGCTCAGCCTACATCTTCTCCTCTCCTAAGCCTTCACTCAGGACAAGTTTTTGTGTCTTTTCACAAGCAACAAAAACTCACAATCGGCTTGAAGGCTCTCTGCCCTATGACTGCATTTCACTCCTGTCCATCGTTCATCTAGTCTTCTCAGCTCTCAAAGCAACTTTATAGTTGTTACTCACGATCGACTCTCCCGTTTCCATTTTAGCCTGGAACTCCCTCTCTTATCCACTGAAAATCAGAGAGAGCACATGTCTTCCCGAATTCTGAGCACTGCTAAAATTCCCCCTCCTCAAACCAGCTTCCCCATTCATTCCCAGCCCCCTAAATCCACTTCACCCAAATCAAGCACGATTCAACTCCTTTTCCATCCTTATTTAATGGAAAAAGCATGGGCCCAGGAGTTCTCTTCTTGAATGTGAGCTCCTTGTAGGTAGCATTCACATCTACCAGCTCTGTTTTATTGGACTCTCCCAAGCTTAGCCTAGTGGTGGTCAGAGGATTTCGGTTCTAATCCTTTCCCTCTCCTTCTACTGCTTTGGAACCTTGATCAATTTCCTTCACTTCTCTGGGCCTCTGTTTCCTTATTAGTAAAATGGCATGCAATAATTGCATGTTCATCTTTCATTCTTTCTTTCCTTCTAGAAGAGGCAGGGCATGTGTCTGTTATGGTGTTCTAAAGTGCATAGAGCACGGGCTTGGGAATCAGAAGAAGTCAGAAGGACCTGGGTACTAATTTCAGCTCTGCCTCTTGTCAGCTGTGTGACCATGGTCATTTAATGTCTCTGAACCTCAGTTACCTCATCTGTAAAATGGGGGTTAGGCCTGTGAGCCCCATGTGGAACAAGGACTGTGCTTAACTTGTATCCACCCCAGCGCTTAGGAAAGTGCTTGGGACATAGTAAGAGCTTAACGAGTACTACTACTATTATCATTACTCTCCAAGTGTTTAGTGTGCACAATAAGCTCTCAATAAATATGATCCAAGATTACTTGATTGATAGTAAATTATACTGTGTCAACGTAGCCCAGCCAGCTGGAAAGTCCATGAAGGCAGGGATTCCAACCTTTCCCGCTATTTATTTCCTCCCAACATTTGGGAAAAACTCTTACAGGGATCAATTGTTAATACTGCCAGTGGCAGTTCAAAGCTGGTCACACTCTCTCAGTCCTGCATGTTGTATACCATCTGCAAGGGATTCTGGGACCCAAGAAAGCCCACAGTGACTGTCCATAGTGCTGACACAGTGCTGGAGCACGTTAGCCTGGCGGGTAGTTGGCATGGTAGCAGCATGGCAAAGTGGAAAGTGCATGGGCTTGTTAGCCAGAGTTTATGGGTTCTAATCTCAGCTCTGCCACTTGTCAGCTGTGTGACTTTAGGCAAGTCACTTAAATTCTCTGGCCTCAGTTACCTTATCTGTAAAATGGGGATTGAGAATGACAGCCCCACGTGGGACAACCTGATCACCTTGTATTCCCCCCAGCGCTTAGAACAGTGCTTTGCATATAGTAAGCGCTGAACAAATGCCATCATTATTATAGTAGCAAGATTTGAGGAGGAAGGAGGAGAGGTGTGTGATTGTTGGGGGTTACTGAACTGGGAAGCACCTCCGCTCCTGCTAGCACCATTGCCCCGCTGGGAGCCGCTGCCCTGGTCCGAACCCCAACTTAGGCCCCAGACTGGCTCCATCACTTCCATCCTCATTTTCGTTCCCCTCGCCCCTCCATCCTGCTCACCCCCTGTCACCCTCATCAGGGCAGCGTGGGGCTGGGGGTCGCTGGCCTCTGCAGAGTTGAGCTTGTCCCCTCTTTCCGCTCAGACTCCTGGGTTCGGTCTGCCAGAAAGGAACATAGAGGAGCCCTCGGTCACTCTCCACTCCCCTTCAGACCCTCAGAAGCTCTCCAGACGGGCTCCGATCCCTGTAGATAAAGCAGGAGCTGCTCCGAGGAGGTCCCTGGAGGATGGCTCGGGGCCCTGCCGTAGGACCTCAGGGCCTGGACAAGCCAAGCACCCTCTGGTCACGTGGTTTATGAGGCTTCTGGAAGACAAGGGCACGTCCCTGCAACATCAGTGATGGTGCCGGCCCTCAGGGTTCCCGTGGAAAAAGCGGCAGCTGCATTCCAGCGTCCCACGGTTCCTGTTTTCAAAGGCAGTCTTTAGCCACTGTGAATGGTTTCACCTTTGTCCAATTCACAACCTGAAACACTCAATCTGTCAGTCAATCCGTTGAAGGTCTGTTCATACTGACTAAATAAACTGTACTGAATCAAGGGTTCATTCAGTTTCTCATCTTTCCCTTCTCTCCTTCCTCCTCTACGTACTTTATTCTGTGTCTATCTCCCGCATTAGATCATAATCTCCTAGAGAGGAGGAGCAATGCAATTTTATCTCTTGTCACCTCTCCTGAGAGCTTACTACAGTGCTTTGCACCCAGCATGTGGACAATCAATACCACTGATAATAATAATAGTAACGATTATGGCCTTTGTTAAGCACTTACTATGTGCAAAGCACCCTTTTAAGTGCTGGAGGAGGTACAAGGTAATAAGGTTGGACACAGTCCCTCTCCAACATGGGGCTTACAGTCTCAATCCCCATTTTACAAATGATGTAACTGAGGAACAGAAAAGTGAAGTGACTTGCCCAAGGTCACAGGACAGACAAATAGCGGAGCTTGGATTAGAACCCGCGACGTCTGTCTCCCAAGCCCGTGCTCTGGATGAATGGGTGGATGGATGGATGGATAGATGAATAGTTAGAAGGATTAATGGATGGAAGGAAGAAAAGACAGATTGACAAGAGAGGATGGAGTTGACAAGAAAGATGGAGCTGCAGTCCCCCTTTCTTCCCTTCTCCCATACCATCTCCCATTTCCCAACTTTCATTCCCACCCTCAGAGTCTTGCTAAATAGCATATCATTATATTTTCATAATCGTTACTAATACTTGTATCATTATAAATAATAATAATAACAATAATAATGGCATTTGTTAAGCGCTTAATATGTTCCAAGCACTGTTCTAAGCTCTGGGAGAGATACAAGGTAATCAGGTTGTCCCACGTGGGGCTCACATTCTTAATCCCCATTTTATAGATGAGGTAACTGAGGCACAGATAAGTTAAGTGACTTGCCCAAAGTCACACAGCTGACAAGTGCCAGCTGTGTTTATAGTATTTATTAAGAGGTTTTGTGCTTGAACTATTCCACGTGCTGGAGTAGAAACAAAAAAATCGGTTCAAACACAATTCCTGCCCCGCAGGAACTCAGAGTGTAAGAGCAAGAGACATTGTAGGGACGTTAAGTCACTGCCCCTAGGTCACACAGTAAGCCAGTAACAGAGTTGGCATCAGAACTTGAGACTCAATTAATCAATCAATCAAACATATTTATTGAGCACTTACTCTGGGCCCAGCACTGTACTAAGCACTTGGAAAAGTTCACTATAACAGAGTTGGTAAACACATTGCATGCCCACAGGGGGGCTTATAGCCTAGAGCGAGTCCCATTCTTTTAAGCCATGATAAAATTTTTCTAAAAAGTATGGTATTTGTTAAGCACTTGCTATGTGGCAAGCACTGTTCTAAGCACAGTGGGGTAGATACAAGGTAACTGGGTTGTCCCATGTAGGGTTCACAGTCATAATCCCCATTTTACAAATGAAGTAACTGAGGCACGGAGAAGTTACGTGGCTTGCCCAATGTCACACAGAAGACATGTGGCTGAGCAGGGATTAGAATCTCCCCCAAACAGGGTTTACTGTACTACATACTTTGGAGAGTACAGTTTAACAAAGTTGCTAAACACATTCCCTGCTCACTGTGAGTTTACAGTATACAAGGACTCCCCTTCCCGTAGGCCATGATGCCCCCCCTAAACTGGATTGTCAGTCATACTTCAGTCTTAGCCGCCTCCTTCCCAGACTCTGACAATTCATCAACGTCCAGCGCTCTCTGTGAACCCTGTAGGACAGCTAAGTATATGGCTAGATCCAAGGTCAGTTCCTCGGTAAAGTGGTGGTGTGAGATTATTTGCACAAGGAAGGAGACATTCTGTCTCAGAGCAGGGGCCGGGTGAATGACCCTTCTGGGATCCTGCCCATGACAGCCTTCATGTCCCGGTTCCTCAGGCTGTAGATGAAGGGGTTCAGTGCCGGGGACACCACTGTGTAGAAAGCAGACACCAGAAGGTCCACGATCAAGGAGGAGTCTGAGGACTGCTTTATATAAACAAATATCCCCGCCCGCCCGCCATCACACCGCGCGGCCTTGCTGCTCCCGGAAGGAGCCTGTCCTCAGAGCGCCCCCATAGACGTCCGGGACTCCGTTCCCGAGAGGCCCGCCCGCCCGCCATCACACCGCGCGGCCTTGCTGCTTCCGGAGGGATCCTCTCCTCAGAGCAACGCCATAGACGCCCGGGACTCCGTTCCCGAGAGGCCCGCCCTCCCGCCCGCCATCACACCGCGTGGCCCCCGCTGCTCTCGGAAGGCTCCCCTCCTAAGAGCGCCCCCATAGACGCCCCCTGCTTCCACCCCCCCACTTAAGCGACCTTCCTTACAATGCCCCCCATCCCCCCCTTCCCGGTCGGGTCCTGACTGACTCTCCCCACCGCACCCCACCCCGGGCAAAAGGCCCTTGCTAGCACCATGTTACATTAACGACAACCTTATTCGCACCTACTCAGCCCTCCCATGCTAGTTGGCTGTTCGCTCCTCTCCCCAGGTATCTCTGCTCCCTGACCCCCCTTAACAGGCCCACCCTACTCCAGCACATAATAGTTTGTATCTGCTCTCTTTGACATCATTATCTGCCAATTTTATTATTGCCATAGCATATTGGTTGTTTAACTACACCCTGTGATGCCATCGCCTACTTATATCATTGGAACTGTTTTATTGCTGCTGCATCTCAGTTGTTAACCTCCCGCTGTACTGTCACTCGCCCTGCTGACCTCACCATGAACTTTCAATTCCCTTGCTCCCAACTGCCATTCCCATTCCTCACCTTCCCCTTCCCATCTCCCACCCAGCTTTTTCCATCCCTCTCCCCCACCAAGACCACTCCCCCTCACCCCCTACCAAGGATCCCTCTGTACCAGCGCCAGTCCTCCACTACTCCCTCCCGGCCCCCTCCCTCCCCTTCTCCCCGCCCCCACCCCATCCCAGTTCTCCTTTCCCATCGCCACCCCTCTTCCCACTCTCCCCGCCAGGCCCCCGCCGACTCATCCCAAACCAAACCCTCCCCACCTCTCGCACCCTTCCCCCTCCCTCCCCTCCCTCGACAGCTGCTGCCAAGTGTGCCCTCTGGAACCCCCACTCTGTTTTAAGTAAGATCCCTTTCATCCTGGACTTATTCCTTTCCAGCTCCCTACTCCTCCTCGCCCTAACTGAAACATGGCTGTCTCCAGACGACACGGTCTCTTCTGCTGCTCTCTCCAGTGGAGGCCTCTTCTTCTCCCACTCCCCCAGACTCACCGAAAAAGGAGGAGGTGTCGGTTTCCTTCTCGCCCCCTAATGTCGCTTTCGCACTATCCCTCCTCCCCTTTCCCTTTCCTTCCCTTCCTTTGAAGCCCACATTATTCGCCTCTACCACCCCCTCCAGATTCTTGTAGCCCTCATCTACCGCCCTCCCGGCCCCACTTCCAACTTCTTTAACGACTTTGACCTCTTCCTCGCCTTCCTTCTCTCCTTCTCCATGCCCACTCTGATCCTCGGAGACTTCAACATCCACATGGTTATCCCTGACGACTCCTCTGACGCCCACCTTCTATCTCTCCTCGACGCTGCCAACCTCTTCCTCCACCCCACCTCACCCACTCACCAACTTGTTCATACCCTCGACCTCATCATCTCCTATCGCTGCACTGTGTCCACCCTCACCAACTCTGAAATCCCTCTCTCTGATCATAATCTTCTCACCTGCCTCCTCACTCACACTCCTTTCTCCTGTAAATCCATATTACTCCCTCACAGAGATCTCCACTCTCTTGACCCCATCCATCTTTCTGAGCGCCTCACACTCCACCTCTCCTCCCTTTCCTCTCAGCCCGAGTCTTGATGATCAGATTACTGCTCTCAACTCTACCCTTTCTACTCAGCTAGACTCACTCGCTCCCCTTTCCCTTCGCTGCTCTCGTACCACTAACCCACAGCCCTGGATCACTGTCACAGTCCTCCACCTTCGCTCTTATGCTCGAGCTGCCGAACGCTGCCGGCGAAAGTCTAAACACCATGCCAACATCGTTCACTGCAAGTTTATCCTTTCCTGCCTTAACTCAGCCCTCTCTTCTGCTAGACAAAACTATTTCTCCTCCCTTATTGACACCCATGGCCATCACCCCCGCCAGCTCTTCCGTACATTCAACTCCCTTCTTACGCCCCCGGTTCCTCCCCCTCCTCCTTCCCTCACCCCCAACGCTCTGGCCTCCTACTTCATTAACAAAATTAAATCCATCAGGTCCGACCTCCCCAAAGTAACTTTCCCCCCTTTTCCAACCCCCCGGCTCTCAACACTCTCTGCTACTCTCCCATCTTTCCCAGCAGTATCCTCAGAGGAGCTCTCCTCTCTCCTATCAAGTGCTACTACGGCCACCTGTGCTTCTGACCCCATTCCCTCTCATCTCATGAAATCTCTCGCTCCATCCCTTCTCCCCTCCTTAACTTCCATCTTCAACCGCTCACTCTCCACTGGTTCCTTCCCCTCTGCCTTCAAACATGCCCATGTCTCTCCCATCCTAAAAACACCTTCTCCTGACTCCACCTCACCTTCTAGTTATCGCCCCATATCCCTCCAACCATTCCTTTCCAAACTCCTTGAACGAGTTGTCTGCACGCGCTGCCTAGAATTCCTCAACAACAACTCTCTCCTCGACCCCCTCCAGTCTGGCTTCCGTCCCCTACATTCCACGGAAACTGCCCTCTCGAAGGTCACCAATGACCTCCTGCTTGACAAATCCAACGGCTCATACTCTGTCCTTATCCTCCTCGACCTCTCAGCTGCCTTCGACACTGTGGACCACCCCCTTCTCCTCAACACGCTATCTGACCTTGGGTTCACTGACTCCGTCCTCTCCTGGTTCTCCTCTTATCTCTCCGGTCGTTCATTCTCAGTCTCTTTTGCAGGCTCCTCCTCCCCCTCCCATCCCCTTACTGTGGGGGTTCCCCAAGGTTCAGTGCTTGGTCCCCTTCTGTTCTCGATCTACAGGCACTCCCTTGGTGACCTCATTCGCTCCCACGGTTTCGACTATCATCTCTACGCTGACGACACCCAGATCTACATCTCTGCCCCTGCTCTCTCCCCCTCTCTCCAGGCTCGCATCTCCTCCTGCCTTCAGGACATCTCCATCTGGATGTCTGCCCGCCACCTAAAACTCAACATGTCCAAGAATGAACTCCTTGTCTTCTCTCCCAAACCCTGCCCTCTCCCTGACTTTCCCATCTCTGTTGACGGCACTACCATCCTTCCCGTCTCACAAGCCCGCAACCTTGGTGTCATCCTCGATTCCGCTCTCTCGTTCACCCCTCACATCCAAGCCGTCACCAAAACCTGCCGGTCTCAGCTCCGCAACATTGTCAAGATCCGTCCTTTCCTCTCCATCCCAACCGCTACCCTGCTCATTCAAGCTCTCATCCTATCCCGTCTGGACTACTGCATCAGCCTTCTCTCTGATCTCCCATCCTCGTGTCTCTCCCCACTTCAGTCCATACTTCATGCTGCTGCCCGGATTGTCTTTGTCCAGAAACGCTCTGGGCATGTTACTCCCCTCCTCAAAAATCTCCAGTGGCTACCAATCAATCTGCGCATCAGGCAGAAACTCCTCACCCTGGGCTTCAAGGCTCTCCATCACCTCGCCCCCTCCTACCTCACCTCCCTTCTCTCCTTCTACAGCCCACCCCGCACCCTCCGCTCCTCTGCCGCTAATCTCCTCACCGTACCTCGTTCTCGCCTGTCCCGCCATCGACCCCCCGCCCACGTCATCCTCCGGGCCTGGAATGTCCTCCCTCTGCCCATCCGCCAAGCTAGCCCTCTTCCTCCCTTCAAGGCCCTACTGAGAGCTCACCTCCTCCAGGAGGCCTTCCCAGACTGAGCCCCTTCCTTCCTCTCCCCCTCGTCCCCCTCTCCATCCCCCATCTTACCTCCTTCCCTTCCCCACAGCACATGTATTTATGTATATATGTTTGTACATATTTTTTACTCTATTTATTTATTTATTTTACTTTTACATATCTATTCTATTTATTTTATTTTGTTAGTATGTTTGGTTTTGTTCTCTGTCTCCCCCTTTTAGACTGTGAGCCCACTGTTGGGTAGGGACTGTCTCTATATGTTGCCAACTTGTACTTCCCAAGCGCTTAGTACAGTGCTCTGCACACAGTAAGCGCTCAATAAATGCGATTGATTGATTGATGATTGATAAACCCGTAGAGAGGAAAGCAGTGACGAAGAGAAGGTGAGGCAGGCAGGTGGAGAAGGCTTTGGCCCGGCCCTCGGTGACCAGCATCCTCAGCACGGCCCTGAAGACGCGCACATATGAGACGGCGATAGCAATGAAGCAGACGACACCTACGGCTGCCCCAGATATCACAGTCGCGTCGATGCCGATGTGCTTCTCGGAGGATGTGATCTTCAGCAGCGCGGGGATGTCACAGAAGAACTGGGGGAAGGTGTTGGACTCACAGAAGGACAGAGAGAACGTTCCAGCTGAACACATTGCTGCAAACAGGCCTGAGCTGAGCCAGGAAGTGGCAGTCAACTTCCCAAAGGACCCTCGAGCCCTGACGACCTCGTAGCTCAGGGGGAGGCAGATGGCAGCATAGCGGTTCTAGGTCTTCACCGTGAGGATGGACAGCTATGAGCCGCCAACCCAGACCACGGAGAGGACCTGGACGGCACAGCCCGCTTGGGAGATGGATCTCTTGTTGGTCAGGAAGTTCTTGATGGATTTGGGGACAATGACGGAGATGTAGCAGAGTTCGAGTACGGACAGCTGCCTGATTTAGAAGGACATGGCGGTGTGGAGGCGCTAGTCAAGGGCAGTAATGGTGACGATGAGGAGATTCCCCTTCAGGGCTGCCAGGTAGACCAGGAGGAACAGCGCCGCCTGGACCAGCTGCAACTCCCGGACCACGGAGGAACCCAGCAGGAGGAGTTCCCTCACCATGGAGATGCTGGTCATTGGTAGATGATGATGACTCCATGCACAGGACAAAGATCTTGATGAGGTGAAGAAATCAACAAGAATTTTGCCGCTAAGTCTATGGAAGGAGAAGCTTATGGCATATTGGAAGTGAGTTATCAATTACAAAATGACCTAGAAACTTGGTAAAAGACTTCCACGTAGCTAGGAGCCACGAAACTAGGAGGGAACTAGGAGGATTGACCCATAATTCTCCAGGTGGGGACAACAAAATGACCAAGATATAAGATGGGAAAGCAATCATGGTAATAATAGCAGTAATAACAGCAAAAGCCCTTCTAGAAGTTGTACTATCAGTCAATCAAGCAATTGGGAAATCGTATTTTTGATCATTTACTGTGTGCAGAGCACTGTACTAAATACCTGGGAGAATACAATGTAACAAAGGTGGTAGACATGTTCCCTCCCCACAACAGCATTACAGTCTTAAGGGGTATAAAGATGTTAATATAAAATAAATTAATAATAGGACTGTAAGCTCATTGTGGGTAGGGAGTGTGTTACATTGTTATATTGTACTCTCCCAAGCATTTAGTATAGTGCTCTACACACAGAGCTCTGCTCTGAGCTCAATAAATATTCATTAATTCAATCGTATTTATTGAGCACTTACTGTGTGCAGAGCACTGTACTAAGCTGATTAACTGGCTGGTAATAGTAATAACAGTGTTTATTGAGCCCCCCGTGGACACAGAAAGCAAGGATATACCAACCCTACAAGGCACCCTGAAGCACAGAAATTCATTCTCACCTACAAAATTACAGCTAAACATACATGTATCCAAACACATAATGCCCTCACATGTATTCCCACTTACTCACAGACCGGGGTTCTCCCAAACACAGACAGTCGCACAGAGTCTATCCTATTTATTGAGCGCTTACTTTTTGCAAAGCACTGTGCTAATCACTTGGGAGAGTAAAATACAAACAGGTAGGTAGACGCATACACTCATAAGCGTATCTAGCCACTCATTCAGCTCTTCCGTGACCTCCAAACCTGTTCCCTAGGGTGAAACGGAGAACATTACCCTCTGTTCCCTACCAAGATGTACCCCTTCTCTAAAGTCTGGGATTTGCCCCATGATTCTCTTACCCTGCCCTAAGCTCGTACACACAGGAGCACGTGCGCGCGCACACACAGACACACACAGACAGACACAGACAGACAGACAGACAGACAGACAGACAGACAGACACACACACACACACACACACACACACACACAGCTGCGGGTCCAGGGAATCCGAATGCAGCTGTCTCAATACGAGGAAAATGAACTGCAGAGTGAAGTCTGGTTAAACAGGGAAGGGTCTGAAGTGAGACCCCAATTACACATGTCAACTCGGTCTTGGCAGAGTGCTGGAAGAAATGATTGATCAATGATATTCACTGAGCGCTTACTGTGCTTGGAGCACTGGACTAAAACGTTAAGGAGAGGACAATCCAACGAAGTTGGTAGACACGTACCCTGCCCATAACAAGCTGATAGTCTAGGGGGATGGAAGGAAGATGGAGCGTTGACGAAGGGGCGACGAAGAGATGATGGAGGGATGACAGAGGGCCGGTGGAGTGCTGTAAGCGAGACGATGAAGGAGCTGTCCTAGAACAAACAGCAGATAAGTGCTGGTCCAGGTACAAAGACAATGCGACTAAGAACCTGAGCGGAAGAAGTAATTCCAGTACTAGTGGCTTGTGCTGTGATACCTGCCACTGTTTCGTCCCTGCTGGAGCCTGGTTTCTGCTCCTGCAAACCCGCCTGCAATGCAGCCCTAATCCGAACTTCAACCTGGGGGCCGAGTGCGAGATTCTTCATAGACTCACTACGGGCTGCTGGCCTCTCCCCGCCCCTCCATCCCCACCCCAGAGCACACTCACCAGGGCAGCGTGGGACTGGGGGTCGCCGACCTCTGCCATGTTGGGCTGGTCCCCTGTCTCCCCTCGGATTCCTGGGTTCGGTCAGCCAAGGAGGGACAAAGAGCAGCCCTCATCCCCTCTCCACTCTCCCGCGGACACCGAGATGCTTCTCCAGACAGACCCCGTCCCCAAAGATAAAGCTGGCACAACTCTGAGGGGAATCCCTGGAGGACCGGATCGGGGCCCTACCCAGGGTCCTCGAGGCCCAGGCGACAAGAGAACCCTCTGGTCACGTGTTTCTTGGTCCTTGATACTGGTCTACAGGATGAAATATCGTCTCAGACGTTTTTCAGCCGTCAGCCTCCTTGTTTTCAGTTTCTCAGTTTCTGCTTTCCATTCAGCAGCTGTTTGATTAATCTGCTGTTGCTCATTTTCCTTTTATCACTCAATCAATCAATCGATAGTATTTATTACATGTTTCTGTGTGCGGAACTCTGATCACCACCCACATAGTAGTGTCCAGGTGAGTATAACATTGATGCTTGGAGACTGACTAGTATCCAGAACTTCATTGTTCATGGAATTCATTAAGCACTTACAATGTGTCAAGCACTGTTCTAAGTACAGGGGTAGGTAAAAAACAATCAGGTTCCACACCGGGCTCACAGTCTAAGTCGGGCGAGGAACAGGTACTGAATCCCCATTTTGCAGATGAGGAAACTGAGGGATGGAGAAATGAAGTGACTTGCCCAAGGTCACATAGCACGGAATTGGCAGAGCTAGGATTACAACTCTGGTCCTCTGACATCTGGGCCCGTGCTCCTTCCACTAGGCCATGCTGCTTCACTGATCTTTTCTTGTAGTTTGAGAGTTAGTCCTGAATAATTAGTGGTGCTGGTGGAACTCTGCTTCAACAGGTGTGGTGCCTGGATGATTTAGTGGATAGAACATGGGCCCAGAGGTCAGAGGACCTGGGTTGTAATCCTAAATCTGCCAATTCCCTGCTATGTGATCTTGGGCAAGTCACTTCATTCCTCCATCCCTCAGTTTCCTCATCTGTAAAATGGGGACTTTTTACCACGAACCACGAACCCCAGGAGGGACAGAGACGATGTCCAAACATATTAACTTGTATCTACCCAATTGCTTACTACAGTGCCTGTCACATAGTAAGTGCTTAACAAATACCAGTTTAAAAATAACAACACAAAAAAGCATTTGATTATCAATATGAGTGACAGTGAAAAACAGAAACAAAACAAAAATTAATTAATCACGCAGGGGAAAATTACTTTTGTTTGAGCCATACTGTGCACATGCACACACACACACACACACACACACACACACACACACACACACACACATTTAGACATGAAACACTGTACAGACATGCAAGAATAGGAGCAAGGTACATTCTGCAACGTGGTAATTGGGCAGTGCAAAGTTTAGAAGTTTGAGGTCGGGTTCCAAGGAAGGGTTATGAGTCAATTAAGGAGCTAACCCCCCTCCGATGACATTATTTCTCGGGGAAAATTAGTTCCAACTGACAATGATACGATTTTGAATGTCACCTTCCATTAAGACTTGTGTCCTCTTTCTAAGGGTGGCCTTCAGCTCAGGAGGCAGAAGACGAATCTAGCTTGATACAGTCGGTCTGTGGAAACGAGGAGCCTGTTCTAAATAAGTGTTATACATGGTTTTCCATTCTTCTAGGGTGGTCTGTTGGTGTAACACACAAAGATCCGGTCTCTGAAAGATGCTGGGGTCAGTTACTGTGGCCATGTAAACTCCAGCAGGCAAAGAATGGTGACTTCACATCCCCAAGATGGAAGCCATTCCCTGCCTAGCCCTCTCCCTTGGGTGGCCTTCATGTCCCTGTTCCTCAGGCTGTAGATGAGGGGGTTCAGGGTGGGGGGTACTATGGTGTAGGACACAGGCGTCAGCAAGTCCAGGACTGAGGGGGAATCTGAGGGTTGCTTCAAGAAAGCATAGAAACAAGTGATAACAAAGAGAATGACGATGGCGGCCGGCATCCTCAACACGGCCCGGAAGATGCGCGCATATGAGACGATGATGAGAATGAAGCAGACGTCACCTAACATTAACCCAGCGGTAATGCTCACGTCAACAGCGTTGTGGTCCCCGGATCAGGTATCTTCACAGGGGACGTGACATCGCAGAAAAACTGCAGGACGACGTTGGACCCTTAGAAGGACAGGGAGAAGGTCAAAGCTGAAAACAAGACTCCAAGCAGGCCCCCACTGAGCCGCGAGGCGGCCTCCATCTTCCCACAAGCTACTCTGTTCATGAAGACCTCGTAACGCAGGGAGAGGCAGAGGGCGGCATAGCGGTCATAGGACATCACCGTGAGGTGAAATTATTCTTCACCTACAAAAGGAAAATCACCAGACAGACCTGCTGCACAGCGTAGGGGATTTCTCTACGGTTGGTCAGGGCGTTGTGGATGGATTTGGGGACGGTGTTGGAGAGGTAGCAGAGGTCGAGGACAGACAGGTTCCTGAGAAAGAAGTACATGGGGGTGTGGAGGCGCCGGTCGAGAGCGGTGACGGCGATGATAAGGAGATTCCCCGCCAGGGCCAGCAGGTAGATCAGGAAGAACAGTGCGGTGTGGACCAGCTGCAGTTCCCGGACCTCCGAGAATCCCAGCAGGAGGAATCACCTCACTGCCATGCGGTTGACCATTTCCCAAAGATTGCTGAGACCATCTACAAAAGCAATTAGGAGGAAGATATTTCAGAGCCTCAACAGAAAATGACAGCTAAATCAATCCATCAGTGGTATTTATTGTGCATTTACTTTGTTCAGATCACTATACTAAGCGATTCTAATATAGTAGAATTGGCAGACATATTTGCTATCGACGAGGTGCTTACAGGCTAGAGGAGGAGAAATACATTGAAATACATTTCAAATATGTACATAAGTGTTGTGGGGATGTGAGTGGGGAGAATAAAGGGTGTAAATCCAAGTGCAAGGGCAAGGCAGAAGGGAAAGGAAGTAGAGAAAATGAAAGCTCAGTTGGGAAGAGCCTCTTGGAGGCGATGTGATTTTATTAAGTCTTTGAAAGTGGGGAGAGCGATGGTCTGTCAGAATAGACAGCGAGGCCTAGTTGAAAGAACAAGGGCTTGAGAGTCAGAAGGACCTGGGTTCCAGTCCTTGCTCTGCCACATGCCTGCTGTGTGACCTTGTGCAAGTCACATGACTTCTCTGGGCCTCAGTTCCCTCATCTGTAAATTGGGGTTTACGCCCATGAGCTCCATGTGCAGCAGAGACCCTGTCCAACCTGAGAACCTTGAATCTTCCCCAGCGCTTAGAACAGTGCTATCAAACACTATTATTATTGTTATTATTATTATTATTATTATTATTATTATTATTATTGTTATTATTATTATTATATGAAAAGGGAGGGATTTCCAGGCCAGTGGAAGGGCATGGGCTAAGGGTCAGTAGCGG
The DNA here is from genome assembly GCF_015852505.1 of Tachyglossus aculeatus. Lineage (NCBI taxonomy): Eukaryota > Metazoa > Chordata > Mammalia > Monotremata > Tachyglossidae > Tachyglossus > Tachyglossus aculeatus. The sequence continues at coordinate 58,616 of NW_024044895.1, forward strand.
GATAGATGAGACGAGAATACAGTGAGTAGGTTGGTTTTAGATAAGCCAAATGTGTCGACATGAGAAGCTGCCCCTCTTAATCTTCAACCTTTAGTCAGAAGGAAACCAAAGTCAATCGATCAAATACTACTTACTATGTAGCTGAGCACAACCAAATAAATTATCTCTCACCAGATGTAGCCTTTTGTTTCATGGCAAATCTGGTGTAGGAGAGACTTTTATCTCCCATCTGAGCTTAAACCTCATTTAGTTGTCAGTGACTGCCATCTCAAAGGACCACGTCTAATGTAACCACGATTTTTCTCTTCCACAGAACTGAGCATGGTGCTCTTCAGAGAGTAGGTACTTAGTAAAAACTACTGAATGGCAGACATTACCAGCTATGACCCTGTTTCTCCACTCCTTCAGAACCTCCAGTGGTTGTCCAGCTACTTCTGCATCAAACAGAAACTCTTAACGAACATCTTTACAGCTCTCAATCACCTCGACCCCTCCTATCTCACCTCCCTACTCTCCTATTACAAGCCAGCCCGCACACTTCCCTCCTTTAATGCCAAACTATTCACCCTACCTCCATCTCTTCTCTTTCACCAACGACCTATTTTCCACGTCATGTCTCTTGCCTGGAATATCCTCCCTTTTCATAGCCGACAGACATTTACTCTCCCCACCTTCAAAGTCTTATTAAAATCACATCTCCAAGAGGCCTTCCTACACTAAATCCTGATTTCCTCACCTCCCACTTCCTTTCTTGTCGCTCTTCACTTTTTTCGCCCCTTTTATTCACCACTCTCTCGATCCCACACCACTTATGTATAGATCCATAATCTATGTATTTCTATTAATGTTTGTTTCCTCTTCTAGACTGTAAGCTCCTTACCGGCAGGAAATAGGCCTGCCAATCTAATATTTTACTCTCCCAAGCACTTAGTACGGTACGGTGCTCTCCACACAGTACGTGCTCAATGAATCTAATCGATTGGCCACCCAGAACGTTTGTCACCGATCAATCCCCGTCCACCCCCTCCACCCACCCAGTAGATCCAGTGTACGGCGAGCCATGGAGATGCCCGGGGGAGAAGTCGGTTTTACGAACGGAGACGTGAGGAGATTCTAGTTCTCTGTCACCGCCGGCTCCCCTGTAAGACCCGCAACCCATCCGTGTTCTCCCCGGCCTATACTCACTGGTCAGACTGAAGCGAGTGGGCTCTAGTCTCTGTTGTCCTTCAACCGTTCCCCGTCCTCTCAGTTCCTGGAGGTAGGTCAAAGGAGGATCTCCGGGAGGCGTGCGGGGTCCTGACTCTTCTTGCTATCTGCTTGGAGAGTGTCGGCTCTCGGTGAAGCCAGACCATTCTGGAAAAGCTCACTGCTCCTCCTGCGGGACTCCTCCCGGGGGACGGGTCACACGTTGGGCTGAGGGGCCTCATTATGTCCTGTTCGGGCCTGGCTCCCCGGGGGTCCGGCACTGCTGGGGACCTTAGGGACCTTGGGTGGGGTAGTGGCCCTGCCCCACGTGGCTACCCCACTTGGGCCATGTGACCCATCACACCAGTGTGCGTTGCACAGGGAGAACCTCAAGAGTAACTGCGTAGATGACAATGAGTTGTCCATCTTCGTTATATATCAGTGACCCACCGGCTTCATCCGCTTCACAGCTGTGGGGCGGCCATTTTAAAATGGTTTCGTTGTACTAGTTCTCCCTCCTCCAGACCTCACTTTAACCCTCCCACTCCTGATCCTGCTTGCTACCTTCCCTGCCCTATCTAAAATTATGCTCCTTCAGTCAACTGCCACCCCCCTCACTTCTCCCCACTCTTCTCCCCATAGCTCCATTCACTGTCCAGCACCAGCCCCTTTGCCCCTCCTGCATCCAATTATTATTGTTAATATTATTATTATTATTATTCCTGTTCTTGTTAATCGCTAACTATATGCCAAGCACTGTTCTAGCTTAGAACTCTGTTCTAAGCCATGAGATAGATACAAGTGAAATCCAGCAGGAGGAATCTCATCACCGTGGAGACGTTGGGCATGTCATGCAAGATGTCCTTCGGCATCATGTGATAGGACCTGATTTCAGACAGAGATGAAAAACATTCAGGGAGAAACTCACATGGCCCTTTTCTGGGGATGAACCTCAATCAATCCATTAATCAATCAATGGTATTTATTGAGCTCTTACTGTGTGCAGAGAAACAAGGATTATGGCAAAATTGAATGTATCAACAAACTCTTATTCTCAGGATTTTTAATGGTATTTGTTAAGTGCTTACTATGTGCCGAGCACTGTACTAAGCACTGAGTGGGATACGAGCAAATCGGGTTGGAAACAGTCCCTGTCTGACACGGGGCTCACAGTATTAATCCCTATTTTACAGATGAGGTAACTGAGGCACAAAGAATTTAAGTGACTTGCCCAGTGTCACACACCAGATAAGTGGCAGAACTTGGATTAGTAACAATAGTAATAATAATAATGGTATTTGTAAGCGCTTAATATGTGCCAAGCATGGTTCTAAGCGCAGGGGTAGATACAAGGTAATCAGGTTGTCCCATGTAGGGCTCACAGTCTTCATCCCCATTTTGCAGTTGAGGTAGCTGAGGCACAGAGAAGTTAAGTGACTTGCCCAAAGTCACACAGCTGACAAGTGGCAGAGGCGTGATTAGAACCCAGGTCCTCTTGACTCCCGGGCCCATGCTCTTTCAACTAAGTGACACTGCTTTTAATTTACAGAAATTGTGACTGACTCTGGTCATCCCAGTTCCTTATTGAAATTTCCCTCACCTTTCCCCTGATCCATTCTGGAGTCACCGGGCCTGTCCTGGACTGGAGAGCATCTACCTCTGGTAAGAGAGCGGCTCATTCCATCTCGTCGGTCCTGGACTCTTGTGGCGGTGACAGGAAGGTCTGGGCGTGGGATGAGAGCTGTCAGTATCCTCGCTACCCATCTCGGCTCTCTGTTTGGCTGCTTTGTCCCACCAGGCGATGGCCCGGTTATTTCCTGGGGGATTCCCTGTAGGAGGATGGGCCCGGGGCTCCGCTGAGACAGCTGACTGTCCGGCAATCTCGGAAGGCTGGGATCGTGGGCTCTCTGTGGTCCCATCCCGCACAACCTAAATGACTGTTCAGTCCCACATGGTTCCCACTCTGGGACTCCTTCCTATGAAAACATCAACAGACTGATCATCAATCCCTTTCTGTGATTAATACTAGCGTTCTGGTTAAACTCTGAGGTTTGGAGCTTCATCCCATGCCATTCCATACTATGCGCTGGAGTGGACACAAGCAAATTGTGTCAGACATGTCCCTGTCCCACATGGGCTCACAGTTTCAACCCCCATTTTCCAGATGAGAGACCTGAGGGCCGGAGAAGTGAAGAGACTTGCCCACGGTCACAAAGAAGAAAGGTAGCAGAGCCGAGATTTGAATCCAGGTTATTCTGACTCCCGGGTCCATGCTCTATCGACTAGACAACGCTGCTTCTCTGAGGTTTATCTTGTTTATAACCTCAAACAATCGGTTCATCATTTAATCAGCTACATTTTCTGACGTCTTCTGATTGCAGGACTAGGGAGAACGAGAAATGACTCTAAATGCATCCTAAGACCCTTCCCTGGACTGGCTTGGGGGATCAACCCTCGACCTCATCATCTCCTACCGCTGCACTGTCACCAACTCTGAAATCCCTCTCTCTGATCATAATCTTCTCACCTTCCTCCTCACTCACACTCCTTTCCCCTGTAAATCCATATTACTCCCTCACAGAGATCTCCGCTCGCTTGACCCCATCCATCGTTCTGAGCACCTCACATCCCACCTCGCCTCCCTTTCCTCTCTACCCAGTTTGATGATCAGATTACTGCTCTCACCTCTACCCTTTCTACTCAGCTTGACTCACTCGCTCACCTTTCCCTTCGCCTCTCTCGTACCACTAACCCACAGCCCTGGATAACTGCCACTGTCCACCTCCTTCGCTCTTACGCTCGAGCTGCTGAACGTTGCTGGCGAAAGTCTAAACACCATGCCAACCTCGTTCACTTCAGATTTATCCTTTCCTAATTTAACCCAGCCCTCTCCTCTGCCAGACAAAGCTATTTCTCCTCCCTTACTGAAACCCATACCCATCATCCCCGTCAGCTGTTCCGTACATTCAACTCCCTTCTCAGTCCCCCGGTTCCTCCCCCTCCTCCTTCCCTCACCCCCAACGATCTGGCCTCCTACTTCATTAATAAAATTAAATACATCAGGTCTGATCTCCCCAAAGTCACTCCCCCCCTTCTCCAACCCCCCGGCTCTCAATGCTCTCCGCCACTCTCCCATCCTTCCCAGCAGTGTCCTCAGAGGAAATCTCCCCCTTCCTCTCCAGTGCTACTCCAGCCATTTGTGCTTCTGACCCCATTCCCTCTCATCTTATGAAATCTCTCGCTCCGTCCCTTCTCCCCTCCTCAACTTCCATCTTCAACCGCTCACTCTCCACTAGTTCCTTTCCCTCTGCCCACGTCTCTCCCATCCTAAAAAAACCATCTGCTGACCCCACCTCACCTTCTAGTTATCTCCCTATCTCCCTCCTAGCATTCTTTTCCAAGCTCCTTGAACGAGCCATCTACACACGCTGCCTCGAATTCCTCAACGCCAACTCTCTCCTCGACTCCCTCCAATCTGGCTTCCGTACCCTACATTCCACGGAAACTGACTTCTCCAAGGTCACCAGTGACCTCCTTCTTGCCAATTCCAACGGCTCATACTCTATCCTAATCCTCCTCGAGCTCTCAGCTGCCTTTGACACTGTGGACCACTCCCTTCTCCTCAACACGCTATCCAACCTTGGCTTCACAGACTCCGTCCTCTCCTGGTTTTCCTCTTATTTCTCGGGCTGTTCATTCTCAGTCTCTTTTGCAGGCTCCTCCTCCCCTCCCATCCCCTTACTGTAGGGGTTCCTCAAGGTTCAGTTCTTGGTCCCCTTCTGTTCTCGATCTACACTCACTCCCTTGGTGACCTCATTCGCTCCCACGGCTTCAACTATCATCAATACGCTGATGACACCCAAATCTACATCTCTGCCCCTGCTCTCCCTCCCTCCAGGCTCGCATCTTCTCCTGCCTTCAGGACATCTCCATCTGGATGTCTGCCCGCCACCTAAAACTCAACATGTCCAAGACTGAACTCCTTGTCTTCCCTCCCAAACCCTGTCCTCTCCCTGACTTTCCCATCACTGTTGACGGCACTACCATCCTTTCGCGTCTCACAGGCCCGCAACCTTGGTGTCATCCTCGACTCCGCTTTCTCGTTCACCCCTCACATCCAACCGTCACCAAAACCTGCCGGTCTCAGCTCCGCAACATTGCCAAGATCCGCCCTTTCTTCTTCATCCAAACCGCTACCCTGCTCGTTCAAGCTCTCATCCTATCTGGACTACTGTATCAGCCCCCGGATTGTCTTTGTTCAGAAACGCTCTGGGCATGTTACTCCCCTCCTCAAATATCGCCAGTGGCTACCTATCAACCTATGCATCAGGCAGAAACTCCTCACCCTCGGCTTCAAGGCTGTCCATCACCTCGCCCCCTCCTACCTCACCTCCCTTCTCTCCTTCTACAGCCCAGCCCGCACCCTCCACTCCTCTGCCGCTAATCTCCTCACCGTGCCTCGTTCTCGCCAGTCCCGCCGTCGACCCCCGGCCCACGTCATCCCCCTGGCCGTGAATGCCCTCCCTCCACACACCCGCCAAGCTAGCTCTCTTCGTCCCTTCAAGGCCCTACTGAAGCTCACCTCCTCCAGGCCTTCCCAGACTGAGCCCCCTTCTTCCTCCCTGCTCCTCCCCCTTCCCATCACCCCCGCCTCACCTCCTTCCCCTCCCCACAGCACCTGTATATATGTATATATGTTAGTATGTATTTATTACTCTATTTATTTATTTGTACATGTTTATTCTAATTATTCTATTTTGTTAATATGTTTTGTTTTGTTCTCTGTCTCCCCCTTCTAGACTGCGAGCCCACTGTTGGGTAGGAACCGTCTCTATATGTTGCCAACTTGTACTTCCTAAGCGCTTGGTACAGTGCTCTACACACAGTGAGCGCTCAATAAATACGATTGAATGAATGAATGAATGAATCAACCCAGAGAAGTAGCATGAAAAGCAGCATGACTTAGTGGCAAGAGCACAGGCTTGGGAGTCAGAGGAAGTGGATTCTAATCCCAGCTCCGCCTCTTGTCTGCTGCATGACTATGGGTGAACCACTTAACTTCTTTGGGCCTCAGTTACCTCATTTGGAAAATGGGCATTAAGACTGTATACCCCAGGTTGGACAACCCGATTACGTTGTCAAATAATAATTACGGTATGTGCTAAGCGCTTACTCTGTGTGAGTCACTGTATTAAACTCTGGGGCGTATACAGGCAAATCGGATAGGTCCCACGTGGAACTCACAGTCTCAACCTCCATTTTCCAGATGAGGTAACTGAATGTCCAGAGATGTGAAGTGACTTGCCCAAGGTCACGCAGTAGACAAGTAGCAGAGCCGGGATTAGGACCCATGACATTCTGATGCCACTACTCGTGGTTTACCCACTCCACCATGCTGCTCCTCCTGACAGATCACAATCCTTCCACGTTCCAATTCCCACACGAGAGCCTGTCTCCTCCAACGAGCTTTTCCCAGTTAACTCTCAGGCAGACAAACCCATCCACCATCTCTACCCATCATGGGCAGACTGATACTCCTCCTAGACATGTATATTGCTTACTCCATTGCAAAGCCACCTCTCTAGTTTGCTCTTCTGAAAATACTTCTATGTCTATCTCCCCTTTCCTTTATTTTTATTAATGTCTGTCACCCCCTTTTGACTGTAAGCTTGTGATCAGGGAACATGCCTAGAAGCTCTGCTGTATTGTATTCTCCCAAGTGCTTAGAACAGTACTCTACACCCAATCAGCGCTAAATAAATATCATTTATTGATTGATTGATCAGAGTCTAAGATCTTTGTGGGCAGGGAATGTGTCATTACTGGTCTTATGCTTCCGATAGACCAACACTTAATTATGACTTCTTCCTTATCCCTAAACCCATCTCAAACCAGAAGACAACATTAATCAATCAATGATAATTATTGAGCATTTACAGTGCAGAACACTGTACTAAGCACTTGGCAGAGTACAATACAACATGGTTGGCAGAGAACCTCCCTGCCCGCATTCAAACAATTAATTAATCGATGGTATTTACTGAGTGCTTACTGTGTGCAGAGCACTGAACTAGGTGGCTGGGAGAATACAATACAGTGGAGTTGGTAGACACGTTCCCTACCCACATTCAACCCGTCGATAGTATTTATTGAACAGTTACTGTGTGCAGAGCACTGTATTCAGCGCTTGGGAGAGGACAATGCAACAGAACTGGTAGATTTTTTTCCCTACCCACAATAAAGTCTCAGTGTAGAGACCAGTTTAATTTATTTTTATCCCTCACCCTATGCTCAAACCTGCTCCTTTTCCTTACTTTACAATTTGCAAATCAGTAAGATACCTAGAGTCTTTTATAAGGAGTTTAATAAGAATAGATATACTAATATATGATATATATAATATAATAACAATGATTAAAGTATTTGTTAAGTGCATACTATGTGTCAAGCATTATACTAAGTCCTGGGGTACAGAAAAGAAGATTACTTCCCTTTTAGGGCCCCATTCTCAGTGTGAGGGAGAACTGATGTTGAATCCCCATTTTGCTCCTACTGAATGACAAGCACTGGGATAAGTACCTTGGACACGGTCTCTGGTCTGCCTGAGGCTTACAATCTAAGAGAGAGGAAGAGCAAAAATGAAATCCTTGCCTTGGAGGAGTTGAAAATATAATGTATTGTTGGATCTCTGCCCACAGTTTATGAAAGAAACCAAGGTTCCAGGCAACTAATGAGTAACGATAATATTACTGTGGACTAAGCACTGATCTAAGCTCTGGGGTATATGCACATTAATCAGTTTGGACACAGTCCCTGTCCCACATGACGCTCACACTCTTAATCCCTATTTTGCAAATAAGGTAAGTGAGGCACAGATAAGTGAAGTGACTTTCCCAATGTCACACAGCAGACACATAGCAGAGCCGAGATTAGGATCCAGGTTCTACTGACTTCGAGGCCCGTGCTGTATCCACTGGGCCATGATGCTTGCTGAAACCTAAGATGCTTGAATGAAAGCTACAGATGGATTGATCAATCAACAATACCTGGTGAGCACTTACCGGATACTAGGCACTGTACTAAGCACATAGCAGATGAGGAAACTGGAGCACAGAGAGATTAAGCGGCTTTCCCGAGATCACACAGCAGGCCAGTGGCGGATATGGGGGTCTTCTGAATTCCAGAACTTGGCTCTTTCCACTGACAAGCGATTGGTATCTGAGTTCCCTTCACTCACAGAGATCCGTGTCACCTCATCTGGCCCTGGAGAGGGTACTAGCTGGAATGGTTCATCTCTCCTCATGGAGGTAACGTGAAAGAATAGGAGAAATTCTAACTCTGATCTTCCTAATCTGGGTTTACAGTGAAATTTCCCTTCCCTGGCCCTCACCTTTCCCCTGTTCCTTTCCAGAGTCACATGGCCTGTCCTGGGCTGGGAAGCACCAACCTCTGCTGAGAAAGAGGCTCCTTTCATCTCATCGGTCCTGGACGCTGGTGGAGCTGACAGGAATGTCTGGATAGGGGGTGGGAGCTGTCAGGATCCTCCCTCCCCCTCTCAGGTCTCCAGATGCCTGCGCCGCCCCCTCAGAAGATGACAGGGTCATTTCCTGGGAGATTTCCCGTAAGCGGATGGACCCGGGGCTCCGCTGAGACGGTTGACCATCTGGGAATCTTGGAAAGCCGAGATCATGGGCTCTCTGTGGTCCTGGCCCCAACAACATGAATGACTGCCCAGTCCCAGGTGGCTCCCACTCTGGGACTCCTTCGTAGAACAACCACAACGGACTCATCATTCTTTTCCAATGATTAATACTAGCTTTATGTTTCAACTCAGGGGATGGGAGATATTTCGTGGTAGGAAGAATAGACACCCTAGCCCATTTGGTTAGACATGGTTAAATGCAATATTCAGACTGACTAGGAAAAAAAAGAAAAGGACCCCAAGATCTCTTTCTAGTTCTGCCCCTGAATGACTGTGTGTCACAGGCACCTGTAACATTTTTAAAAGGTTTACGCTCCTTGGTTGCAAAGAATGTACCTTGGCCTTCTGTTGTGCTTCAATTTGATTTGATTGATTGAATTAATACTTAAATATTGAAGAATATTATGCAATGAATAATAATCGTAACAACAGTAAAAGTTGGAAGAGAAATCATAATGGTGTTTATTGAGTGACAACTGAGAGCATTAAGTGGTTGGAAAAATTCAGCCTGTAACCCTGCTCCTGGTGTCTGGGGCAGATTTGAGGATCAAAATTAAGCCTAAAACACCCTTTTGCAGCTACCTCTTCCATTTTATTTAATTGTATTTGTGAAGCACTTACTATGTACCAGGCATTGTATTAACCACTGGGTTAGATATAAGGTAATCAGGTTGGACACAGTCCATGTCCCATATGGGGCCCACAGTATTCATCCCCATTCTACAGATGAAGGAACTGAGAAGTGAAGTGAGTTGCCCAAGGCCAACCAGCAGACAGGTGGCAGAGCCAGGATTAGAACACAGGCCTTTCTGACTCCCAGGCCCGTGCTCTACCCTTTGCTGATGGTGAATAAAGGGGGTGAATCCAAGTGCAGATATCCATCCCCAGGCATGGGAGCTAGATTTAAATGCCAGAGAAGAACAACTGGTAAAAGCTCTTCTACCAAACTAGTCAAAGCCATTGATAATAGGCAGCGTGCAGCCAGGAAAAAGCTCTAATGACAAATGCCACAGATCTTTGCAGGCTGCCCAAGTCTGTCTAGAGTCTGTCCTTGGGGAGAGAAATAACAGGGTCAGAGCGTGAAATGGAATTTTCTATCTCCGGTGAAAAGACTCCCAAAGAGGTCTCTCCCCATTGCCATCTTCACGTCCCTGTTCCTCAGGCTGTAGATGAGGGGGTTCAAGGTGGGGGGCACCACGGTGTAGAACACGGACACCAGCAGGTTCAGCTGAAAGGAGGAGCTGGAAGTCGGTTTTTAAGTGAGCGAAGGAGGCCGTGGAGTAAAAAACGGTGACGATGACGATATGGGGCAGGCAGGTGGAGAAGGCTTTGGCCCGGCCCTCGGAGGCCGGCATCCTCAGCACGGTCCGGAAGATGCGCACATACGAGACCACGATGGACACTAAGCTGAAGATACTGAAACAGGCACCAGTGGCTACAGCCACCTTGAGAGCAGCATACGTTTTAGAACAGGAAAGTTTTATTACCGACGGGATGTTACAGAAAAACTGTGTGATCACATGGGACCTGCAGAAAGGCAGGGAGAATGTCGCAGCTGAAATGAAGACTCCGAACATTGCCCCGGTAAGCCAGGACCCGACTGCCATCTCAAGACAGGTCCTGTGGTTCATGATGACCTCGTAGTACAGAGCACTGCAGATGGCCAAGTATCGGTCGTAGAACATCACCGTGAGCATGCAGAACTCTGTGCCGTCAAAAAGAACCACGAAGAAGACCTGGAAAAAACAGCCCAGATAGGAGATTTCTCTGTGGTTGGTCAGGGAGTTGAAGAAAGATTTGGGGACGGTGACGGACATGTAACAGAGGTCGAGGACGGACAGATTCCTGAGGAAGAAATACATGGGGGTGTGGAGGCGCCGGCCGAGGATGGTGATGGCGACGATGAGGAGATTCCCCGTCAGGGCGGCCAGGTAGACAAGGAGGAACAGCGCAGCGTGGACCAGCTTCAGCTCCCTCACCTCGGAGAATCCCAACAGCAGGAATCCTCTCACTGCAGTGAGGTTAGCCATTTCCCAAGGATTGCTGAGACCACCTACAAAAAAAGGGAGGAAGTTATTTCAGAGCCTCAGCAGTGACAGTCAAATCAATCCATCAATGGCATTTATTAAGCACTTACTTTGTGCAGAGCACTATAACAAGCGATTGGGAGAGTGTAATATAGCAGAATTAACAGACATATTTTCTTTAGAAGAGGTGTTTACAGGCTAGAGGGGGAGACACACATTGAAATAAATTTCAAATCTGTACATAGGTGCTGTCGGAATTAGAGTGGGGAGAATAAAAGATGCAAATCCAAGTGCAAGGGCAAGGCAGAAGGTCGAGGAAGTAGGGAAAATTATGGCTCAGTCGGTGAAGGCCTCTTGGAGGAGATGTGATTTTAAGAAGTCTCTGAAAGTGGAGAGAGCGATGGTCTGTTAGAGTAGACAGCGAGGTCTAGTTGAAAGAGCAAGGGCCTAAGAGTCAGAAGGACCTGGGTTCCAGTCCTGGCTCTATCTCTTGCCTGCTGTGTGACGTTGTGCAAATCGCTTCACTTTTCTGTGCCTCAGTTCCCTTATCTGTAAAATGAGTATTAAGCCCATGAGTCCCATGTGGAACAAGGCCTGTGTCCAACCTGATAACCTAGTATCTACCCCAGCGCTTAGAGCAGGGCTATCAAATGCAATCATTATTTTTATTAAATGAAGAAGGAGGGAGTTCCAGGCCAGTGAAAAGGCATGGGCTGGGGTCAGTAGCAGAATAGATGAGACCAAAATACAGTGAGTAGGTTGGTTTTAGACGACCCAACTCTGTGTACTGGGTGACCATGAGCAACTGCCCCTTTTAACCTTCAATCTTCAGGCAGAAGGAAACCAAAATCAATTAGTCGGTCAAATATGTTGAGCACTTGCAGAGCGCTGTGCTGACCGCAACCAAATAAAAAATCTCTCACCAGACGTAGCCTCCTGTTTCATGACAAATCTGGGGTAGGAGAGCCTTTCATCTCCCATATGAGCTTAACCCTCATCTAGTTGTCAGTGACTGCCCTCTCAAAGGACTGTGTCTAATGAATTGTTCTCTTCCTCAGAACTGAGTACGGTGTTCTTCAGATAGTAGGTGATAGTAACCACCACTGAGACGCAGACATTACCAGCTCTGACCATGTTTCCCCACTCCTCTGGAACCTGCAGTAGTTGTCCGTCCACCTCTGCGTCATACAGAAACTCCTCACCATCATCGTTAAAGCTCACAATCACCTCGCTCCCTCCTATCTTACCTTGCTACTCTCCTACTACAAGCCTGCCCGCATACTTCGCCCCTCTAATGCCAATCTATTCATCGTACCTCCATCTCATCTCTCCCGCCAGCCAACTCTCATTCACGTCCTGTCTCCTGCCTGGAATGTCCACCCTCTTCATATCCGACAGACATTCACTCTCCCCACCTTCAAAGCGTTATTAAAATCAAACCTCCTCCAAGAGGCCTTCCCCGACTAAGTCTCAATTCCTCTTCTCCCACTCCTTTCCGTGTCACCCTTCACTTGAATTTGCCCCCTTTCTTCACCTCTCTCTCGATCCTTACTAGAGTAAGGATGGTATATATCCACAATTTATGTATTTCCATTCATGTTTATCTCCCCTTCTACACTGTAAGCTCCTTACGAGCAGGGAATATGACTGTCAATCGTATAATTTACTCTCCTGAGCATTTAGAACGGTGCTCTCCACAAAGTAAGTGCTCAAGAAATATGATCTATTGGCCAATCAGAACGTTATTCACCGATACATCCCCGTCCATTCCCTTCACCCACCCAGTATATCCAGCGGATCGAGAGCCACTGAGACGCCGTGGGGAGAGATCCATTTTACACATGGAGACGTGAGGAGATTCCAGTTCTCTGTCACAGCTGTCTCCCCTGTAAAACCCCAACCCATCCGTGTTCTCTCCCCCACCCCGCCCAGACTCACTGGTCAGATTGAAGCGAGCGGGCTTTGGTCTCTGTTTTCCTTCAACCATCCCCTCAGCTCCCGGACGTCGGCCACAGGAGGATCTCCGGGAGGTTTGCTGGGTCCGGGCTCTTCTTGCTTCCTGCTTGGAGCGTGTCGGGCTCTTGGTGAAGCCAGGCCTTTCCGGATAAGCTCCCTGCCACTCCTGCGGGACTCCCACCGGGGGACGGGTCACACGTTGGGCTGAGGGGCCTCATTATGTCCTGTTCGGACCTGGCTCTCCGGGGGTCCGGCACCGCCGGGGATCTTGGGGACCTTGGGTGGGGTAGTGGCCCTGCCCCACGTGACGACCCCACTGGCCCGTACCACGGACGTGTGTCTCACGGGGAGAACCTCCAGAGTAACTGTGGAGATGACAATGAGGTGTCCATCTTGTTTTTTTGTCAGTGACCCACCGGCTTCAATGGCTTCACGACTGTGGGGTGGCCATTTTAAAATGGTTCGGATGCACCAGTCCTCCCTCACTACCACCCCCCTCATTTCTCTCCACCCTCAATCAATCAATCAATCAATCGTATTTATTGAGCACTTACTGTGTGCAAAGCACTGTACTAAGCGCTTGGGAAGTACAAGTTGGCAACATATAGAGACGGTCCCTACCCAACAATGGGCTCACAGTCTAGAAGGAGGAGACAGAGAACAAAACAAAACATATTAACAAAATAAAATAAATAGAATAGATATATACAAGTAAAATAAATAAATAAATAGAGCAATGACTACGTACAAATATATATACAGGTGCTGTGGGGAAGGGAAGGAGGTAAAGTGGGAGGATGGAGAGGGGGAAGAGGGGGAGAGGAAGGAGGGGGCTCATTCTGGGAAGGCATCCTGGAGGAGGTGAGCTCTCAATAGGGCCTTGAAGGGAGGAAGAGAGCTCGCTTGCCGGATGTGGGGAGGGAGGACATTCCAGGCCAGGGGGATGACGTGGGCTGCGGGTCGACGGCGGGACAGGCGAGAATGAGGCACGGTGAGGAGATTAGCGGCAGAGGAGCGGAGGGTGCAGCCTGGGCTGTAGAAGGAGAGAAGGGAGGTGAGGTAGCAGGGGGCGAGGGGTGATGGAGAGCCTTGAATCTGAGGGTGAGGAGTTTCTGCCTGATGCATAGGTTGATTGGTAGCTACTGGAGATTTTTGAGGAGGGGAATAACATGCCCAGAGTGTTTCTGGACAAAGACAATCCGGGCAGCGGCGTGAAGTATGGATTGAAGTGGGGAGAGACAGGAGGATGGGAGATCAGAGAGGAGTCTGATACGGTAGTCCAGACGGGATAGGATGACAGCTTGAACGAGCAGGGTAGTGGTTTGGATGGAGAGGAAAGGGCAGATCTTGGCAATGTTGCGGAGCTGAGACCTACCCACAGCTCCATTCACTGTCTTGCCCCAGACTCTCTGCCCTTCCTGCATACATTTATTATTGCTATTATTATTATTACTATTATTATCATTTTTATGGTCCTTGCTAAGCTCTTACTATGTGCCAAACAGTGTTCTAAGCACTGGGATAGATACAACTGAATCTGGTTAGACACAGTCCCTATCTCATTAAGCGTTCACACTCTTAATCCCCATTTTACAGATGAGTTCATTTAGGCACAGAGAAGTGAAGTGACTAGTCCAAGGTCACACAGCATTAACTTCTTCGTTGCCAGGAGAATTTTGGTGGGTTTAAGAACATCCAAGTGCAGGTAGGTACAGCCTTCCAGCTCTCTCTCTCTGGGTTATTTGTACCTGACCTGCATGGTCAAGGCTGGAGTCAGACATGCACATCCACTCAGATGTCGGGAGACCAGATGTCGGGAGACTCAGATGTCGGGAGATGTCGGGAGTTTAGTGGCAAGAGCACGGGCTTGGGAGTCAAAGGATGTGGATTCTAATCCCGCCTCCTCCACTGGTCTGCTGTATGGCCTTGGGCAAGCCACTTCACTTCTCTGTGTCTTAGTTAGCTCACCTGTAAAATTGAGATGAAGACAGTGAGCCCTACATGGAACAACTGATTACCTTATTTTTACCCCAGCACTTAGAACATTGCTTGGCACATAGTAAGTGCTTAACAAATACCATTATTATTCTTCATATTATTATTATGTTCCTGTTCCATAGAATTCTTCCCTATCTCACATTCTCAGTCATGACAACCTAGCCAGTTGCTTTATCACTGAGGTAGTCAATTCTCACCCTCACTGTTTATCTTCAACTCCACATAGAATGCACTGCTACATGTAAGGCACATCTCCTCCAAGAGGCCTTCCTCAGCTAGGCCCTCATTTCCTCTTCTCCCACTCCTTTCTGTGTCACCCTGATTTGCTACCTTTTTCACCTGCCCAGTCCCAGAACACATATGCACATATCTGTAATACATTTATTGATATATTAATGTCTGTCTCCCCGTCTAGTCTGTACTTTCGCTTTGGGAGGGACTATGTTTATTATATTATACTCTCCCAAGTGCTTAGTACAGAGTAACCCCCCCCCCCATCTCCGCCACTGGCCTGCTGTGTGGTCTCAGGAAAGCCATTTAATCTTTCTGTGCTCCAGTTTCCTCATCTGCTAAGTGCTTAGTACAGTGCCTAGTGTCCGGTAAGTGCCCAACAGTATCATTGATTGATCAATCAATCTGTAGCTTTCATTCAAATATCATTGCTTTCAGAAAGCATCATGGCCTAGTGGATAGAGCACGGGCCTGGAAGTCAGAAGGACCTAGCTTCTAATCTCGTCTCTGCCATGTGTCTGCTGTGTCACATTGGGAATGTCACTTCACTACTCTGAGCCTCAGGTAACTTATTTGCAAAATGGGGAATAAGAGTGTGAGCACCATGTGGGACAGGAACTATGTCCAACCCGATAAATTTGCATATACCCCGGAGCTTAGACCCGTGCTTGGTCCATAGTAATAGTATTGTTATTAATCCCTGTGTTTTAACTCATAAATTGCCTGGAACCTTGGTTTCTTTCATTCACTGTGGGCAGGGATCAAACAATCCATTATATTGGAAACTCCTCGAAGGCAAGGATTTCATTTTCACTCTCCCTCTCTCTTAGACTGTAAGCCTCAGGCAGACCAGACACTGTGTCCAATATACCTATCCCAGTGCTTGGCATACAGTAGAAGCAAAATGAGGATTCAATATCAGTTCTCCCTCCTACTGAGACTGGGGGCCCTTAAAGGGACCTGATTATCTTGTATGTACCCCAGGACTTAGTATAAGGCTTGACACATAGTATGTGCTTTCATTCAAATATACCACAAATACCAATTACTGTTATTATATTATCTATATAATATATTAATATATCTATTCTTATCATAGTGTTTATAAAATACTCTAGGTATCTTAGGTATCTAGGTATCTTACTGATTTGCAAATTGTAAAGTAAGAAAAAGGGGCAGGTTTGAGCATTGGGTAAGGGATAGAAATAAGTTAAACTGGTCTTTAGACTGAGAGCTCACTGTGGGTAGGGAAAACATCTACCAATTCTGTTGCATTGTCCTCTCCCAAGCGCTGTGTACAGTGCTCTGCACAAAGTAAACACTCAGTAAATACTATCGACTGATATATGTGGGTAGGGAACGTGTCTACCAACTCCGTTGTATTCTCCCAGACACTTAGTTCAGTGCTCTGCATACAGTAAGCACACAGTAAATGCCACTGATTGACAATTGTTTAAATGTAAGCAAAGAAGTTCTCTGCCAACCATTTTGCATTGTACTCTCCCAACTGCTTTAGTACAGTGTTCTGCACGGTAAATGCTGAATAATTATCATTGATTGATTAATGTTGTCTTCTGGTTAGAGACAGGTTTAGGGATAAAGAAAAAGTCCTTAGACAAGTATTATGATAGCAGTATATTGAATACTGCTAGTAGCATTATCTTGATAACTACAGCGTTTACTCGTGTATGAAGCATGGGCCTGGGAGTCAGAAGGAGCTGGGTTCTCATCCTGACTCTGCCACTCATCGCTTTATGATTTTGGACAAGTCACTTCACTTCTCTGGGTCTCAATTATCTCATTTGTGAAATGTGCATATTTGTTAAGCACTTACTATGTGCCAGGCACTTTACCAAGTGCCGGAGTGGAGAAAGGCATATCGGTTTGGACACTGTCCCCACCCGACATGGGGCTCACAGTCTCAATCCCCATTTTACAGATTCGTTAATTCATTCAATCGCATTTATTGAGCGATTACTGTGTGCAGATCACTGTCTTAAGCACTTGGGAAGTACAAATCAGCAACATATAGAAACGGTCCTTACCCAACAATGGCCTCATGGTCTAGAAAACGGGCTCACAGTCTGATGAGGTAACGAAGGCCCAGAGAAGTAACGTGACTTCACACAGCAGACGAATGGTAGAGCTGGAGTTAGAGCCCATGACCTTTAGACTCCCAGACCCGTGCTGTATCCACTACGCCATTCTGCTTCTCACCGCAGTGCTTAGTACAGTGCCTGGAACATAATAAAAACTTAACAAATGCTATCATTATTATTATTATAGACTGTGAGCCCACTGTTGGGTAGGGACCGTCTCTATATGTTGCCAACTTGTACTTCCCAAGCGCTTAGTACAGTGCTCTGCACACAGTAAGTGCTCAATAAATGCGATTGAATGAATGAATATTATTATTACTACTAATAACAATAATGATGTGGGTCTTCATTAGCTCTTATGCCTGGAAGTGTTAATATAGGAAGTCCACGCCCTTCTGTTTCCCTGAAGTTTTGGTGGGTACCTGACACATTCTGTATAGCTTTTTCAGGTCTGAACTCTACTAATTTCTACTGCTACTTTCGATTTTCCTGGCTAGCTTCCCTTTCACTCCCTACCCCAGAAACTCATATACTTGCTGGAACACCGGGTCCATTGTCCCTTTCTTCTATCAGGTGGCCTTGCTTTGTCTCCCAGGCCTCAGTAATTGACTCCGAGCTGCCCCAGCAACTGGCATTCACTGCAGGCAATGGTAGCTTGAAGTATAGGCTTGCCAACAGGCGACTCGACTACTATTATAATACCTACTAATAGAACAGTTACTAGTATTACTAGTAATAATAGTAACTATACTATTAGCAGTAATGATAATAAGAGCTATCTAGTTCTAGTAGCAGCAGCAACAGTAGTAGTAGTACAGCGTGGCTCAGTGGAAAGAGCCCGGGCTTGGGAGTCTGAGGTCATGGGTTCTAATCCCAGCTCTGCCACTTGTCTGCTGTGTGACTTTGGGCAAGTCACTTAACTTCTCTGTGCCACAGTTACCTCACCTAGAAAATGGGGATTAAGACTGTGAGCCCCACGTGGGACAACCTAATCACCTTGTATCCCCCAGTGCTTAGAACAGTGCTTCACACATAGTAGGTGCTTAACAAATACTATTATTATTATTATCATATTATTAATAATAATAATAGTAGTAGTAATAGCAGTAGCACTTACACAGTATGGCCCGGTGTATAGGGCACAGGCCTGGGAGTCAAAAAGACCTGGGTTCTAATCCCGGCTCCACCACTTGTCTCCTGTGAAACCTTGGGTTTCACTTCACTTCTTTGGACCTCAGTTACCTCTTCTGTAAAATGGGAATTAAAACTGTGAGCTCCATGTGGGACCTGTGCTATGTCCAACCTGATTATCTTGTACCTACCCCAGTGCTTAGTACAATGCCTGGTACTTAGAAAACACTTAACAAATTCCATTTTCATCATGCTAGTGTTATTATCACTTCTGTTGCCAAATTAACATGGTCTTTGTTCTTCATACATACACATGTATAGGCACACACACACACGCAACACACACACAGCTTGTGAGAGCCTGGTATAGTGGAAAGAGCATGTGCCTGGGAGTCGGAGAACCTGGGTTCTAAACCCAGCTCTGCCACTTGTTGCTGTGAGACCTTGGACAAACCACTTAACTTCTCTATGTTTCAGTTTCTTCATCTGAAAAATAGTAGTTCAGTACTTAGGCTGTGAACCCTATGTGGGACAGCTACCGTGTCCAATCTGATTTATTTTCCTGCACCCCAGTGCTTAAAATTGTACTTGACATATAAGTGCTTAATGAATGCCATAGTTATTATTATTTTCATTATTATTATATATCCACTCCGTTCTCCTACTACACTTCAGCTCGCACTATCTTTTCCCTCACAAGCACACCTTCTCATGTGATATGTTCCCAACTCTCTTGTCTCCAGTCTGTGTACCATGAACCTTCCTCCTACCTGGAACCCCCTACCATTTCAAATCCACCGGTCCACAGCTCTCTCCATATTCCAAGCCCTTTGAGAGAAGCAGTATTGCCTTGTGGATAGAGCATGGGCATGGGAGTCAGAAGGAGCTGGGTTCTAATCCCAGCTCTGCCACCTGTCTGCTCGTGGATCTTGGGCTAGTCACTTCACTTCTCTGTGCCTCAGTTACCTCATTTGTAAAATGGGGATTAAGACTGTAAGCCCCACCTGGTACAGGGACTGTGTCCAACCTGATTTGCTTGTATCCACCCCTGTGTTTGGTACAGTGTCTGGTGCATAGTAAGTGCTTAACAAATACTACTATTATTATTATTTAAATTCCAGGATGCCTATCCCAATTAATTTTCTTTTTTCTAGGTCACATCATCCCTACTCTCTTTTTCAGCCTTTTTGCACTCACCTCTTCTCGTTACACTTTAGTACATACCATATTATCTACTCTACTATAAGAGCACTTTCCTCATTTATAAATTACTTTAGTGCATCTCTCCCTTGCTAGACTGTAAGCTCTTTGTGGGCACGGATTGTGGGATTTTTTTATTATATGCTCCCAAGCATTCAGTTGAGTGGTCCAAACATAATAAACACTCAGTCAATACTTTGATAGACTGTAATCCATTTGAGGGTGGGGATCATGTCTTCTACCTCTATTGTACTCCCCCAAGTGTACTCTACCTCTATTGTACTCTCCCAGCTATTTGTACACACACAGTAAGTGTTCAGTACTTTCCATTGATTGACTAGTTGCAAATTGCTGCTACCTTGAGGAGAGATTGTATGTAAAAGAGTTCTGAGTGACCGGCACCAGATTCTTTAAAAATCTCTCACAGTGAAATATTATTAATAACGACAACAACAATAATAATAACAATAGTGGCATTTGTTATTTGTTATTTCATTATTAGGTAGTTGGTATTGAGAAGCAGCATGGCATAGTGGATACAGCACGGGCCTGGGAGTCAGAAGGACCTGGGTTGTAATCCTAGATACACTACCTGCTTGCTGTGTGGTCTTAGGCAAGTCAATTCACTTCTCTGGGCCTCAGGTACCTCATTTGTAAAATGGGAGTTGACACTGTGAGCCCCATGTGGGACAGGGACTGTGTCCAACTCAATTTGCTTGTATCCACTCCAGTGCTTAGTACAGTGCCTGCCACATAGTAAGTGCTTAACGAATACCACCATCATCATTATTATTGTTGTTAAGCTATTACTATGTGCCAAATACTGTACTAAGTGCAGGGGTAGACATAAGGTAATCAGGGTATGGGGCTCGCAGTCTAAATAAGGGGAAGAAAAGGTATAGAATACCCATTTTGCAGACGAAGAACTAAGGCACAAAGAAGTTAAGTGACTTGTCCATGGTCAGCCAGCAGACAAAGGATTAAAACCCAGGTTCTCTGACCCTGAAGCTCGCACTCTTTGATCTGGGCCTTGCTGCTTCTCGAAAGCAATCCCTCTGGAGTGATCTAACCCACTCGGGAACAGTTCAACATTCCATTGTTCTGTCAGAGGTAGGCAAATTGAGTCCTCTCCTGAGACATAAACTTTGAGAAGTGACTATTGAGGCACTAAGGAGATTAGTTCAGTTGGAACATATGTCTCTGCGTGGGTGGGGTTGGGACGAGGTTCCTCGGAGCTTGGAGACTAGAGCAATACTTGAGTGAGCCCCACAGCTACCCAGAGAACAAGAGCTTCCACCAATCCTAATTCGTATTTTCTGTTGTAAACTCAGGCTGGGGAGCTTCAGGCCCTAGGGGATTGCTTTGTCTGGATAAGGCTCTCCTGAAAGAATACAGCACAGATCTACTGAGAAACCACAGTTGGGAACCCTGTGTTTAACCATCTACATATCCCTGTTCCGTGTAGGAAAACGATTGTGATTTTTACAGCTTTCACCTTTGTCCTCATCTCTCCCGCTGTCAAAACCCTTCCTTCTACCTGGAACTCTCCCTTTCCACATCTGGCACACTACTACTCTCCCCATCATCCAAACCTTGTGGATATCACATCTCCTCCAGGAAGTCTTTCCTGATTGATCACTGATATCCCCACTTTATATCCCCCATGACTGCCACTTCAGCACTTCTGTCCCATTTAAGCATTTGGGTACTCACTATCGGTAATAATAATAATAATAGTGATAATAATAATAATAATTACGGTATTTGTTAAGCACTTACTAGGAGCCAGGCATGGTACTAAACACTGGAGTGGATAAACGCCAATTGGGTAGGACACAGTCCCTGTTCACATGGGGCTCACAGCCTCACTCCCAATTTTACAGATAAGGTAATTGAGGCACAGAGAAGCTGAGCTACTTGACCAAGGTCACACAGAAGATAAGTGGCAGAGCCGGGACTAGAACCTATGATCTTCTGACTCCCAGGCTCATGCTCTATCCATTGAACTAGGCTGCTTCTCTATCCATATCTCACAAACTCTATTAATTGTAACTCATGCACAAATCCTCTTTTCTTCTTCCTCTTGTCGAATCAATCAATCAATCAATCAATCGTATTTATTGAGCGCTTACTATGTGCAGAGCACTGTACTAAGCGCTTGGGAAGTACAAATTGGCAACATATAGAGACAGTCCCTACCCAACAGTGGGCTCACAGTCTAAAATGAATGAAGGAATGAATTATTTTAGAGCAGATCATGACCCTCAGTAACGTATTCTGATCGGCCCCTTTCTCCTCTTTACCTATGTTCTGAACTTCACCAGAAACTTGACCATCGTCACCCTTTCTCTTCTTGACTCCTGTCTCTGCCCTCCCATGTACCTCTTCCTGCACACTTTCTCCTTCCTGGAGATCTTCATGGCCTCCTGCATTCCCAGATTCCTAGCCGCAAACATCGCTGGGGACAGGGCCATTTCTTACAATAGTTGTGTAACACAGCTATTCTTCTTTATCCTGCCGGAGAAGACCGAGTTCTTCCTCCTGGCCGCCACAAGCGCTTATTACAATGCCCTGCACACAGTAAGCGCTCAATAAATACAACTGAATGAATGAATGAATGTCCAGATTTTCCAGTCAATAGTATTGATTGATTAAGCACCTACCAAGTGCTAGTACCTACCAAGTGTTTGTAGCACGTTTGCCTCCAGTACTTCAATTTCCACACTTTGAGGGTGAGAGCAGTGATCGCAGCCCTGCTCTCACACTCAAGTGTGACAGTGAGGCAAAAAACTTTCCTAGATCCCCCAGAATCAGAGTAATAGATCCATAAAGTAATCAGTCAGTCAATAGAATGGACAGTGTACTTACTGTATGCAGGGCTCTGAATTAGTTCTTGGAAGAATACAGTAGAGTTAGTTAACATGATACTTGCCCTTAAGGAGCTCACAGTCTAACAATTATTATTATTTATTGAGCACTCCTAAACAGTTGGGAGAATATTCAAGAATTAGTAGTCAAACAATCAATGGTATTTATTGAATACTTCCTATGTTTAAGTACTATGTACTTGGAAGAGAATAGTAGAGTTAATAATAATAATAATGATGATTGTGATATTTGTTAAGCTCTTACTATGTGCTAGGCACTGTACTAAACGCTGGGGTGGATACAAGCAAATCAAGTCGATCACAGTCTCTGTCCTGCATAGGGCTTACAGCCTTAATACCCATTTTACAGAAGAGGGGACTGAGGCACAGAGGAGTGAAGTAATTTACCCAAGGCCAGACAGCAGACAAGTGGCAGAGTCGTAATTAGAACCCATGACCTTCTGACCCCCAGGTCCGTGCTTTCTAAACTACACCATGCTAGGGAAGATGATCCATGTCCTCAAAGATCTTACAATCTAATAAATTTCAGGTAGCGGGAAGCCACTGAGTATAAAGGTGTTGATATAAGTGGGGTGATGAGTATGAAAACGTTCCCTGCCCTCACCGATCTCACTTTCTTGGAAGCAGCATGGTGTAAGGAATAGGGCACAGGCTTGGGAGTCAGAAGGTCATGTGTTTTAATCCAAGCTCCACCATCTGTTTGCTGTGTGACCTTGGACAAGTCACTTCACTTCTCTGGGCCTCAGTTCCCTCATCTGAAAAATGGGGATTGAGACTGCGAGCCCCACTTGGGGCAGGGACTGTGTTCAACCCAATTTGCTTGTATCCACCCAAGCATTTAGTACAGTGCCAGGCACATAGTAATCGCTCAACAAATGCAATAACAATTATTATTCTTATTAATAAATAATAATAATAATAATCTAGCAGAGACGACCGTTTCTGCTATAGATCACGGACAATTGAGCAGCTACTGTGTGCCACAGTGGTGATTGCAATGCACTGAACCTTCACAGTCTCACGCCCACTCCCCCATCCTCAGCACCTCGCCCCTATTGTCCTGCAACCCGCATTGTCAGAGAGCTGGCAAAGAGAGCAGTTTGCCACTTGCAGTCACGGAAGAGAACATCTCCAGTCAACCATATTTACTGAGCATTTCCTGTGTGCAGAGCATGTCCTAAGCGTTTGGGAGAGTACAATATAACAATACAACAGGCACATTCCCTGAGCACAACGAGCTTACAGTCTAGAAGGGGTAAAAGACATTAATGTAAATAAATAAATAAATTACAGATACGTTGCTAGATGAATTACAGATGCCCAAGATCTCGTCATCTGCAGACACCCCCTGTGCTTTCCAGATGTGGTCAGGCATCGCTGAGTATGTCACAAGCTGGCCTTTCCTGACTAAACCCTCATTTACTCTTCTCCCACTTCCTTCTGCATCACCCTGACTTGCTTCCTTTATTCATTGCTACCGTCCCGGCCCCACAGCACATATGTACATATCTGTAATTTTATTTATTTATATTAATGTCTTTCTCCCACTCCAGACTGTAAGATCGCTGTGGGCAGGAAATATATCTGTTTATTGGTATAGTGTACTCTCCCAAGCGCTTAGTGCAGTGCTCTGTATTCAATAAATATGATCGAATGAAATACGACTGAATGAATGAAGTAGGACTAAGGGCCTGAGGGATATTTTCCACTTTCTTGAGAACAGCAGGAGAAGAAAATAGAGCAACAGCAGAAGCTGCTACAGGAGCGCCCCAGTACGGCTAGAGGTACAATGGCCACTTTTGCCCCGCGGGTAGCCCAGGCACCAGGGACCACTAGGTGATGAGAGAAGCCTGCCCCATTTCCAGGAAAGAACCCTTCAAGATCCCCATCACTCCTCCATCGAGGCTTATCCTGGCAAATTAAAGTTCTTTGCTCGGGGGGATTGAGAGCCGAGTTCATTAGTTCCTTGATATAAGCATCTCCAGGGAATGTCTCGTTATCTAAAGAGCCCTCCATCTACATTGCGAAGAACTCATAAACGGGCTGAATTTTGTCCCTGTAAAATAAGGGCTGGGGGAGAGAGGAATAATGTCAAATCTCCTTTCTGTGACTGTACGAAGCAGCTTGCTTTCTCCAGCCTCAGTTATCCTGTCTTTCCTTCCCTCTAGAACATATGTTTCTCCAACACCGCTGGTAGGCTGGCAGGAAGGGTGTCGCCCAGGCCCTCAACTCCTCTCCCCTCCACAAACCGATGGAAGTAGCAGGAGCAGAAGGACGAGGATAAGGGAAATTCGGTCCTGCCTGGCAGGGCACCACAAAAATGGGGAGAGATTTGGGCTGTCTAAATGGTATGCAATTCTCCATGAGAATAGCGAGAAGGTCGATTTGGATTTTCAACCGAACAAACCGTATATTCAGTGGGAGAATTCTGACCAAAACCATCGAGAGTGTCAGAAAAGTAAGTATACGTTCCTCCTTAAGTACCTCGGTCCTCCCGAAATCTGATCTCTGCTGGTTTTTCCTGTCCCACATCTGACCTTTCTGATTTGGTCAGGGAAGGAGATAGCGACAGTTGGAAAGGAATCGGCTGGATTAGTATTTTTGCTGGCTGGATCGATCTCTGAGGTATTGGGATTGGCCCGTGCCTCAGGTGATCTGTTGACCCTGCCTTTTCACCAGGCATATCCTGGCCTGGAGCCCTGCTAGGGATCCATTTGATGGTTCTCAGCTCTTGAGTACCTGGAATTCTAGGCCCATCTCTGCCTGGAAATGGCTGACGTCACAGATGACTTCCCTGAACCTGGGTTCAAAAATCCGGGTGAATTCCTCGATAGTTAATTTTTATTGCTGATCTCTCCCATTAGATTGTAAACTCCCCACAGGCGGGGTCTGTGGTCTATTGTTGTGCTCTGTATGCAGTAAGCACTCAATAAATACCACCGACTGATTGATTTTACTTCCTAAGAGCCTATGAGAGTGTTGTGTACAGGAGAGGTGCCCAATAAACGCTGATGAGGATTGGTTTAATAAAGACAGCCAGGGTGATGATAATGATTCGGTCCAATGAGAGAAGGAGAAGCATTCCAACTGGTTTCTTTGAGTTTCCCTTTTTAGCCTCTCTCCTCATTTAATCGTATTTATTGAGCGTTTACCTTTTACAGAGCGCTGTACTAAGCGCTTGGAAGAGAATAATATAACAATGAACAGAAAACTTCCCTGACCAACTTCACGTCTGCTTCCTCTCTCATCCTCAGTTTTGACCCGGAGGAAATCCAGAGTCAGCGATGAGAAATCAAACCTCAGTGACCGAGTTCATCCTTCTAGGGCTGACGGACAATCCAGAGTAGAAGATTGTCATCTTTTTAGTCCTGCTACTCAGTTACCTGTTAAACATCACTGGGAACCTGACCATCCTCACTCTCACCCTACTGGGCTCCCACCTCCGCACCCCAATGTACTTTTTCCTCCAGAATTTCTCCTTCCTAGAAATTTCATTTATGTCGGTCACAATTCCCAAACTGCTGGTGGGTATTTTGACAGGGGACAGGACCCTTTCCTATAATGCTTGTGTCATTCAGTTGTTCTTCTTCATTTTCCTGCGAGCGACCGAGTTTTTCCTCCTGGCCGCCATGTTCTATGACCGCTATGTCGCCATCTGCCGGCCGCTGCACTATTTGACCATCATGAGC
The DNA here is from genome assembly GCF_015852505.1 of Tachyglossus aculeatus. NCBI lineage: Eukaryota > Metazoa > Chordata > Mammalia > Monotremata > Tachyglossidae > Tachyglossus > Tachyglossus aculeatus. The sequence continues at coordinate 84,722 of NW_024044895.1, forward strand.
TGGAGAGTCTGCACCCTGCTGGTCCTCTGCTCCTGGCTGGTTGGCTTCCTGATCATCGTTCCGGGCCTAATCCTGGGTCTCCAGGTGGACTTCTGTGACTCAAACGTCATCAACCATTTCACCTGTGATAATGCCCCCATGCTGGAAATCCCGTGCACTGACACGCAATTATTAGAGAAGATGAATTCTATATTTGCAGCTGGGACACTCCTGGTCACCCTGGCACTAGTCGCTGTGTCCTACACGGCCATCATCCGCACCATCCTGAGACTGCCCTCCACCCAGCAAAGAAAAAAAGCCTTTTCCACCTGCTCCTCTCACATGATCGTCATCTCCTTCGCTTATGGCAGCTGTATATTCATGTACATCAAGCCATCCCCCAAGGAAGGTTTAGACTTCAACAAGAGAGTGGCGGTGTTAAATACCTCCGTGGCCCCCATGCTGAACCCCTTTATCTACACCCTACGAAACCAGCAGGTGAAGCAGGCCACCAAGGACGTAGCCAAGAAGGTGATTTTCTTTAAGAAAAAATAAGAGGCTTTGATACTTGCTTGTGATTCTGTAACAGAAAACGAAATTAAATGGCCCAAGTTTTCCTTGGTGAGGATGGACTTTCACCTCCCCCTCAGGTCTTCCTTCCTCATCATCTTTTTCTGTTTCCACTCCCAAGTTTGATCCGCTCACCACTTTGTCCACTAGACCTGCCCCATCCCTTTCGGCAGCAACTTTAGAACTAGTTGTGATCGTATGAGTAGTACAATAATAATTGTGGTATTTGTTAATTGCTTATTATGTGTCAGGTACTATACTAAACGCTGGGGTGGATACAAGCAAATGGGGTTGGACAGAGTCTCTGTCGCTCATGGGGTTCAGGATAGTAATAGTAGTAATAGTAGCAGTAATGATGATGGCATTCATTAAGCGCTTACTATGTGCAGAGCACTGTTCTAACCGCTGGGGAGGTCACAAGGTGATCAGATTGTCCCACAGGGGGCTCACAGTCTTAATCCCCATTTTACAGACGAGGGAACTGAGGCCCAGAGAAGTTAAGTAACTTGCCCAAGGTCACACAGCTGGCAATTGGCGGAGTGGGATATGAACCCATGACCTCTGACTCCAAAGCCCGGGCTCTTTCCACTGAGCCACGCTGCTTCTATGGCATTTGTTAAGCGCTTACTATGTGCAAAGCACTGTTCTAAGCGCTGGGGAGATACAATGGGATCAAGTTGTCCCACGTGGGGCTCACAGTCTTAATCCTCATTTTGCAGATGAGGTAACTGAGGCTCAGAGAAGTTATGTGATGCCAATTTGTACTTCCCAAGCGCTTAGTACAGTGCTCTGCACATAGTAAGCGCTCAATAAATACGATTGATTGATTGATTGATTGATTAAGTGACTTGCCCAAGGTCACACAGCAGACATGTGGCGGAGCCGGGATTCGAACCCATGACCTCTGACTCCAAAGCCCGTGCTCTTTCCACTGAGCCACGCTGATACAATAGTAGTAGTACTTTCTCATCACTTTAGACAGCACCACCACCCTTCCTGTCTCACAAGCCCATTACCTTGGTGTTATCCTTGACTCCTCTCTCTCATTCAACCCACAAATTCAATCCGTCGCGAAATCCTGAGGTCCCACCTTCACAACATCGCTAAAACCCGCCCTTTCTTCAACATCCATACTGCTACCACGCTAATACAATCTACTCATCCTATCCCGTCTGGATTACTGCATCAGTCTCTCCATGCTGACCTCCAGCCTCCTATCTCTCCCCACTCTGGTCCATACTTTACTCTGCTGCCCGGATCATTTTTCTAACAAAACGTTCTGGACACGTCACCCTTCTCCTCAAAAAACACTCCAGTGGTTGCTAATCCACCTCCGTATCAAACAAAAATTCCTCTCCATTGGCATTAAAGCACTCCATCACCTTGCCCCCTCCTACTTCATCTCGCTTCTCTTTTTCTACAATCCAGCTCAAACACCTCGCTCCTCCAGTGCTAACCTACTCACTGTGCCTTGATCTCGCTTGTCTAGCAGCCGAGCCCTAGTCCACATCCTGCATCTGGCTTGGAATGCCCTCCCTCCTCAAATCCGCCAGACAGTTACTCTCCCCCAACCTCTTCAAAATCTTACTGAAGACACATCTTCTCCAAGAGGCCTTCCCAGACTAAGTCCCACTTTTCCTCATCTTCCGTTCCCTTCTACGTCGCCATGACGGGTTCCCTTGGCTCTTCCTCCCTCTCCCAGCCCCACAGCACGTATGTATATATCTGTAATTTTATTTTTTTGTATTGATGTCTGTTATTTGCATTGCTGTTTGTCTTCCCCTTCACCTTGTAACCTCCCCAGCGCTTAGAACAGTGCTTTGCCGATAGTAAGCGCTTAATAAATGCCATTATTATTATTAGTAGTAGTATTATTAGTATTAGTATTAGTATTCCCGCACCTCAGACTGTGAGATCACTTTGGGCAGGAATTGTCACTCTTTATTGTTGTATTGTACTTTCCCAAGAGCTTAGTACAGTTCTCTGTGCACAGTAAGCGCTCAATAAATACGATTAAACGAATAAATAAATAAATAAATAAATAAATAAATAAATAAATAAATAGTAGTAGTAGCAATAGTGATTCTCTGTCTCCGTAATCTTCAGTCCATACTTCATTCTGCTGCCCGGATCATTTTTCTTAAAAAAAGGCTCAGTCCATATCTCCCTTCTCCTCAAAAACCTCCAACTGTTGGCCATCTATCTGTGAATCAAATAGAAAAACCTAACTATAGGCTTTAAGGCACTTAATCATCTCTCCCCCTTCTACCTTACTTCACTCATCTCCTACTGCAACCAAGCCCACACACTTGGCTTCTTTAATACCAGCCTACTGATTGTACCTCAATCCCTTCTTTCTCAATCAAGCAATCAATCAATCGTATTTATTGAGCGCTGTGTGCAGAGCACTGTACTAAGCGCTTGGGAAATACAAGTTGGCAACATATAGAGACAGTCCCTACCCAACAGTGGGCTCACAGTCTACAAGGGGGAGACAGATAACAAAACCAACCATATTAACAAAATGAAATAAATAGAATAGATATGTACATGTAAAATAAATAAATAAATAGAGTAATAAATATGTACAAACAAATATACATATATACAGGTGCTGTGGGGAAGGGAAGGAGGTAAGACGGTGGGGATGGAGAGGGGGACGAGGGGGAAGAGAGGGACGAGGGGGAAGAGGGGGACGAGGGGGACGAGAGGTCTCACCACAGACCTCTTACCCACATCCTCCTTCTGGCTTGGAATTCCCTCCCACTTCATATCTGACAGGCCACCACAACTCCCACTTCATTCATTCATTCATTCATTCAATCGAATTTAATGAGAGTTTACTGTGTGCAGAGAACTGTATTAAGTCTTGAGAGAGTACAATATAAAAATAAACTGACACATTCCCTGCCCACAACGAGTTTACAGTCTAGAGGGGGAGGCACACTTCGATATAAATAAATAAATTATTGATTTGTCCATGAATGCTGTGGGTCTTCGATGGGGGTGGGTAAAGGGAGCAAGTCAGGGTGAATTGGAAAGGACTGGGAGAAGAGGAAAGGAGGGCTTAGCCAGGGAAGGCCTCTTGGTGGAGTTGTGCCTTCAAAGCCCTACTAAACCATATCTCCTCCAAAAACCCTTCCGTGACTTAGCCCTCACTTCTGTGTCACCTACGGACTTGGATCCTAACACCATAAGCACTTTGATACATAACCATCTGTAATTAATCTTACCATCTGTCTCCCTCTTTAAACTGTAAGCTCCTTGTAGGAAAGGCTCATGACTACCTACTCTACTGTGTTGTACTCTCCCAAGTGCATTGTACAGTGCTTTGCTCTCTTGACCCCACCTCACCTACTAGTTATCGCCCTATCTCCCTCCTATCATTCCTTTCCAAACTCCTTGAACGAGTCGTCTAAACGCGCTGCCTCGAATTCCTCAACGCCAACTCTCTCCACGACCTCCTCCAATCTGTCTTCCGTCCCCTACATTCCACGGAAACTACCCTCTCAAAGGTCACCAATGACCAACTGCTAGCCCAATCCAACGGCTCCTACTGTATCCTCTAATCCTTCTCGACCTCTCAGCTGCCTTTGACACTGTGGACCACCCCCTTCTCCTCAACACGCTATCCAAACTTGGATTCACAGACTCTGTCCTCTCCTGGTTCTCCTCTTATCTTTCCAGCCGTTCATTCTCAGTCTCTTTTGCAGGCTCCTCCTCCCCTTCCCATCCCCTTACTGTAGGGGTTCTTCAAGGGTCAGTTCTTGGTCCTCTTCTGTTCACTATCTACACTCACTTCCTTGGTGAACTCATTCGCTACCACGGCTTCAACTATCATCTCTACGCTGATGACATCCAAATCTACATCTCTGGCCCTGCTCCCTCTCCCTCCCTCCAGGCTTGCATCTCCTCCTGCCTTCAGAACATCTCCATCTGAATGTCTGACCGCGATCTAAAGCTCAACATGTCCAAGACTGAACTCCTTATTTTCCCTCCCAAACCATGCCCTCTCCCTGACATTCCCATCACTGTTAAAGGCACTACCATCCTTCCCGTCTCATAAGCCCGCAACCTTGGTGTCATCCTCGACTCCGCTCTCTCGTTCACCCCTCACATCCAATCCGTCACCAACACCTGCCGGTCTCACCTCCGCAACATCGCCAAGATCCGCCCTTTACTCTCCATCCAAACCGCTACCCTGGTCGTTCGATCTCTCATCCTGTCCCGACTGGATTACTGCATCAGCCTCCTCTCCGATCTCCCATCCTCCTGTCTCTCCCCACTTCAATCCATAGTTCACGCCGCTGCCCAGATCGTCTTTGTGCAGAAACGCTCTGGGCATGTTACTCCCCTCCTCAAAAATCTCCAGTGGCTACCAATCAACCTATGCATCAGTCAAAGACTCCTCACTCTCTCCTTCAAGGCTCTCCATCACCTCGCCCTCTCCTACCTCACCTTCCTTCTCTCCTTCTACAGCCCAGCCCGCACCCTCCACTCCTCTGCCGCTAATCTCCTCACCGTGCCTCGTTCTCGCCTGCCCCGCCGTCGACCCCCGGCCCACGTCCTCCCCTGGCCCGGAATGCCCATCCCTCCGCACATCCGCCAAGCTATCTCTCTTCCTTCCTTAAAAGCCCTACTGAGAGCTCACCTCCTCCAGGAGGCCTTCCCAAACTGAGCCCCCTCCTTCCTCTCCCCCTCCTTCTTCTCCCCCTCCTCCCCCTCCCCATCCCCCCGCCTTACCTCCTTCCCCTCCGCACAGCACCTGTATATATATATATATATATTTGTACATATTTATTACAATATTTATTTATTTGACTTGTACATATTTATTCTACTGGTTTTATTTTGTTAATATGTTTTGTCTTGTTATCTGTCTTCCCCTTCTAGACAGTGAGCCCGCTGCTGGGTAGGAACCGTCTATATAGGTTGCCAACTTGTACTTCCCAAGCGCTTAGTACAGTGCTCTGCATACAGTAAGCGCTCAATAAGTACGATTGAATTAATGAATGAAAAGGAAGCATTCAATAAATGTCATTGACTGAGTGTTTGATTGATTGATAATTGTAGCAGCAAAAAAATGTAATAATAGCAAAGCAGCAGTAGTGGTAGCAGAAGTAATAACACTAATAGAAGTAGTCATAGTAGATATAGTAGTAATAGGAGCAGTATACGTAATAACAGAAGTAATAGAATGAATAAATGAATGAATATTAATTAATTATTATTATAGTATTTGTTAAGTGCTTACCCTATGCCAGACATAATTCTAAGCGCTGGGGTAGATACAAGATAGTTGGTTTGGACACAGTTCCTGTCCCACACGGGGCTCACAGTCTTATTCCTCATTTTACAGATGAAGGAACCGAGGCACAGAGAAGTGAAATGACTTGTCCAAGGTCACACAGCAGGCACGTGGTTGAGCGGAAAATCTCCCTGAGCACTCAGTAACTTGTTCTGATCACTCCATTGTTAAATATATTTTATTTCTATTTCGCCCATTAGAGTAGAACCTCCTCGTGGGCTGAGAATTTGTCACATGTGTCTTACCAACCAATTTCTACTCACATGAAATGAGAGATCCTCTCGGCTTGTGGACTGTCATCCTGCAATCTTCCCGATACCAATCTAATCTCTTCTCCCAAGCATCCTACCCAGATTGTGGCCTTTCCTCCTCCCAAGCAAACCTTCCAAACGGACCTCGCTGGCTATCCTGCAATATTCCATATCCTACTCCCTTCCCGCTCCAAGAAGCACTCTGTCCTCTTCCCTTAGCCAGAACACATCAGAACCTTGCTTCAAAGCCAAATGTTACTTCCTTCAGGAAGCCTTCCTTGATTGATAGCTCCCTTTCCTAGTTGGGATGTCCCATTAGCCATTTTCACTACCTTGTGCATTTCTTTTTTAGTCGTGTACCTGTAGATTTGGTGAGTGTGACTGTGACTCGTATTTGAATGACTTGCCCGAGGTGAACAAAAGACCAGTGACAGAACCGGGACAAAAACCTAGATAATCGACTGTCCTTTCCACCTATGGCAGACAAGATAACTCCTTCTCCTCCAAACTATTTTCCAATCCCCACCTCCACCATGATGGATCCCAGAAAACGGTAAAATGGGGTTAAGTAACCTCCAGATCCCGTGGAATGTAATCTATCTCGTTTCTTCTGGCATTTGATAAGGACTTACTATGTGTGAAGTAGTCAGTCAGTCAGTTAATCATAGTTATGGAGCACTTACTGTGCGCAGAGCACTGTACTAAGCGCTTGAGGGAGTACAATACAACAATAAACAGACACATTCCCTGCCCAATATGAGCTTACAGTCTGAAGGGGGAGAGAGTCATTAACAAATGAAAAAGCAATGTTCTAAGCCCTGGGGCCGATACAAGTTTATCAGGTCCCTGTGCCACACGGAGCTTCCAGTCTAAATTGGAGGGAAGAAGTTAATCTTGATCAGTGCCAAGTGATAATCTCACATGAAGTTAGCAGAACAGTGCTGCCTTCTTCGTTTCTGTAACAGGAAAGAGTAACTGCTCTGCGAAGAGAATGGTGATATCATTCACAGGAAAAGTGAACTCAACTTCGAAAAAAACAAATGTCATTACTGAACATATATTTAATATCTCCTTCCTGGGTTCAAACGTGAGGGCTGTTGGAAGTGATCATAGATGATCCTATGTAATGAACGATCCTGGGCAGCGATGAATCTCTCTTTCTCCAGTCACCCAGAGGCCATGGAAAAATCAGTAGGGAGTGAGGAAGGGAAAGAAAAGAATGTATGGCTCATGTCATTACTCTCGTACTACATCCCAGCCCACACACTTTGTTCCTCTAATGCCAAAGTACTCACTGTACTTTGATCTAGCCTTATCTAGCCGCTGAACTCTCGTCCACGTCCTGCCTCTGGCCTGGAACGCCATACGCTTTCATAATCGAAAGAAAATTACTTTTCCCACCTTAAAAGCCTTATTGAAGGCATATTTCCTTCAAGGGGATTTCCCTGACTAAACCCTCATTTCCTCTTTTCCCCCGTCCCTTCTGAGTTACCCTGACTTGCTCTTATTATACACCACGCCCCACCAAGCACCACAGCACATCACATATGTATATAACTGGAATTCATTTATATTAATGTCCATCTACCTCTCTAGACTGTAAGCTCGTTGTGGGCCAGGAATGTGTCTCTTATATTGTTGTGCTGTACTCTCCCAACCCCTTAGTACAGTGTTCTGCTCGCAGTGTTCTGCTCGCTGCTCCCGGAAGGATCCTCTCCTCAGAGCGCCAGAGAGGCCCGCCATAGACACCCGGGACTCCGTTCCCGAGAGGCCCGCTCGCCATCACACCGCGTGGCCCCCGCTGCTCCCGGAAGGCTCCTCTCCTCCGAGCGCCGCCAGAGACGCCCCCTGCTTCCACCCCCACCCACTTAGGCGACCTTCCTTACAGTGCCCCCAATCCCCCTTCCCGGTCCGGTCCTGACTGACTCCCTCCCCCCCTCGACCCCGGGAAAAAAGCCCTTGTTATCACCAAGTTACATTAACGACAAACTCATTCGCACCTACTCAGCCTTCCTGTCCCGCCATCGACCCCCTGACCACGTCCTCCCCCGGGCCTGGAATGCCCTCCCTCTGCCCATCCGCCAAGCTAGCTCTCTTCCTCCCTTAGAGGCCCTACTGAGAGCTCATCACCTTCAGGAGGCCTTCCCAGACTGAGCCCCTTCCTTCCTCTCCCCCTCGTCCCCCTCTCCATCCCCCGCATCTTACCTCTTTCCCTTCCCCACAGCACCTGCATATATGTATATATGTTTGTACATATTTATTACTCTATTTATTTATTTATTTTACTTGTACCTATCTATTCTATTTATTTTATTTTGTTAGTATGTTTGGTTTTGTTCTCTATCTCCTCCTTCTAGACTGTGAGCCCACTGTTGGGTAGGGACTGTCTCTATATGTTGCCAGCTTGTACTTCCCAAGCGCTTAGTACAGTGCTCTGCACAAAGTAAGCGCTCAATAAATATGATTGATTGATTGATTGCAGTAAGTGCTCAATTAAAACGATTTTTCGATAGAGGTGGACATCTGTGTAACCTGACTCTCAAGCCATATATCTCAGCACCTTGGACAATTCCCACGTCCCCTGCTTCTAGATCCAGCACTGGATTGTGTGGAATCAGAGGGACAGAAATATCCAATGATATTCTAGATAGCGAGATGAGGATGTTCTCGTGATACTCTAGATTGTATCGTAGAAAGGAAGTGCTAACTGTAGTCCAAAATTCTGACCCAAATCAGACCGTCCCTAAGGAGCTTTCTACCACTCTTAACATTGGAGCAAATGGAAGGAGAGGGAAAGGAGGGAAAACATGCATCTTTTTCTAGAAACTTTTCTGGGGCTAATTTGGGCTCTCGTAAGCGCGCCCCTCCCCACCCCCTCCCCCAGGATAAACCCAGTGTCTCTGCCCTTCCTAGGGGAACAAACTAGCCAGGGTTCTCCAGGCTGAGTCCCAGCAGCCATCGCCTCGCCTCTATGCTCTGAATACCTGTTTCTGCTCTCCGTTCTGTTTCCCAAGGGCACCAGTCTCTGTAGTCTGCCATCGTGGTTAACGGCGAAGATTCATTAGTGCTGCCCGCGGCTTCGCCCAGCGCTCGGTTGTGGCTCCTCGCCCCCTTTTCCTCAGAGCCCATCGCGAACAGAGCGGATAAAGCCAGCCTGACTCTCGGCCTTCAGAGTCTCTCACCTCCCTGCTCAGTGAGTAGGACTCCTTCATCTGGACAAACCATGATCCACCCTGATGATCCCGACAGCGTTGATATGGCCCCAAAGGTAAAAGCCGGCAGGGCCCTGGTTGAGTTCTGGGGAAAACCGGCGGGGTGTTCCTCTGGGATTCCCCACGACCCTCTATCACCATCACGCTGAGATTTTGGTTGGGTGAGGTAGAGGCTGCTTCCGTATGTTCAAGAGGTGGAACTAGACTGAAACACAAAATTCTCTTCTGTCTCTGCATGCCGAGTCAAAGTCCCGAGAAAGACATAGGAAAGAGTGGGAAAATTGTATGGTCATTTCTTGACACAAGAAAGATTTTCCCTTTCCTCCACCTGCCGTTCTGCAGGTAATAGATCCGAACGTTCTGTCGGTGCACTCATCAGCCAAACAGTAAATTAATTAATCAATAGTGCTAATTTAGAACCCACTCTTAAATAGTCAATCAATCAAGCCATAGAATTGACTAAGCACCTACCTGATTGGTGCAGAGCACGATTCAGAGCTCGTGGGAGAGTAAAGCAAAGTTAGGAGAGTCCGGACCCCGGAGTCAGAAGGACATAGTTCCAATCACGGCCCGGCCACTTTTTTGTTGTGTGACCTTGGGCAAGTCATGTACTCAGGTACAGCATCTGTAGAATGGGGATTAAGACTATGAGCTCAACTGGGACATGGACTGTATCCAACCTGATTACCTTGTATCTACCCAGCGCTTATCACAGTGCCTGTGTCATGGTAAGTGTTTAAGAAATACCATAAAATGTCCCTGTCCTCACGGAGTTAACAGTCTAGCGGGGGAGATTGTAGGGGAGATGGATTAATTCAGAGAAAAGTGTTGGTAAAGGAGAGATTGAAATTAAGGACAATAAGATAAGAAAAGAGGCTGATGGGGTAGATAGTTCAAAGACACTGCCGCATACTCTTCTTTGGACACTTCACTCATTCAATCGTATTTATTGAGCGCTTACTGTGTGCAGAACACTGTACTAAACGTTTAGAAATTGGGCCACAAATAGAGACAATCCCTACCCAACAACGAGCTCACAGTCTAGAACGGGGGAGACACAGCACTTGTACATTGCAGCTAGTGCTGGTGAATGACAGTAACCCTATGGAGGGCAGGGAGTATGTCTGTTATTGTTATATTGTTCTCTCCCAAGCGCTTAGTACAGTGTTCTGCACACAATGAGCCCTCAAAAATACGATTGAATGAATGAAAGAAGGGAGAGAGCAGGGGTTCACTGCTCCTGGTCTCTCCACCTGGGTCACAGGCTGCTTCTGTGCCAGCCCTCACTTCCCCTCTCCCTTCTGCTGCATCAACAGGTCCAGTCAACGAGAACAAGCAACCACGGAAAACGGCACCGGGGTGACAGAGTTCATCCTCGTGGAGTTCACCGATGACCCCCACCTGCAGGCTCCTCTCCTCTCTATCCTCTTCCTCACCTATTCATTAAGCGTCACCGGGAATCTGACCATCGTCACCCTCACCTTGCGTGACTCCTGCCACTGCACCCCCATGTACTTCCTCCTGCGCAGTTTCTCCTTGCTGGAGGTCGCCTTCACATCTGCCAGCATTCCTAGATTCCTGGTCACCAACGTCACCGGAGACAGAACCATTTTCTTTTCCAACTGCTTCACTCAGCTGTTCTCCATCATCTTTCTGGGGATGAAGGAGTTCTTCCTCCTGGCCGCATGTCCAACGACAGCTACGTCGACCTCTGCCAGCCCCTGCCCTACACGACAGTCATCAGCCGGGGCTTCCGAGCTCTCCTGGGCCTCTGCTACTGTCTGACTGGTTTCCGGGTCGTTTTTCCGCCAGTCATTGTTCTCTTCCATCATGATTTCTGCCCCTCCAATATCATCAGCCACTTCATCTGTGATTCTTCTCCCATGCTACAGCTCTCCTGCTCGGATACCCGGTTCGTGGAGTTTATGGCTTTCCTCCTGGCCTTGAGGACGCTCCTGGTCACCCTGGCTCTGGTGACCGCGTCCTATATAGCCATGATCTGCGCCATCCTGAGACTGCCCTCAGCTCAGCAGAGAAGAAAGGCCTTTTCCACCTGCTTCTCACACATGGTCGTGGTCTCCATGACGCTTGGCAGTTGGCATTTGGCATCTTCATATACATCAAACTGTCCGCCAAGGACAGGGTGGAAATGACCAAGGGGGTGGCGGTGCTCAACATTTCCGTTGCCCTCATGCTGAACCCCTTCATCTACACTCTGCGGAACGAGCAGGTCAAGCAGGGCTTCAGGGCCCTGGTGCACCCAGTGGCGTTTTCCTCCAGGAAGTGAGGGCTCATCTGCGATAAAATACCACGGGAAAATCTGCAGGAGTCGCAAAGGGTCGACCACAGAGATTCAGTGTCTGTACATTAGCCTCATCTGCTGCCCGACAAACAGGACCTAGCCGTTCTCTAGCCATCTGTGCGCCCCCACACCTGCACTCCTGTAAATCCCTCCCTTGGCCAGGTTCCCCCTGGAACCCCAACCCATCTGTCCTCATCCATTTAGAAGGGAATTTTGCTTTTTCCCTCCACATGATAGAGATGTTCCGAGGTTTGCTCTGCAGGGCGATGCCGAAGCTGTTCGACTATCACAGGTGCAGCGTGTGTGTGTATGTGTGTGTGTGTGTGTGTGTGTGTGTGTGTTTCTAAGTCTCCTTCCGTGTCCGAGCTAAGTGAATGCTTGCACCTTGATCTTTGAAGTCACTTGATGTCACTGGTCATCGGCGGAGGGGAACCCAAAGGCTCACCACCTCTCGCTACTATCCTATTGCTCTTACACTTCTACCCTCTTGCTCTCCCCATCTCATTCCCACTTCCTCTTATTTTAGCACGTATGCATGGGTAAACATTAGATTTAATTATAGTGATATATTTTTATTTGGTCAGGCATTTGAGCAGTCATTAGAAAACCAGTGTAGCCTAGTCGATAGGGCAGAAGCCTGAGAGTCAGAAGGACCTGGGTTTAATCCCGGCTCTGCCACTTGTATGCTGTGTGACCTTGGGCAAGTCACTTCTCATCTCTGTATCTCAGTTACCTCATCTGCAAAATGGAGATTAAAACTGTGAGCCCCATGTGGGACAGGGACTGTGTCCGACATAATTAATTTGTATGTACCCCAGCGCTTACTACAGTGTCTGGCACATAGTAAGCACTTACCAAAAAACCATAAAAAACAGCATTCCAATCTGCCTTATTCGTTCTGCTTCCTTCCTGATCATTATTCTTACTTTGACTCCCACTCTGGAAATCATTTCTCTCTGTCTCTCCTATTTGATTGGAAATGCCTGGAAAGCAGGAACTCGGTGTCTTTCTTTAGTTGTGCTCTCCCAAGCACTTAATACAGTGCCTAGAATTCAGTCAGTAGGCAGTCACTAGATTCCATTTGATTGATTGGTGAATTCCTTAGCCCTCGGTATGCCCTCAATAAATGCAAAAAAATTGATTGAAGGATTGCTTTGCACTCAGTATGTGCTCAATAAATGCCATCTGATTGATGGATGGATTGTTCTGCACTCTCTAGGCTCTCAATGAATACCATGAGATCTTTGAGTAGTCGGTGCCTAATAATTACCATTGAATGGTTTATTTGCCAGTTGAGTAAATAATTGCTAGACCTGACATCCTATTTGGTATGGACGGGAGCATCTCGATATGACATTGGAGGTTCTACAAGGGAGCTAATTTTCAGGGAGAGGTGCAGGGAGCAATGAGCCCAGATAAACTCAGCCCAATATTTCACCACCTTTGGACCTAGAAGAAGGGTGAAGAGAGATCCCCATTGTTGCATCTTGCTTACTCTCCTCTTAGTTACCTGGACTAGGGATTAATCGTTTAGAATGGCTGTGGCTGTGCCCCATCCCTCCGGATATGTCTCCAGTCCGAGTACTAAACGTTCAGTTAGAGCCACCAAAGCATCTACCATTCGGTAGTGTCTCCCGACTCATCCCTGGAGATACTTTCATTAGTTTCACAATTGGTCCCCATGTGCCCACTGGGAACCAAGGAGAATGAAAACCCCTCTTCCTCCTGCAGAAGGTAGAGAAGTCCATCTCCTGTCTCAGGGGTATAAATGGTCTCCCCTACTGTTAGCCTGCTCCATCCACCCTCTGCCCAGAAGTGAAGAAAGGCCTTTTCCATCTTCTCCCATAATTGTAGTGGTCTCCATCACATACAACAGCTGCATATTTATGTCCATAAAACTTTCCACCCAGGAAAGGGTGGACCTGACCAAAGGGGCAGGGATGTTCAATTCAACCACTTCATCTACATCCTGCAAAACAGTAGGTTCCCAGGGTTGCGTTTTCCTCTGGAAAGTGTGATGAGGTGGGGCGAGAAGGAGAAGTCAAGCAACACGGGGGCCACAGTATTCCAGTCAATCAACTGATGGCATTTATTGAGCACTTACTGTGTGCTTACTGAGTTAAGCGCTTGGGAGAGTACAGTACATCGAGATGGTAAACACGTTCCCGGCCTACAAGGAATTTACAATCCTGAGGGGGAGACAGACATTAATAGTAATAATTGTATTTGATAAGAACTTACTATGTTCCAAGCACTATTCTAAACGATGTGTTCTAAGCGCTGGGTAAATAACAAGGTAATCAGTTTGTCCCCCATGGGGCACACAGTCTTAATATCTATTTTACAGATGAGGTAACTGAGGCACAGAGAGGTTAAGCTGCTTGCCAAAGGTCGCATAGCGACAAGTGGCAAAGTCTGGATTAGAACCCACGTCTTCTGACGCCCAAGGCCGTGCTCTTTCCACTAAGCTACGCTGCTTCTCTAATATAATAACATTAATATAAAGAAATAAATTACTGATATGTACCTTAGTGCAGTGATGCTGAGGGGGTGTGATGATTACATGCTTAAAGGGTGCAGATCCAAGAGGATAGGCCACACCGAGGGTTCTGCAATAAAACATCAGACATTTTAAGCTTTTATTGGAATCACCTCAATCCTGCTGTTTGAATAATTTGATCAAACACTGGCTAGAAAAACTAGAATACCAAGGCTCCAAACTCCATCCTCATTTGTAATCTGTAAAATGGGGACAAAATAACCATTTCCTAGAGTTCTACCTGATCAACCAGTCTGACCTGCCTGCATCTACACCATTAGCTTTCCAGTCTCTCTTCCTCGGTGACGTGGGAGCTCCTTGTTGGCAACAAACATGTCTCGACCAATCAATCAACCAATAGTTTGATTGAGCACTAACTGGATGCTAAATGCTGTATTGAGCTCTTGGGAGAGTACAACAGAATTGGTAGAGACAATTCCTACCCTCAGGAAGTTTGTAACCTAGCAGGAAAGGCAGACACTACAATTGATTACAGGTAGGAAGAGGTAATAGAGAATAAAGATGTGAGTATGTTTAAACAGATTCTTAGGTGACTTGGGAATAATAAAGTGACAGTTGGTTAAATGAGAAATCAGGGGAGAAATTAATTGGATGTAGCACGTCCACTGAAGTTTCCAAGTGGTTAATACAGTACATTGCACCGTGAACTGAATGAAGGAGATGTGTCGAGGATAACACCAAAGTTATGGGCTTGTGAGACAGGGAGGATGTTAATCGAACATATATATGTAATCCAACAAATATACATGAGTAGTCAGTAGGGAATAAATAAATCCATATGTGCTGGAATTGGCTGAAGGAATGATATGGCTCTAGGGAGTGAGAAATTAATTGGAGAAAGCTTGTTGGAGGAGATGAGATTTTAGGAGGGTGGTCAACGTGGGAAGAGCTGTGGTTTGTCTGACATGGGAAAGGAGGGAGTACCGGAGTACCAGGTCTCTCCTTTGCTCAAATCCTTCCGACTGTCGACCATTCCTGTCCACATCAAGCAGAAACTCCTGACCATGAATTTCAAGGCTATCGCTCAATATTCCTGCTCTTCTGCTTATGCATTCTCTTCTCCCACCACACCCGTTTTCACTCTTCGCGCCTTCCAAATTAACCTAATATCCGTGCCTCATTCTCAACTCTCTCATCGCTGACCCCGGCGCCATGCCCTTCCTCCTACCTTGAATAACCTCCCATTTCATACCTGACAGACCATTATTCACTTTAAAGCCCTTCTGAAATCCCTCTTCCTGCAGGAGTCCTTCCCCACTTATTTTTCTTTTACCGAGGTCTCATCTTCCTAATTACCACCTCAGCCCTTCTTCAATCCAAATTATCCATAACACATCTGATCATATCAATTTAGTCTCTCTCAGGTACCCTCTCAGCATTTTAAGATGAGCCATCTCTAGCGTATATGACTTTTTTTAAACTCATCTTCAGCACTTGCATATTCATCTTTTCATTCAATTATTTAAACTGACCACTCTAGTGGTAAATTATTATTGTGTTCGTTATTATCATCATTGTTGTTGTATTTGCTAATCGTTTACTGGATGCCAGACACTGTGCTAGGTACTGAAGTACGTACAAAACCATCAGGTCAGACGCAGTCTCTGTTCCACACTAAGATCACAGTCTAAATTGGAGGTAGAATAGGTATCAAATCCCCATTGAATAGCTAAGGAAAGTGAGGCAGAGATTCGTTGTGACATGCCCAAGGTTACACAGAAGACAAGTAGCAGAGCAGGGATCAGAACCTGGTTCCTGTAACTTCCAGGCCTGTGCTCTTTCCACTGGCCGACAATGATTCTTCTTCTCATACCTTCCTTCCTCGTTAGATTGAAATATTCTTGAGGACAGGGGACATGTATATTTACTGTATTGTATTCTCTCAAGAATTTAGCACCTTTCAATAACCACCAGGTAAATACCACTGACCGGTTGGTTGTATAAGAAATAGTACTGCTCACTGCTCCCAGGAGGCCCTCATGGCTAATACTACTGCAGTATGTGATCGTCTATTTAAGCCCTTACTTTCCCATAAACATATCTTCCTATTTTATTCGTAATTCATTTTGTTTCTCTCTCCCTCTTAGATTGTAAACTCCTTGAGGAGAGACCATGTCTTCTGCCTCTGTTTTTTATTTTTATTTTCTCAGCGTTTAGCACAGAGGTCTGGACACCGTATGTGCTGTTGATGGATTGGGATTATGTGTTTTCCTCCTAGAAGGGCTTGGGAAAGGACTAGTGGCTGTGAATCCCCGAGGGCAGTCGCTGGGGAGGACCAGTGTTGATGGAGTCAGAGAGCGGGGCCCAGACAGAAGGTCCTGATGTAGGGTGGGGCAGCACCGGGCTGATGGATGAACCTCTCCCCTCCCCAAGGCTAAAGATGGAGTCGCTGCCCCTTCCTAGAGAAAAACTCAGCCAAGGTCTCCAGACTGGGTCCCTGCAGTCCCTGTATCATCTCTAACTGCTGAGCCCCCGAATCTGCCCTCGGAGGCCCTCCCGGCCCCGTTCTCCACGGGCCCCAGTCTCCGCTGGACACCACCGAGAATAACGGTGTAGACTCATTAGTGCTCCTGAGCGCTGCTCCCCGCGGCCCTGCTGTAACTCCGGGACCCGGTCCCGGGAGCTGATCACAAACAGAGCGGATAAAAACCTGGCTGGCTCTTGCCATGACAGCCTTCAGAGTCACCCATCTCCCCGCACGGAGAACCGGGTCTGTTGCCGTGGCTGTTGGAATCCGGGCCACGAGTAGCTTTGAAACTTCTCTTCAGGCCACCGTCCCCTGTTGCTGTTGTCTTATTTATGATTGCCTTTATGGTTCCATCGCCATCCTTCTGCTTAATAATGATTAGATAGGAAAGTTTCCAGGGACCGGGTTTAATTCTTCCTTGGGTTATTTTCCCAGTGCTTAGTGCAGTGCTAGGCGCTATTGCTCCTCTTTGCTCCGGTGCTGGAGGAGGGAGGGGACCTCGTCTCTGTGATCTCTAAGAGTCTTTCCCACTCCCAGAGGGTCAGGAGCGTGGTAAGGTCATCTGGGATGAGCCCTGTCACTCTGGGTTCTGAATCGGATCTGGTCTCGGAAGCGCCGTGGGGACAAAGAGCGGGGAGCTGACCTTCAGCTGGCCTGGGGCAGACCCCTCAATAGAAGGTCTATTTAACGTCGAGCCACAGGGACGGAGCCGGGGGTCAGAGGGAGAAGGCCTGGATGTGGCGAGGTGGGAAAGTGCTCCCTGGTCCCTCCTCTCCTGTCCTTTGGTGCAGTATACCAGCAGGCCTGCTTCAAGGGGGAAAGAGTGAGGCCTCCCGAGTTCACCTTCTGAGGGTGGCCATCACGAACCTGTTCAGGGGAAAGTGAGTCTGTGCCTTCTCTCATCTCCGTTCTTCCTGATTTCATTCTCTTCATCTCCAAAGCATATATGGAGCTCGTTTGAGCTGACTCGTGTGACTTCGTCGGCTCTGGAACCCTCAAAGGCATTTTTCTTGTTATTAGGGGCGACACTGGACATGAATTATGAATATTATTTATGATTATCATTACTATCATTGTTGTTGTGCTAGTTGTAGTTGTTGGTGTTGTTGTTATGGCACTTACTGAGCACTTGGGTAGATGAATGGCATTCACAGCAGATACATTCCCTGTCCCACAATGGACTCAAATCTCATCCGCACTTTACAGAGGAGAAAACAGAGGCCCAGAGAGGCGAAGGTATTTCTCTAAGGTCACAAAGCAGGCAAAGGACAGATCTAGAATGGGAAGCCAGTCCTATGTTCTGACCCCTAAATTACCCAGCCTCTTTTATGTCTTTCAGTCCAGCAAAGGAGGCCACTGGTCTGGGTAAGCCACGTGAACGTAAGCCACTGGCATCTCCCCGAACGGGCGTTAGGGGTGGCTTCTGGGTAGACCTTACCCCCACCCTGGAGAACCGGGCCCCCTGTTAGAGGAGTTGCCCAGTCAGGTCAGCCTTCAGTTCTCGTCTGTGATGGACTGTCTTCACTCTTCAGAAGGAGGCAGAACAGTCTAATGAAAAGAGCACGGAATTGGGAGTCCCGCCTGGCTTCTAGTCCCAACTCTCCCTCTGGTATATTGGCTAACCCTGGGTAAAAACTTCACCACTCTGAGCCTCAGCTTCCTCCTCTATAAATGAGGATAAGATAGACTTCAAGTCCCCCTGAGGGATATAAATTGGGTCTGATGTGACCATCCGGAATCTAACTCAGCACGTCAGGTGGTGCTTAGCACACAGGGCACGCTTTGGTACTGCTGTAATTGATTCATCCATTACCCAAGATAATTCATGGATTGGGTATAACCACCGCCCGATGGGAAAGAACACCAGAGAAGTGAAGAAGAAGATGTTGTATAACCAGGAGTAGGAGGAGGAAGGAGAAGAGGGATGGGGGGATAAGGAATACAGAAGAAGGGAGGAAGAGGAAGAAGGTGAAGGGGAAGAGAAGAACGAGAAGTAAAAGGAGAAGAAAGAAGAGTAAGAGCTGTAGAAGGAGAAAGAAAGGGGTAGAAGAGGTAAAGAAAAAAGTCGTAATGAGATTAGGAAGAAACAGTCGGTCGATCGTATTTATTAAGCACTTACTGTGTGTGGATCACCGTACTAAGCATTTGGGAAAGTACAATATAACAATATGAGACACATTTCCTGCCCACAACGAGCTTACAGTCTAGAGGAGGAAACAGACAATATAAATGAATAAAATTACAGATTCGTACATATATGCTGTGGGACTGGGAGGGAAAATGAATAAAGGGAGTACGCCGGCAATGCAGAAGGGAGTGGAAGAAGGGGAAAGGAGGGCCTCTTAGAGGAGATATACCTTCAATAATGCTTTAAAAGTGGGGAGAATAATCGCTTGTCAGATATGAAGAGGGAGGGCATTCTAGGTCAGAGACAAGACATGGGCGAGAGATTGACGATGAGAAGGTACAGTGAGAAGGACAGCATTAGAGAAGCAAAGGGTGCGGGCTTGGTTGTAGAAGGAAAGTAATGAGGGGAGATAGGAGAGGGCAAGATGATTGAGTGTTTTAAAGCTGACGGTAAGGAGATTCTGTTTGATGTAGCGGTGGATGGGCAACCACTGATAGTTCTTTAGGAGTGGGGAAACACGGACTGGACGTTTTTGTAGAAAAATGATCCGGGTGGAAGAGTGAAGTGTGGACCGGAGTGGGAAGAGGAAGCAGGGAGGTCATCAAGGAGGCTGATACAGTAGTCAAGACGGGATAGAATAAGTGCTTGGACTAATGTGGCAGCAGTTTGGATGGAGAGGAAAGGGCGGATTTTATCGATGTTGTGAAGGTCGAACTGAAAGGATTTAGTAATGTGTTGAATGTGTGGATTGAGTGAAAGACAGGAGTCAAGGCTAACGCCAAGGTTACAGGCTAATGAAACAGGAAGGATGGTGGTGCTGTCTACAGTGATGTGAAAGTCAGGCGAAGAACAGAGTTTGGGTGGGAAGATAAGGAGTTCTGTTTTATATATGTCAGGTTTGAGGTGATGGTAGAACATCCAAGAAGAGATGTCTTTAAGGCAGGAGAAAATACAAGACTGCACAGAGAGAGAGAGAGAGAGAGAGAGAGAGAGAGACATGGGCTGAAGATGTAGATTTGTGAGGAGAAGGAGGAGTCAGAGAAAGGTGAGACTGGAGGGAGTTAAAGGCAGGTAGTGGACCGCATTTCTTGCCCTGTTTCCAAGAGGCCCCTCTAGACTGCATGGATCAGGGCAACTGGATATGATTATCTCAACCAGGCAGTAGCAGACAGAAGAGAAGAAGCAGGTAGTCGAAGGAGCAAGGAATAAAGAAAGAGGTGGGATCCAGAGAGATCCTCGCTGGCAGAGGAACCGTGAACTTTCAGGGAAGGCTGGCCTCACCCGTATCGTGGGCAAAAGGACCGGCACCTAGGAAAGGTAGATGGATCTCCTGGATCAGAATCCAGGGGATTTCCCCATGCCCTTTCTGGCCAACGTATACATAGTTTGGTTGTGCAGCAGCCGGAGCCTGAACCACTGACCGTCCAGGGGTGGGGGAATCGCTTGTTGTTTGGTCCATGGGCTCTTCTCCCCGTCTTAGGCTGTTCCTGTACCTGTCCTCTGCTCCCCCATCTCTCCCTTTGCTCCTACAGGTTCGGCTGACGCCACCAATCAACCATGGGAAATGGCACGAGGGTGACCGAATTCATCCTCCTGGGGCTCACAGATGACCCCCACCTGCAGGCTCTGATCTTCCTCCTCCTCTTCCTCACCTACGCATTAAGCATCACCGGCAACCTGACCATCGTCACCCTCACCCTCCTGGACTCCCGCCTGCGCACCCCCATGTACTTCTTCCTGCGCAGCTTCTCCTTTCTGGAGATCGCTTTCACATCCGCCTGCATTCCCAGTTTCCTGGTCACCATCGTCACCGGAGACAGAACCATTTCGTTTTCCAACTGCTTCACTCAGCTGTTCTTCTTCATCTTTCTCGGAGGGTCGGAATTCTTCCTCCTGGCCGCCGTGTCCTACGACCGCTACGTCGCCATCTACCGGCCGCTGCACTACACGACCGTCATGAGCAGGGGTGTCTGCACCCTTCTGGTCCTCTGCTCCTTTCTCTTCAGTTATCTGATCGTGTTCCCACCGGTTGTGATGGTCACCCGGCTAGACTTTTGCGACTCCAACATCCTCAACCACTTCATCTGTGATTCTTTCCCAATGATGGGGATCTCGTGCACAGACACACGCTACCTGGAGCTTATGGCTTTCCTCCTGGCCTTGGGAACGCTCCTGGTCACCCTGGCACTAATGACCGCGTCGTACACTGCCATCGTCCACACCATCCTGAGACTGCCGTCAGCTCAGCAGAGAAGAAAGGCCTTTTCCACCAGCTCCTCACACATGGTCGTGGTCTCCATCATGTATGGCAGTTGTATCTTCCTGTATGTCAAACTGTCCACCAAGGACAGGGTGGGACTGACCAAGGGGGTGGCGGTGCTCAACACTTCCGTTGCCCCCATGCTGAATCCCTTCATCTACACGCTGCGGAACGAGCAGGTCAAGCATGCTTTCAGGGCCCTGGTGCGCTGGGTTGGGTTTTCCTCCAGGAAGTGAGGGCTCATCTGCCATAAAATACGACAGGAAAATCTGCAGGAGTCGCAAAAGGTCGACCACAGAGATTCGGTGCCTGTACATTAGCCTGGTGCTTCATCTGCTGGCCGACAAACAGGAATTGGCCGTTCTCCAGCCCTCTGTACGCCCCCGCACCCGCCTTCCCAGAAATCCCTGCCATCGCCAGTTCTCCCTGTTACCCTAGACCTTCTGAACTCGACCATTCAGAGAGGAATGTTGCCCTTTCCCTCCGTGTTATAGAGACGTTCCGAGGTCTGCTCTTCAAGTCGGTCCCGAAGCCGATGGAGTACCACAGGTGCAATGTGATGTGTTTTTTTCTCCTTTCCCTGACTCTATGTCCTTTCTCCTGTCTCGAATTCCCTCACATTTTATACCTGCCAGACCACAATTCTCTGTCTTGAAAGCCCTTCGGAAATCCCTCTTCCTACAGGAGTTCTTCCCCATTTAGATTTTTTTACTTAGGTTTTACCCTCCTAACTACCACCTCAGCACGTATTCAATTCCAACAACCCATAGCACGTCTGTTCCTATCAATTTAATCTCTCCCAGTTAATCTCCCTCCAACTTAAATTCAGCCAGCTGTAACACAGAAGACTTTATTTAAACCCATCTCGAGCACTTGTACACTAATCTTTATTCAACTGTGCATTCGATTATTTAATTTGGCCATTCTAGTGGTAAATTATTATTATTGTTATTGTTGTATTTGTTCATTGCTTACTGGGTGCCAAGCACTGTACTGAGCACTAGGGTAAGTACAAGACCATCAAGTCAGATACAGACCCTGTTCCACACTAAGCTCATAGTCTATACTGAGGTAGAAGAGGTATTGAATATCCATTGAACAGCTAAGGAAAGAGCGCCGCCATAGACGCCCGGGACTCCGTTACCGAGAAGCCCGCCCGCCCGCCCGCCATCACACCGCGTGGCCCCCGCTGCTCCCGGAAGTATTCTCTCCTCAGAGCGCCGACATAGACGCCCGGGACTCCGTTCCCGAGAGGACCGCCCGCTCGCCCGCCATCACAACGCGCGGCCTTGCTGCTTTCGGAAGGATCCTCTCCTCAGAGCGCCGCCATAGACGCCCGGGACTCCGTTCTCGAGAGGCCCGCCCGCCCGCCCCCCATCACACCGCGCGGCCTTGCTGCTCCCGGAGGGATCCTCTCCTCAGAGCGCCGCCATAGACGCCCGGGACTCCGTTCCCGAAATGCCCGCCCGCCCGCCCGCCATCACACCACGTGGCCCCCGCTGCTCCCGGAAGGCTCCCCTCCTCAGAGCTCCCCCATAGGCGCCCCATGCTTCCACCTCCCCCCACTTAAGCGACCTTCTTTACAGTGCCCCACACCACCCCCCTATTCCGGTCCGGTCCTGACTGACTCTCCCCTCCGCCCCCCATCCTGGGAAAAAGGCCCTTGTTAGCACCATGTTACATTACCGACAACCTCATTCGCACCTACTCAGCTCTCCCATGCTAGTTGGCTGTTCGCTCCTCTCCCCAGGTATCTCTGCTCCCTGACCCTCCTTAACAGGCCCACCCTACTCCGGCACATAATAGTTTGTATCTGCTCTATGTAACATCATTATATGCCAATTTTATTATTGCCATAGCATATTGATTGTTTAACTACACCCTGTGATGCCATCGCCTACTTATATCATTGCTACTGTTTTATTGCTTCTGCATCTCAATTGTTAACCTCCCGCTGTACTGTAACTCGCCCTGCTGACCTCACCATGAACTTTCAATTCCCTTGCTCCCAAATGCCATTCCCATTCCTCACCTTCCCCTTCCCATCTCCCACCCAGCTTTTTCCATCCCTCTCACCCACCAAGACCACTCCCCCTCACCCCCTACCAAGGATCCCTCTGTACCAGCGCCAGTCCTCCACTCCTCCCTCCCGGCCCCTCCCTCCTCTTCTCCCCGCCCCCACCCCATCCCAGTTCTCCTTTCCCATCGCCACCCCTCTTCTCACTCTCCCCGCCCAGGCCCCCGCCAACTCATCCCAATCCAAACCCTCCCCACCCCTCGCACCCTTCCCCCTCCCTCCCCTCCCTCGACAGCTGCTGCCAAGTGTGGCCTCTGGAACTCCCGCTCCGTTTTAAGTAAGATCCCTTTCATCCTGGACCTATTCCTTTCCAGCCCTCTACTCC
This sequence comes from Tachyglossus aculeatus, assembly GCF_015852505.1. Classification (NCBI taxonomy): domain Eukaryota; kingdom Metazoa; phylum Chordata; class Mammalia; order Monotremata; family Tachyglossidae; genus Tachyglossus; species Tachyglossus aculeatus. The sequence goes on from NW_024044895.1 coordinate 108,161, forward strand.
TCCTCGCCCTAACTGAAACATGGCTGTCTCCAGACGACACGGTCTCTTCTGCCGCTCTCTCCAGTGGAGGCCTCTTCTTCTCCCATTCCCCCAGACTCACCGGAAAAGGAGGAGGTGTCGGTTTCCTTCTCGCCCCCTAATGTCGCTTTCGCACTATCCCTCCTCCCCTTCCCTTTCCTTCCCTTACTTTGAAGCCCACATTATTCGCCTCTACCACCCCCTCCAGATTCTTGTAGCCATCATCTACCGCCCTCCCGGCCCCACCTCCAACTTCTTTAACGACTTTGACCCCTTCCTCACCTTCCTTCTCTCCTTCTCCATGCCCACTCTGATCCTCGGAGACTTCAACATCCACACGGATATGCCTGATGACTCCTCTGCCGCCCGCCTTCTATCTCTCCTCGACGCTGCCAACCTCTTGCTCCACCCCACCTCACCCACTCACCAACTTGGTCATACCCTCGACCTCATCATCTCCTATCGCTGCAATGTGTCCACCCTCACCAACTCTGAAGTCCCTCTCTCTGATCATTATCTTCTCACCTGCCTTTTCACTCACACTCCTTTCCCCTGTAAATCCATATTACTCCCTCACAGAGATCTCCGCTCTCTTGACCCCATCCGTCTTTCGGAGCGCCTCGCACCCCACCTCGCCGCCCTCTCCTCTCTACCCGGTCTTGATGATCAGATTACTGCTCTCAACTCTACCCTTTCTACTCAGCTAGACTCACTCGCTCCCCTTTCCCTTCGCCGCTCTCGTACCACTAACCCACAGCCCTGGATCACTGCCACTGTCTGCCTCCTTCGCTCTTATGCTCGAGCTGCCGAACGCTGCTGGCGAAAGTCTAAACACCATGCCAACCTCGTTCACTTCAAGTTTATCCTTTCCTGCCTTAACTCAGCCCTCTCCTCTGCCAGACAAAACTATTTCTCCTCCCTTATTGACACCCATGCCCATCACCCCCGCCAGCTCTTCCGTACATTCAACTCCCTTCTCAGGATCCCGGTTCCTTCCCCTCCTCCTTCACTCACCCCAAAAGATCTGGCCTCCTACTTCATTAACAAAATTAAATCCATCAGGTCCGACCTCCCCAAAGTCACTTCCCCACTTCTCCAACCCCCCGGCTCTTAACACTCTCTGCTACTCTCCCATCCTTCCCAGCAGTATCCTCAGAGGAGCTCTCCTCCCTCCTCTCAAGTGCTACTCCGGCCACCTGTGCTTCTGACCCCATTCCCTCTCATCTCATGAAATCCTTCGCTCCATCCCTTCTCCCCTCCTTAACTTCCATCTTCAACCGCTCACTCTCCACTGGTTCCTTCCCCTCTGCCTTCAAACATGCCCATGTATCTCCCATCCTAAAAAAACCCTCTCTTGACCCCACCTCACCTCCTAGTTATCGCCCCATATCCTTCCTAGTATTCCTTTCCAAACTCCTTGAAGGAGTTGTCTACACGCGCTGCCCAGAATTCCTCAACAACAACTCTCTCCTCGACCCCCTCCAGTCTGGCTTCCGTCCCCTACATTCCACAGAAACAGCCCTCTCAAAGGTCACCAATGACCTCCTGCTTGCAAACCCCAACGGCCCATACTCTGTCCTAATCCTCCTCGACCTCTCAGATGCCTTCGACACTGTGGACCACCCCCTTCTTCTCAACATGGTATCCGATCTTGGCTTCACAGACTCCGTCCTCTCCTGGTTCTCCTCTTATCTCTCCGGTCGTTCATTCTCAGTCTCTTTTGCCGGCTCCTTCTCCCCCTCCCATCCCCTTACTGTGGGGGTTCCCCAAGGTTCAGTGCTTGGTCCCCTTCTGTTCTCGATCAACACTCACTCCCTTGGTGACCTCATTCTCTCCCACGGCTTCAACTATCATCTCTACGCTGATGACACCCAGATCTACATCTCTGCCCCTGCTCTCTCCCCCTCTCTCCAGGCTCGCATCTCCTCCTGCCTTCAGGACATCTCCATCTGGATGTCTGCCCGCCACCTAAAACTCAACATGTCCAAGACTGAACTCCTTGTCTTCCCTCCCAAACCCTGCCCTCTCCCTGACTTTCCCATCTCTACTGACAGCAGTACCATCCTTCCTGTCTCACAAGCCCGCAACCTTGGTGTCATCCTCGACTCCGCTCTCTCATTCACCCCTCACATCCAAGCCGTCACCAAAACCTGCCAGTCTCAACTCCGCAACATTGCCAAGATCCGCCCTTTCCTCTCCATCCATACCGCTACCCTTCTCATTCAAGCTCTCATCCTATCCCGTCTGGACTACTGCATCAACCTTCTCTCTGATCTCCCATCCTCGTGTCTCTCCCCACTTCAATCCATACTTCATGCTGCTGCCCGGATTGCTTTTGTCCAGAAACGCTCTGGACATGTTACTCCCCTCCTCAAAAATCTCCAGTGGCTACCAATCAATCTGCGCATCAGGCAGAAACTCCTCAGCCTCGGCTTCAAGGCTCTCCATCACCTCGCCCCCTCCTACCTCACCTCCCGTCTCTCCTTCTACAGCCCACCCCGCACCCTTCGCTCCTCTGCTGCTAATCTCCTCACCGTACCTCGTTCTCGCCTGTCCCGCCATCGACCCCCGGCCCACGTCATCCCCCGGGCCTGGAATGTCCTCCCTCTGCCCATCCGCCAAGCTAGCTCTGTTCCTCCCTCCAAGGCCCTACTGAGAGCTCACCTCCTCCAAGAGGCCTTCCAGACTGAGCCCCTTCCTTCCTCTCCCCCTCGTCCCCCTCTCCATCCCCCCATCTTACCTCCTTCCCTTCCCCAAAGCACCTGTATATATGTATATATGTTCGTACATATTTATTACTCTATTTATTTATTTATTTATTTTACTTGTACATATCTATTCTATCTATTTTATTTTGTTAGTATGTTTGGTTTTGTTCTTTGTCTCCCCCTTTTAGACTGTGAGCCCACTATTGGGTAGGGACTGTCTCTATACGTTGTCAACTTGTACTTCCCAAGCGCTTAGTACAGTGCTCTGCACACAGTAAGCGCTCAATAAATACGACTGATGGTGATGATGATGAAAGTGAGGCAGAGAGAAGTGACACAAAGTTACACATCAGGCAAGTGTCAGAGCAGGGATTAGAACCTGGGTCCCGGGACTTCCAGGCCTGTGTTGTTTCCACTAGGACACCCTACTTCTCATTTTTCTCGTATCTTCCTTCCTCATTAGACTGCAATATTCTTGAGAAGAGGGGACGTGTTTCTTTATTCTACTGTAGTATCTCAATAATTAAACACTTCTCAATAAGCACTCAGTAAATACCACTGATTGGCTGATTGATTGGGTAAGGAATAATACAGTTGACTTTACTCTGGAGAAGCTCATTACTACTACTACTACTACTACTACTACTACTACTACTACTACTTCTAGTACTACTAGTACTACTACTACTACTACCACAGTATGAGATCATTTATTTAAGCCCTTACTTTCCCATAAATCTACCTTCCTATTTTATCCGTAATTCACTTTGGGTCTGTTTCTTGGTTAGATTGTAAACACCTGGTCTCCTATGTCTATTGTGGGTTTTTTTGTTTATTTGGGTTTTTTTTCCTTTTGTCATCCTTTAGTACGGAGGTATGCACACAGTTAATGCTACTGATAGATTGGGATTGTGTGTTTTCCTGCTGGGAATGTTGTGGGAAAGAACTGGTGGCTGTGAATCCCCGAGGGCGGTTCCTGAGTTGGTCTAGTGCTGATATTAACAGCTGGAGTCCTGGAGGCAAATTCATTCATTCATTCATTCATTCACATTCGTATATATTGAGCGCTTACTGTGTGGAGAGCACTGTACTAAGCTCTTGGCAAGCACAATTCAGCAACTAATGGTTGAAGCCAGAAAGCCAGGCCCAGCCAGAAGGTCCTGTTTTAAGGTGGGGCAGAACCGGGCTGGCGGAAGATCCTCTCCCCTCCCCCAGGCCAAGACCGGTGTAACTGTTCCTCCCGAAGGAATAACTGAGTCACGGTCTCCAGGCTGCGTCCCTGCAGTCCCTACTTCATCTCTGGGCGCTGAGCCCCCGGCCCTGTCCTCCGAGGTCCCCCTGGCCCCATTCTCCACGGGCCCCGGTCCCCACTGGCTTCCACCGCGGGTAACGGTGTAAGCTCATTACTGCTCCTGACTCCTGGCACTGGAGCGCGTCGCGAACAGAACGGATAAAACCAGCCTGGCTCCAGGCACGTTGGTCTTGAGTGTCACCCGCCTCCTCACGTTGGTCTTGAGTGTCACCCACCTCCCCACACGGAGAACTGGGGTCTGCGGCTGTGGTGGCTTGGGGCGCAAAGTCTTCTGGAAATTTATTCATTCACTCAGTCGTATACATTGAGCACTTACTGTTTGCAGAGCCCTGTACTAAGTGCTTGGAAAGTACAATTCGGCAACAGATATAGACAATCCCGACCCAACAACAGGCTCACATTCTAGAAGAGGGAGAAAGATAACAACACAAAACAAGTAGACGGATGTCAATGCAATCAGAATAGATAAATAGAATTATAGCTATATACACATAATTAATAAAATAGAGTAATAAATATGCGCAAATATACCAAGTGCTGTGGGGAGGAGAAGGGGGTAGAGCAAAGGGAGGGGGTGGGGGCGTTGGGAAGGGGTGGAGGAACAGAGAAAAAGAGGGGGCTCAGTCTGGGAAGACCTCCTGAAAGAGGTGAGCTCTGAGTAGGGTTTTGAAGGGAGGAAGAGAGCTAGTTTGGCCACGAGAGGACAGATGCCTGGATTCGCCTGGAATGGGCTGGCTCTTCTGCATTCAAAGAGCCCCGCCAACATCGAAACAGCCTCACATCACCCTCGAGAAGCAGCGAGGGGAGGTGGAAAGAGCGCAGGACTGGAATGTGGCAGACTTGGCATCAGGTCCCTATTGTGACACTTTTTGGCTGTGTGACCTTCGCCAAGACACTCTGGAATCTGTGTGCCTCAGCTGCCACACCTATAAACCTGAGTAGGAACTACGTGTTAACTCTCTTCCACAGGCTGCGAGCCCTGATGTCGGACCCAGACTGAATCTGCTCTGACCGTATGGTTCCCACACCCGCGATTGGCCAAGAGTAATCGCTGAACGAACAGCACTGAGAGAAAGCGGAGGCAATAGATGCCAGCCCAGGCTCTGAGCCAAACAACCCTGCCGTGACGTGGTGGGAGGGAGCGTGGCGTAACGGATCGGGGCAGAAAGATTTCTGGGAGTCGTAGTCTGACGCTCGCTCTTGACTGGCCTTCACCTCCACCTCCACCTCCCGAACTACCAGCCTCAGCATGGCCAGCGGCGGGGCCCGAGGCCATGGACCAGAGAGCAGAAGGCGCGGGTAGGGCTTGTTTAGAACATTTTCCGATTGAGATTGATAACAATTATGGTGTTTTCTAAGTACTTGCTACCCCTCTCTATGAGGTGTAGCACAGAAAACACAGAGACCCCAAACTCGGTCCAAATCGGGCTCCTTTCATCCCATTCGCTCACGGGACAGTTTACCACACACCAACTGACATGACACTAAGCAGCCCCATGAACTGAAGGCCGGCCCCTTAAATCGGAAGGAGTTTTATTGGTATGAGCCCGCTCCCCGCTGGTCCAGGCAGCTGCCCTTCGCCCTCCCCAAGTCGCTTCCACCGGAGCGAGCCATCATTAGTTCCCGTAACTCTCCGTCGGATCCCATGGAAATCAGGCCAGGAACCGACCCAATCAATCAGACCCTGGCGGGACGGTCATGTGGAGGCTCGAGGTCCGTAGACATCAGGGAGTCATAGAATGATGTTCTCTCTGGACAACGATCGCCTCCGCCTACCGAATTACCATCCCAGTCATCATCCACCGCCTATCTCGAGGCCGTTGGGTTGCTCGCAGTAATTTCGCTAGCCGATATTCAGCCTGACAAAGGGCGGCTGTGCGCAGCGCTGTGGATGGGCTGAGCTTCTCCCTGCAACCCCCAGCTCCCCAGCCCTTCCGTCTATGGCCGCAATAAATTGATTCCTATTAGTGTCTGTCTCCCCTTGGAGATTGAATGCTCATTGTGGCCAGGGAACGTGTCCCTTTTATTGTTGGGTTGTACTCCCGCAGAAGCTGAGAACAGTGCTCGATGCACAGAATGCACTCCATCGACACTATTGCTTGAAGGATCGATCGATAAGAGACCTTCTTGGGGAGCCCTCACTTCCTCCTTCCCTGGGTTAGGATCGGACCGGACGGGACTGATTCCCTCCGGTCCTCTCCCCGGGGAAAAAAGGCCCTTGTTCTCGCCATGTTAATTTAGCAAAAAACCTTCTCGCACCTACTCAACCCACCCATGCTATTTGGCCGTTTCCTCCTCTTCCCAGGCGTTTCTTCTCCCATGAATCCCCATAATAATTCCGACCTACTCCAGAACAGCCATCCACAGGATTCCATCTTCCACCACCTCAGAGATAATTCTGCCAAGAGCTCCTGGATTTTCTTCCCATTAGCCTTGTTTATTTGACTGACCCATGGATAATTCAACCATCTGCTATGGGCATCATCCGCCTATTTTATTGTTGCTTTGCATGTTAATTGTTAACTGCTCTCTATAATGCCATCATTTGCTCATTTTATTATTGCTGTAGCATGTTAATTGTTAACTGCTCTCTGTGATCGTCATCATCCGCTTATTTTATTATTACTATTGAATGTTAATTGTTAACTGCTAGCTGTGCTGTCATTTACCTTGTTGACCTCAACATGAACTATCAATTACCCTGCTCCCATCTGCCCTTCCTAGTCCTCGCCTTCCCCTTCCCCTCCCACCCAGCTCTTTCCCTTCCTTTCCCCCGCTCCCATCTCTCCTCCCCACCACCTCCCCAGAATTCACCTTACGAGCGTCAACCATTTAATTCCTCCCTTCCAACCCCCTCCCTCTCCTCCGCCCCCCATCCCAGTTCTCCTTTTTCATCGCCACCCCTCTCTCGCAGCCCAGGCCTTCGTCAACCCATTCCCATCCAAACCCTCCCACCACTCGCACCCTTTTCCTTCCTTCCCCTCCCTCCACTGCTGCAGCCACGTTTGGCCTATGGAACCCACGCTCCATTATAGGTAAGCTCCCTTTCATTCTTACCTGTTCCTTTCCATCTCCTCCTCCTCGCGCATACCGAAATTTGGCTCAACCCGCCAAATTTCTGCTCTCTGTAGCTTAGGCCTCTTCTTTTCCCACTCCCCCAGACTCATCGGAAGAGCAGGAGGTACCGGCTTCATCCTCACACCCCAATGTCACTTTCGCACTATCCCTCCTCCCCCTTCCCTTTCTTTCCCCTCCTATGAAGCCCACATTATTCGCCTCTACCAGACCCTCCAGATGCCTCCCTATCCTCTCTACCCACTCTCAATGACCGGATTACTGCTCTTAACTACACTCTCTCTACTCCACTGAACTCGCTCACTCCCCTTTCCCTTCGCCGCTCTCACGCCACTAATCCACAACCTCGGATCACTGCCACTGTCGCCTCCTTCGCTCCTATGGTAGAGATGCTGAACGCTGCTGGAGAAAGTCTAAACACCAAGCCAAACTTGTTCACTTTGCTCCCTTAACTCTGCCCTCTCCTCTGCTAGACAAAACTATTTTTCCTCCCTTATTGGCACCCATGCCCATCACCCCCGTCAGCTGTTCCAGACATTTAACTCCCTCCTCGGGCCCTGTGTTCCTCCCCCTCCTCCATCCCTTACCCTCAACGATCTGCCCTCCTACTTCATTAGTAAAATTAACACCATCATGTCTGATCTCCCCAAAGTCACCCTCCCCCTTCTCCAACCCCCCAGCACTCAACTCCCTCCGCTACTCTCCACCCTCTCCGCTACTTTCCCATTCTTCCCAGCAGCATCTTCAGATGAGATCTCCTCCCTCCTCTCAAGTGCCACTTCAACCACCTGTGCTTCGGACCCTATTCCTTCTTAACTTATGAAAGCTCTCTCTCGCCCCTTCCCTCCTCCCCTCCTAAACTTCCATCTTCAACTGCTCACTCTACACTGGTACCTTCCCCTCTGCCTTCAAACATGCCCATGTCCCCCCATCTTAAAACAGCCCTCTCTTGACCTCACCTCCCCTTCTAGCTATCGCCCTATCTCCCTCCTACCATTCCTTTCCACATTCCTTGAATGAGTCGTCTACACGCGCTACCTCGAATTCCTCAACACCAACTCTCTCCTAGACCCCCTCCAATCTGGGTTCCGTCCCCTACGTTTCACCAAAACTGCCCTCTCAAAGGTCAAAAATGACCTCCTTCTTGCCAAATCCAACGGTTCCTACTCTATCCTAATCCTCCCCGACCTCTCAGCTGCCTTCGACACTGTGGACCACCCCCTTCTCCTCAACACTTTATCCAACCTTGGCTTCACAGACTCTATCCTCTCCTGGTTCTCCTCTTAACTATCCGGCCGTTCATACTCGGTCTCCTTCGCGGGGTCCTCCTCCCCCTCCCCTCCCCTTACTGTAGGGGTTCCTCAAGGGTCAGTTGTTGGTCCCCTTCTGTTCTCTATCCATATTCACTCCCTTGGTGAACTCATTCGCTCCCACGGTTTCAACTATCATCTCAACGCCGATGACACCCGAATCTACATCTCCACCTCAGCTCTCCCTCCCTCCTTCCGGGCTTGTATCTTCTTCTGCCTTCAGGACATCTCCATCTGGATGTCTGCCTGCATCTAAAACTCAACATGTCTAAGACTGAGCTCCTTATCTTCCTTCCCAAACCCTGTCCTCTACCTGCCTTTTCTTTCACCGTAGACGGCAGTACCATCCGCTCTCTCATTCACCCCACCAATCCACAAATCACCCCACATCGGCAAAATCTGCCATTTCCTCTCCATCCAAACCACTACCTTGCTGGTTCAATCTCTCATCGTATCCCGACTGGAGTACTGCATCAGCCTCCTTTCTGATCTCCCATCCTCCTATCTCTCCCCGCTTAAGTCTACACTTCACTCTGCTGCCTGGATTATCTTTATACAGAAACGCTCTGGGCATGTCACTCCCCTCCTCAAAAATCTCCAGTGGTTGCCAGTCAACCCACGAATCAAGCAAAAACTCCTTACTCTCAGCTTCAAGGCTCTCCATCACCTTGCCCCCTCCTACCTCACTTCCCTCCTCTCCTTCTACAGGCCAGTCCGCACCCTCCCCCGTTCTGTCGTTAACCTCCTCACTTTGCCTCGTTCTTGCCTGTCCCGCCATCGACCCTAGTTCACGTCCTTCCATGGCCTGAAATGCCCTCCCTCCACATATCGGCCAAACTAGCTCTCTTCCTCCCTTCAAATCCCTACTGAGAGCTCACCTCCTCCAGGAGACCTTCCCAGACTGAGCCCCCTTTTTCTCTCCTCCTCCTCATTCCCCCCGCTGAATCCCCTTCCCCTCCCCACAGCACTTGTATATATTTGTACATATATATTTCTTTTTTTATTTTACTTGTACATATTTACTACCGCATTTTATTAGTGATGTGCATATACCTATAATTCTGTTTATTCTGAGAGTTTTGTCACCTGTCTACTTGTTTTGTTTTGTTATCTGTTTCCCCCTTCTAGGCTGTGAGCCCCTTGTTGGGAAGGGACCGTCTCTGTATGTTGCCGACTTGTACTCCCCAAGAGCTTAGTACAGTGCTCTTCACACAGTGAGCGCTCAATAAATACGGTTGAATGAATGAATGGATGAAATGACTGAGTCAAACACAACACCGAAATTTTAACTACTGAGGCAGAAATGATAGTCGAACGATCTACAGTGATGAAAAAGGAAAGCAGTTGGGTCTGGTAGCGAGAGCTCTAATTCCAGCTCTTGACTATGTCACCCTGTGGGCAAGTCCCCTCTCTACAAATGCCTGATTGATTCGCTTTTTCTTTCCTTCTTTAACTCTTCTGTATATTAACGTCTGTCTCCCTGCTAGACTGTGAGCTCACTGTGGGCGGGGACTGTGTCTGTTTATTGTGAGCCCGCTGTAGGGTAGGGACAGTCTCTATACGCTGCCAACTTGTACTTCCCAAGCGCTTAGTACAGTGTTGTGCACACAGTAATCTCTCAATAAATACGAATGAATGAATGAATAGTGCACTCCCGCAAGCTCTGTGAACAGTGCTTTGCATACACTAAGCGCTCAATCAGTGCGAGTAAATGAATGAAGGAAGGAACAAATGAACGAATTCCTGGGGTCTCAGTTGCTTCATCTGCAAAAGGAAAGGTAAAATCCGTGATTCGCATGTGGGACAGGGGTGTTGATTCGCATGTGGGACAGGGGTGTTTCCAGCCAGATTGGCTTGAATCTACCCGAGAGCCGACGACAGAAACTGGCACATAGCAAGCGCCTATGAAGAAATACCAGTAGAAGAAAAATCAAAGAGGCCAATAAGAAGGCAGGTGCCGGGACATGGTTCGAATTGGAAGAGAAAGAGGACGATTTTGGGCATGTGGAGTTGGAGGTGTTGGAGGGCCATAGCATACATGACCCTTGGCCCTACCAATAGGACAATGTAGACGGGAGGAGGGACAAAAAATATACTTTCGCAGTGGGAGGACGTCATAGAGAATGACGAAGTACTAAAGTACGGAAGCATCGGTTGACCGCCAAGGTAATACTCGAGAGTTGCCACCAGAGGGCAGCTGTCCGGGTTCGTCTGACCCTGGCCGGCTCCTCCGGATTCCCAGGGCCCCGCCGCCATCCAAACAACCTCGCACCACCCTCGAGAAGCAGCGAAGGGAGTTGGAAAGGGCGCAGGGCTGGGATGTGGCAGAACTGGGACCACGTCCCGGTTGTGACACTTTTCTGCTGTGTGACCTTGGTGAAGACACTCGGGAATCTGTGTGCCTGAGCTGTCACACCTGTAAACCTGAGGAGGAGCTACGTGTTGACTCTCTTCCCCAGGCTGCGAGCCCCGATATGGGACGCAGGCCGCCTCTTCTCTGGTCCTGCTGTCTCCACACCCGGGATTGACCAAGAGTAATCACTGAACCAACTGGACTGCAAGAAAGAGGAGGCGACAGAGTCCAGCCCAGGCACCAACCCAAACAATCCGGCCGTGTCGCGCTGGGAGGGAACGTGGTGTGGCGGATCGGAGACAAAGACTTCTGGGAGTCATAGTCTGACTCTCGTTCTTGACTGGCTTTCACCTCCGCCTCCCGAAAACCAGTCACATGGTGCCCAGCGGCGGGGCCCAAGGCCATGGGCCAGAGCGCGTAAGGCATGACCGGCGTTTGTTTAGAACGTTTTCCGATTGAGACTAATAGTAAGTATGGTATTTTTAAGTACTTGCTACCACTCCCTGGGAGATGTACTGCAGAGAACAGAGAGACCCCAAACTCGGTCCAAATCGGGCTCCTTTCATCCCATTCGCTCACGGGAGAGTTTACCACACAAACCACCGCCAGGGCACTGAGCAGCCCCACATACTGAAGGCCGAACCCGTAAATCTGGAGGCATTTCACTGACATAAGCCCACTCCCCCCTAGTCCAGGCAGCTGCCCTTGGCCCTCCCCAAGCTGCTCCCACGGGAGCAAACCCTCATTAGTACCCGCGGTCTCCGTCAGATCCACATGGAGCCCAGGCCAGGCACCGACCCGGTCAGTGAGACCCTGGAGGGAGGGTCCTGTGGAGGCTCGAGGTCCAAAGACCTCAGGGAGTCGTATTCTGATGCTCTCTCTGGACAATGTTCTCCTCCGCCTACAGAACTACAATCCCTGTATTGCCCTGCGACCTGTCTCGCGGCCTTTGGGGATTCGCAGAGGTCTCCTGCAGCCTATAATCAGCCTGACAAAGAGGGGCTTTCCGCAGCGCTGCGGCCGTGCTGGACCTTTCACCGAAACCCCCAGATCCCCAGACTTTTCGTCTATAGCCGCAATGAATTGATTCCTATTGGTGTCTGTCTCCCGCTGGAGACTGAAAGGTCATCGTGGACAGGGAACGTGTCCCTTTTATTGTTGGGTTGTACTCCCACAAAAGCTGAATACAGTGCTCGGTGCACAGAATACACTCTAGCAACACGATTGATCAGAGGATCGTTAAATTGATTGAGTCCAATACAACACCAAAGTTCAGACTAATGATACAGGCAAAAAATCGTGCGATCTACAGTGATGCGAAAGGAAAGCGGCTGGATCTGGCGGCAAGACCTCTAATTCTGGCCCTTGACTATGTCACCCTGTGGGCAATTCCCCTCTCTACAAATGTCTAATTGATTCATTTTTTACTTTCCTTCTTTATATATTTCTGTATATTAACATCTATCTCCCCCTCTAGACTGTGAGCTCACTGTGGGCAGCGATTGAGTCTGTTTATCGTTATAGAGTAATCTTCAAAGATCTGAGGACAGTGCTTTGCATACAGTAAGTACTCAGTCATTGGGAAGGAAGGAAGGAAGGAAGGGAGGAAGGGAGGAAGGAAGGAAGGAAGGAAGGAAGGAAGGAAGGAAGGAAGGAAGGAAGGAAGGAGGAAGGAAGGAAGGAAGGAAGGAAGGAAGGAAGGAAGGAAGGAAGGAAGGAAGGAAGGAAGGAAGGAAGGAAGGAAGGAAGGAAGGAAGGAAGGAAGGAAGGAAGGAAGGAAGGAAGGAAGGAAGGAAGGAAGGAAGGAAGGAATTCTCGGGGCCTCAGTTACCACATCTGTAGAAGGGAAGGTGAAGACCGTGAGTCCCATGTGGGACAGGGGTGTGTCCAACTAGATTATCTTGATTCTAACCCAGCGCCGAGGACAATACCTGACACAAAGCAAGCACTTCTGAGGAAATATCAGTAGAAGAAAAAACAGACCAAAAAAAGTAGGTGCCGGGACAGGGTGCGAATTGGAAGAGAAGGAGGACGGTTTAGGACATGTGTAGTTGGATGTGTCGGAGGACCCTAGTACACATGGTCTCTGGCCGTAGGAACTGGACAAGGTAGACGGGAGGAGGGACAAAAATATGTTTTCCCAATAGTAGGAGGTCATAGAGGATGACGAAGTACAAAAGGACTGGAACATCGATAGTTGCCACAAGAGGGCCGCTGCCCGGATTCGTCTGGCCCCAGCCGGCTCTTCTGGATTCCCTGAGCTCCGCCACCATCGAAACAACTTCACATTACCCTCGAGAAACAGCGAAGGGAGTTGGAAAGGGCGTAGAGTTGGGATGTGGCAGACCTGGGACCAAGTCCTGATTGTAACACTTTTTTGCTGTGTGACCTTGGCCAAGGCATTCTGGAATCCTCAGCAGCCACACCTGAAAACCTGAGGATGAACTGCGTGTTAACTCTCATCCACAGGCTCCGAGCACCGATGTGAGTCACCAGCTGCTTCTGTTCTGGTAATACGGTCTCCACATCCGCGATTGGCCAAGAGTAATACCTGAGCCAACAGTACTGCGAGCAAGCAGAGGCGACAGAGACCAGCTGAGGTCATCCACCCAAACAAACCGGTCGTTTCGCAGTGGGAGGGAGCGTGGCGTAACAGATCGGGGCACAAAGACTATAGGAAGCCATAGTCTGAGGCTCGCTCTTGACTGGCGTTCACCTCCGACTCCCGAACTACCAGTCTCATCGTGTCCAGCGGCGGGGACCGAGGCCATGGGCCAGAGCGCGGAAGGCACTGGTGGCGGTTGTATAGACGTTTTTCCGTTGGGATTGATAGTAAGTTTGGTATTTTTAAAGTACTTTCTACCACTCCCTGTGAGGTATAGTGCTGAGAACACAGAGACACCAAACTAATCCAAATCGGGCTCAACGGAAAGTTTGCCACACAATCAACTGCCAGGACACTCAGTGGCGCCAAGTATTGAATGCCGGCCCCTTGAATCGGGAGGGGTTTCATTGGCATGAGCCTGCTCCCTGCTGGTCCAGGCAGCTGCCCTTGGCCCTCCCCATGATTCTCCCACGGGAGCGAATCCTCATTACTACCCGGCGCTCTCCCTCAGATCCCCATGGAGCCTAAGCCAGGCACATACCTAGTCAGTCAGCCCTTGGAGGGAGGGTCTTGTGGAGGTTCGAGGCCCAAAAACCTCTGGGAGTCTGATGCTCTCTCTGGAATGCTATCGCCTCCACCTACCGCAGTACCATTTCCGTCGTGCCCCACGGCCTGTTTCGAGGCCGTTCTGGGGCTTATAGAAGGCTCGGATAGCAGATATTCAGCCTGGCAAATGGGGGGTGTGCCAGTGCTGGGGCCTTGCTGAGCTTCTTCCCGCAACTCCCAGTTCCCCAGCCCTTCAGTCATTAGCCCTTCAGTGCTCGATGCAGAGAATGCACTCAATCAACAGGATTGCTCGAAAGATCGATCGATTGATTGAGTCAAACACAACACCGAAATTCAGACTAGTGAGACAGGAAGTAAAGTCGTATGATCTATTGTGATGCGAAAGGAAAGCAGCTGGATCTAGGGGCGGGAGCTCTAATTCCAGCTCTTGAGTATGTCACCCTGTGGGCAAGTCCCCTCTCTGTATATGTCTAATTGATTTATTTTTTTCCTTTCCTTCTTTATCTATTTCTGTATATTACACTTCTGTCTACCCCTCTATACAGCGAGCTCAATGTGGACGGGGATTGTGTCTGTTCATTGTTATAGTGTACTCGCCCAAACTCTGAGGATAGTACTTTGCATACATTAAGCGGTCAATCATTGCGATTGAATGAATGAATGAAGGAACAAATGAATGGATTCTGGGACTTCAGTTACCTCCTCTGTAAAAAGGAAGGTGAAGACCGTGAGTCCCATGTGGGGCAGGTGTGTGTCCAACCAGATTAGCGTGATTGCAGCCCAGCGCCGAGGACAGTACCTGGTACATAGCAAGCTCTTATGAAGAAATAGCAGTAGAAAAAAACCAAGAGACCAGAAAAAAGTAGGTGTCGGGACAGGGTTCGAATTGGAAGAGAACGAGGACAGGTTTCTACAAGTGGAGCTAGAGATTTCAGAGGGTCCCTGGCCCAAGTAATTGGACAATGTAGACGGGAGGAGGAACAAAAAATATTTTTTTTTCCAGTAGTAGGACGTCATAGAAGATGACGAAGTACAAAAGGACTGATGAATCAGATGATCGCCAATGGAATACTCGAGAGTTGCCACTAGAGGTCAGCTGCCCGGATTCGTCTGGTCCTGGACGACTCCTTTGGATTCCCAGAGCCCCACCGCCATAGAGACAACCTCGCACCACCCTCGAGAAGCAGCGGAGTTGGAAATCAATCAATCAATCAATCGTATTTATTTAGCGTTCACTATGTGCAGAGCACTGTACTAAGGGCTTGGGAAGTACAAGTCGGCAACACATAGAGACAGTCCCTACCCAACAGCGGGCTCACAGTCTAGAAGGGGGAGACAGAGAACATAACCAAACATACTAACAAAGTAAAATAGAATAGATATGTACAAGTAAGATAAATAAATAAATAAATAAATTGAGTAATAAATATGTACAAATATATATACATCCTATATACAGGTGCTGTGGGGAAGGGAAGGAGGTAGATGGGGGGATGGAGAGGGGGACGAGGGGGAGAGGAAGGAAGGGGTTCAGTCTGGAAAGGCCTCCTGGAGGAGGTGAGCTCTCAGTAGGGCCTTGAAGGGAGGAAGAGAGCTAGTTTGGCGGATGGGCAGAGGGAGGGCATTCCAGGCCCGGGGGATGACGTGGGCCGGGGGTCGATGGCGGGACAGGCGAGAACGAGGCACGGTGAGGAGATTAGCGGCAGAGGAGTGGAGGGTGCGGGGTGGGCTGTAGAAGGAGAGAAAGGAGGTGAGGTAGGGGGGGACGAGGTGATGGAGAGCCTTGAAACCGAGGGTGAGGACTTTCTGCCTGATGCGCCGATTGATTGGTAGCCACTGGAGATTTTTGAGGAGGGGAGTAACATGCCCAGAGCGTTTCTGGACAAAGGCAATCCGGGCAGCAGCATGAAGTATGGATTGAAGTGGGGAGATACACGAGGATGGGAGATCAGAGAGAAGGCTGATGCAGTAGTCCAGACGGGATAGGATGAGAGCTTGAACGAGCAGGGTAGCGGTATGGATGGAAAAGGGCGGATCTTGGCAATGTTGCGGAGCTGAGACCGGCAGGTTTTGGTGACGGCTTGGATGTGAGGGGTGAATGAGAGAGCGAAGTCGAGGATGACACCAAGGTTGCGGGCTGGTGATACGGGAAGGATGGTAGTGCTGTCAACAGAGATGAGAAAGTCAGGGAGAGGGCAGGGTTTGGGAGGGAAGACAAGGAGTTCAGTCTTGGATATGTTGAGTTTTAGCTGGCGGGCAGACATCCAGATGGAGATGTCCTGAAGGCAGGAGGAGATGTGAGCCTGGAGAGAGGGGGAGAGAGCAGGGGCGGAGATGTAGATCTGGGTGTCA
The DNA here is from genome assembly GCF_015852505.1 of Tachyglossus aculeatus. NCBI lineage: Eukaryota > Metazoa > Chordata > Mammalia > Monotremata > Tachyglossidae > Tachyglossus > Tachyglossus aculeatus. The sequence continues at coordinate 124,461 of NW_024044895.1, forward strand.
TCAGCGTAGAGATGATAGTTGAAGCCGTGGGAGCGAATGAGGTCACCAAGGGAGTGAGTGTAGATCGAGAACAGAAGGGGACCAAGCACTGAACCTTGGGGAACCCCCACAACAAGGGGATGGGAGGGGGAGGAGGAGCCTGCAAAAGAAACTGAGAATGAACGACCGGAGAGATAACAGGAGAACTAGGAGCGGACGGAGTCTGTGAAGACAAGGTCGGATAGCGTGTTGAGGAGAAAGAGGTGTTCCGCAGTGTCGAAGGCAGCTGAGAGGTCGAGGAAGATTAGGATAGAGTAGGAGTCGTTGGATTTGGCAAGCAGGTCATTGGTGACATTTGAGAGGGCAGTTTCCGTGGAATGTAGGGGACGGAAGCCAGACTGGAGCGGGTCGAGGAGAGAGGAAAGGGCGCAGGGCTGAGATGGGGCAGAACTGGGACCAAGTCCCGGTTGTGAGACTTTTGTACTGTGTGGCCTCGGCCAAGACACTCTGGAATCCGTGTGCTTCAGCTGCCACACCTGTAAACCTGAGGAGGAACTCACTTCCCCAGGCTGAGAGCCCCGATGTGGGGCGCAGGCCGCCTGTGCTCTGGTCGTACGGTCCCCACACCCGCGATGGGCCAAGAGTAATCGCTGAACCAATATCACTGCAAGAAAGAGGAGGCGGCCGAAGCCATCCCAGGCACCTACCCAAACACTCCAGCCATGTCGCTGTGTGGTGGAGCGTGGCGTGGCGGATCGGGGCCCAAAGAAATCTGGGAGTCGTAGTCGGACGCTCGCTCTTGACTGGCATGCACCTCCGCCTCCCGAACTACCATCGTGCCCGACGGCGGGGCCCGAGGCCGTGGGCCAGACAGCGGAAGTTGAGGTAGGTGGTTATTTAGAAAGTTTTCCGATTGAGATAGATAGTAACTGTAGTTTTTTTAAGTAATTGCTACCACTACCTATGAGGTGTAGTGCGGAGAACACAGAGACCCCAAACTCGGTCACATCGGGCTCCTTTCATCCTATTCACTCACGGGAGAGTTTACCACACAACCAACCTCCAGGGCACTCAGCTGGCCCATGTATTAAAGGTCTGACCCTTCAAGCGGGAGGCGTTTCATTGGCATGAGCCCGCTCCCCACTGGTTCAGGCAGCTGCCCTTGGCCCTCTCCACAATGCTCCCACGGGAGCGAACCCTCATTACTACACAGCGCTCTCCGTCAGATCCCAATGGAGTCCAGGCCAGGCACCGACCCAATCAATCAGACCCTGGCCTGAGCGTCCTGTAGGGGCTTGAAGCACAAGGACCTCTGGGGGTCATATTCTGATGCTCTCTCTGGATAGCGATCTCCTCTAGCTACCGAACCTCCATCCCCGTCGTGCCTCACGGCCTGTCTCAAGGTCCGCGGGGGAGCTCTCAGAAGGCTCAGGTAGCCGATATCCAGCCTGAAAAGGGCAGCTTTGCCCAGGGCTGCTGCCATCCCTTTCTCCTCAGCACGTTATCCAACCTCGGCTTCACGAACCCCGTCCTCTCCTTGTTCTCCTCATTTCTCTGGCCGTACATTTTCAGTCTACTACGCGGTCTCCTACTCCCCTTCCCATCCCCTACGGTAGGGGTTCCTCAATCATTCATTCAATCATTCAATCGTATTTATTGAGCGTTTACTCTGTGCAGAGCACTGTACTAAGAGCTTGGGAAGTACAACTTGGCAACATATAGAGAAGGTCCCTACCCAACAGCGGGCTCACAGTCTAGAAAGGGGAGACAGACAAAGAAAGAAAACATATTAACAAAATAAAATAAATAGAATAGTAAATATGTACAAATAAAATAGAGTAATAATTATGTACAAACATATATACAGGTGCTGTGGGGAGGGGAAGGAGGTAGGGCGGGGGAGATGGGGAAGGGGAGGAGGGGGAGAGGAAGGAGGGGGCTCAGTCTGGGAAGGCCAGGAGGCAAGCTCTCAGTAGGGCTTTGAAGGAAGGAAGAGAGCTAACTTGGAGGATGTGCGGAAGGAGGGCACTCCAGGCCAGGGGGAGGACGTGGACCGTGTGTCGACGGCGGGACAGGCGAGAACGAGGCACAGTGAGGAGGCTAGCGGCAGAAGAGCGGAGGGTGCGGGCTGGGCTGTAGACGGAAAGAAGGGAGGTGAGGTAGGAGGGGGCTCACTCCTTTGATGAACTCATTCGCTCCCACGGCTTCAACTATCATCTCTACGCTGATGACACCCAAATCTACATCTCTGACCCTGCTCTCTCTCCCTCTCTACAGGCTTGCATCTCCTCCTGCCTTCAGAACATCTCCATCTGGATGTCTGACCGCGATCTAAAACTCAACATGTCCAAGACTGAACTCCTTATCTTCCTTCCCAAACCATGCCCTCTCCCTGACTTTCCCATCACTGTTGACGGCACTTCCATCCTTCCCGTCTCACAAGCCCGCAACCTTGATGTCATCCTCGACTCCGCTCTCTCGTTCACCCCTCACATCTAATCCGTCACCAAAACCTGCCGGTCTCAGCTCCGCGACATTGTCAAGATCCGCCCTTTCCTCTCTATCCAAACCGCTACCCTGTTCGTTCAATCGCTCATCCTATCCCGAGTGGATTACTGCATCAGCCTCCTCTCTGATCTCCCATCCTCTTGTCTCTGCCCACTGCAATCCATACTTCACGCTGCTGCCCGGATCATCTTTGTGCAGAAACGCTCTGGGCATGTTACTTCCCTCCTCAAAAATCTCCAGTGGCTACCAATCAATCAATCAGTGGCTACACATCAGGCAAAAACTCCTCACCCTAGGTTTCAAGGCTCTCCATCACCTCGCCCTCTCCTACCTCACCTCCCTTCTCTCCTTCTACAGCCCAGCCCACACCCTCCGCTCCTCTGCCGCTAATCTCCTCACTGTGTCTCGTTCTCGCCTGTCCCGCCGTCAACCTCCGGCCCACGTCATCCCCCTGGCCTGGAATACCCTCCCTCCGCACATCTGCCAAGCTAGCTCTCTTCCTCCCTTCAAAGCCCTACTGAGAGCTCACCTCCTCCAGGAGGCCTTCCCAGACTGAGCCCCCTCCTTCTTCTCCCCCTCCTCTCCCTCCCCATCTCCCCAACTTACCTCCTTCCCCTCCCCCAGCACCTGTATATATGCATATATGTTTGTACATATTTATTACTCTATTTATTTTATTTGTACATATTTATTCTATTAATTTTATTTTGTTAATATGTTTTGTTTTGTTGTCTGTCTCCCCCTTCTAGACAGTGAGGCCGCTGTTGGGTACGGACCGTCTCTATATGTTGCCAACATGTACTTCCCAAGCGCTTAGTACAGTGCTCTGCACACAGTAAGCGCTCAATAAATACGACTGAATGAATGAAAGGGGGCGAGGTGATGGAGAGCCTTGAAGCCGAGAATGAGGTGTTTTTGCCTGATGCGTAGGTTGATTGGTAGCCACTGGAGATTTTTAAGGAGGGGAAAAACATGCCCAGAACTTTTCTCCACAAAGATGATCCGGGCAGCAGCGTGAAGCATAGATTGAAGTGGGGAGAGACAGGAGGATGGGTGCTCAGAGAGGAGGCTGATGCAGAAATCCAGTCGGGATAGGATGAGAGATTGAACTAGCAAGGTAGCGGTTTGGATGGAGAGGAAAGAGCAGATGTTGGCGATGTTGCGGAGGTGAGACCGGTAGGTTTTGGTGATGGATTGGATGTGAGGGGTGAACGAGAGAGCGAAGTCGAGGATGACACCAAGGTTGCGGGCTCGGGAGACGGGAAGGATGGTAGTGCCGTCAACAGTGATGGGAAAGTCAGGGAGAGGGCAGGGTTTGGGAGGGAAGATAAGGAGTTCAGTTTTGGACATATTGAGTTTTAGATGGTGGGCAGACATGCAGATGGAGATGTCTTGAAGGTAGGAGGAGACACGAGCCTGAAGAAAGGGAAAGAGAGCTGGGGCAGAGATGTAAATTTGGGTGTCATCAGCGTAGAGATGATAGCCGTGAAGCCGTGGGAGCGAAGGAGTTCACCAAGGGAGTGAGTGTAGATAGAGAACAGAAGGGGACCGAGAACTGACCCTTGAGGAACCCCTACAGTAAGGGGATGGGAAGGGGAGGAGGGGCCCGCAAAAGATACTGAGAATGAATGGCCGGAGAGATAGAGGAGAACCAGAAGACGACAGAGTCTGTGAAGCCAAGGTTGGATAGCGCGTTGAGGAAAAGGGGGTGGTCCACAGTGTCGAAGGCAGCTGAGAGGTCGAGGAGGATTAGGATAAAGTAGGAGCCGTTGGATCTGGCAAGAAGGACGTCATTGGTGACCTTTGAGAGGGTAGTTTCCGTGGAATGTAGGGGACCGAAGCCAGATTAGAGGGGGTCGAGGAGAGAGCTGGTGTTGAGGAATCCGAGGCAGCGCGTGTAGACGACTCGTTCAAGGAGTTTGGAAAGGAATGGTAGGAGGGAGATAGGGCGATAACTAGAAGGGGAGGTGGGGTCAAGAGAGGGTTTTTTTAGGATGGGGGAGAAGTGGGCATGTTTGAAGGCAGAGGAGAAGGAACCTCAAAGGTCAGTTCTTGTACCTTCTGTTCTCCATCTGTACTCACTCCCTTGGTGAACTCATTCGCTCCCACGGCTTCAACTATCATCTCTACGCAGATGACACTCAAATCTACATCTCCTCCCTCCAGACTCGTATCTCCTCTAGCCTTCAAGATTGAGGCCGCACTGAGCCTCTCCTTTCAAGCCCCGGATCCCCAGCCATTCCTTTTAGAGCCACAATGTAATGATTCCTATTGGTGTCTGCCTACCCCTGGAGATTGAAAGCTCATTATGGTCAGGGAATATGTCGCTTTTATTGTTGGGTTATACTCCTGCAAAAGCTGAGTCAGGTGCTCGTCGCACAGAATGCACTCGATCAACACAATTGCTCGAAGGATCGACCGATTTATTGAGTCAAATATAACACCGAAATTCAGACTACAGTTACAGGAAGAAAAATTTTACGATCTACGGGGATGCGAAAGGAAAGCAGCTGGATCTGGTCGCGAGAGCTCTAATTCCGGCTTTTGACTATGTCACCCTCTGGGCAAGTCCTCTCTCTGTAAATGTCTAATGGATTCATTTTTTTTCTTTCCTTCTTTACCTATTTCTGTATATTAACGTTTGTGTCCCCTCTAGACTGAGAGCTCACTGTGGGCGGGAATTGTGTCTCTTTATTGTTATATTGTACTCTTCCAAGCTCTGAGGACAGTGTTTAGCATAGAGTAAGCGCTCAATCACTGCGATTGAATGAATGAGGACGGAACAAATAAATGCATTCTCGGGCCTCAGTAACCTCAACTGTAAAAGGTAAGGTGAAGACCGTGAATCCCATATGGGAAAGGGGTGAATACAAACAGATTAGCATGAATCTACCCCAGACCTGAGTGCAGTACATGGCACATAGTAAGCGCTTATGAAGAAATACCTATAGAAGAAAAAACATAGAGACCAGTAAAAAAGCAGGAGCCGGGCAAGGTTCGAAAAGGACGAGAAGAAAGACAGTTTTGGACATGCGTAGTTGGAGATGTCGAAGGACCCTAGTACACATGGTCCCTGGTCCAAGGAACTGGACAGTGTAGACGGGACGAGTTTCAAAGGTAGCTGAGAGATCGAGGAGGATTAGAATAAAGTAGAAGCCATTGGATGAGGCAAGAAGGAGGTCATTGGTGACCTTTGAAAGGGCAGTTTCAGTGGAGTGCAGGGAACGGAAGTCAGATTGGAGGGGGTGTAGGAGAGAGTTGGAGTTGAGGAATTCGAGGCAGCGAGTGTAGACGATTCTTTCCAGGAATTTCGTTCATTCATTTAATCTTATTTATTGAGCGCTTACTGTGTGCAGAGCACTGTACTAAGCGTTTGGGAAGTACAAGTTGGCAACATATAGAGACGGTCCTTACCCGACAGTGGGCTCACAGTCTAGAAGGGGGAGACAGAGAACAAAACAAACTAACAAAATACAATAAGTAGAATAAATATGTACAGGTAAAATAAATGAATAGAGTAATAAATACATACAAACATATATACATATATACAGGCGCTGTGGGGAAGGGAAGGAGGTAAGGCGGGGGGGTTAGAGAGCGGGATGAGGGGGAGAGGAAGGAGGGGGCTCAGTCTGGGAAGGCTTCCTGGGGGAGGTGAGCTCTCAGTAGGGCCTTGAAGGGAGGAAGAGAGCTAGCTTGGCGGATGTGGGGAGGAAGGACATTCCAGGCCAGGGGGATGACGTGCGCCGGGGGTCGACGGCGTGAGAGGCGAAAACGAGGCATGATGAGGAGATTAGCGGCAGAGGAGCGGAGGGTGCGGGCTGGGCTGTAGAAAGAGAAAAGGGAGGTGAGGTAGGAGGGGGCGAGGTGATGGAGAACCGTGAAGCCGAGGGTGAGGAGTTTATGCCTGATGCGTAAATTGACTGATTAGCCACTGGGGATTTTTGAGGAGGGGAGTAACATGCCCATACCGTTTCTGGACAAAGATGATCCGGGAAGCGGCGTGAAGTATGGATTGAAGTGGGGAGAGACAAGAGGATGGGTTGAGAGCTTGAACGAGCAGGGTAGCGGTTTGGATGGAGAGGAAAGGGCGGATCTTGGCAATGTTGCGGAGCTAAGAGCGGCAGGTTTTGGTGACGGCTGGGATGTGAGGGGTGAACGAGAGAGCGGAGTTGAGGATGACACCAAGGTTGCGGGCTTGTGAGACGGGAAGGATGGTAGTGCCGTCAACAGTGATGGGAAAGTCAGGTAGAGGGCATGGTTTGGGAAGGAAGACAAGGAATTCAGTCTTGGACATGTTGAGTTTTAAGTGGCGGGCAGACATCCAGATGGAGATGTCCTGAAGGCAGGAGGAGATGCGAGCCTGGAGGGAGGGAGAGAGAGCAGGGGCAGAGGTGTAGATTTGGGTGTCATCGGCGTAGAGATGATAGTTGAAGCTGTGGGAGCGAATGAGGTCACTAAGGGAGTGAGTGAAGATCGAGAACAGAAGGGGACCAAGAACTGAACCCTGAGGAACCCCTACAGTAAGGGGATGGGACGGGGAGGAGGAGCTTGCAAAAGAGACTGAGAATGAACAACCGGAGACATAAGAGGAGAACCAGGAGAGGACAGAGTCTGTGAAACCAAGGTTGGATAGCGTATTGAGGAGAAGGGGGTGGTCCACTGTGTCGAAGGCAGCTGAGAGGTCGAGGAGGATTGGGATAGAGTATGAGCCTTTGGATCTGGCAAGCAGGAGGTCATTGGTGACCTTTGAGAGGGCAGTTTCACTGGAATGTAGGGGACGGAAGCCAGATTAGAGGGGGTCGAGGAGAGAGTTGGTGTTGAGGAATTCGAGTCAGCGCGTGCAGACGACTCGTTCAAGGAGTTTGGAAAGGAATGGTAGGAGGGAGATGGGGCGATAACTAGAAGGTGAGGTGGGGTAAAGAGAGGGGTTTTTGCTAGGATGGGAGAGTCATGGGCATGTTTGAAGGCAGAGGGAAAGGAGCAAGTGCAGAGTGAGCGGTTGAAGATGGAAGTTAACGAGGGGAGAAAGGACGGAGCTATAGATTTCATGAGATGAGAGGGAATGGGGTCAGAAGCACAGATGGCCGCAGTAGCACTTGAGAGGAGGGAGGAGAGCTCCTCTGAGGATACTGCTGGGAAGGATGGGAGAGTAGCGGGGTGCGTTGAGAGCCAGGGGGTTGGAGAAGGTGGGGGAGTGACTTTGGGGAGGTCAGACATGATGGATTTAATTTTATTAACGAAGTAGTAGGCCAGATCTTTGGGGTGAGGGAAGGAGGAGGTGGAGAAACCGGGGGCCTGAGAAGGGAGTTGAATGTACGGAAGAGCTGACCGGGATGATGGGCATAGGTGTCAATAAGGGAGGAGAAATAGTTTTGTCTGGCAGAGGAGAGGGCTGCGTTAAGGCAGGAAAGGATACACTTGAAGTGAACGAGATTGGCATGGTGTTTAGACTTTCGCCAGCAGCGTTCGGCAGCTCGAGCATAAGAGCGAAGGAGGCGGACAGTGGCAGTGATCCAGGGCTATGGGTTAGTGGGACGAGAGCGGCGAAGGGTAAGGGGAGCGAGTGAGTCTAGCTGAGTAGAAAGGGTAGAGTGGAGAACAGTAATCTGATCATCAAGACTGGGTAGAGAGGAGAGGGAGGCGGGGTGTGAGGCGCTAAGAAAGATGGATGGGGTCAAGAGAGCAGAGATCTCTGTGGGGGAGTAATATGGATTTACAGGGGAAAGGAATGAGAGTGAGGAGACAGGTGAGAAGAGTATCATCAGAGAGAGGGATATCAGAGTTGGTGAGGGTGGACACAGTGCAGCGGTAGGAGATGGTGAGGTCGAGGGTATGACCAAGTTGGTGAGTGGGCAAGGTGGGGTGGAGCAAGAGGTTGGCAGCGTCAAGGAGAGATAGAAGGCGGACGGCAGAGGAATCATCAGGGATATCCATGTGGCTGTTGAAATCTCCGAGGATCAGAGTGGGCATGGAAAAGGAGAGAAGGAAGGTGAGGAAGGGGTCAAAATCGTTCAAGAAGTTGGAGGTGGGGCCGGGGGGGGCGGTAGATGACGGCTACAAGAATCTGGAGGGGGTGGTAGAGGCGAATAATGTGGGCTTCAAAGGAAGGGAAGGGAAGGAAAGGGAAGGGGGAGGAGGAATAATGCGAAAGCGACATTGGGGGGCGAGAAGGAAACCGACACCTCCTCCTTTTCCGGTGAGTCTGGGGGAGTGGGAGAAGAAGAGGCCTCCACTGGAGAGAGCAGCAGAAGAGACCGTGTCGTCCGGAGACAACCATGTTTCAGTTAGGGCGAGGAGGATAGAGAGCTGGAAAGGAATATGTCCAGGATGAAAGGGATCTTACTTAAAACGGAGCGGGGGTTCCAGAGGCCACACTTGGCAGTAGCTGCCGAAGGAGGGGAGGGAGGGGGAAGGGTGCGAGGGGTGGGGAGGGTTTGGATTGGGATGAGTTGGCGGGGGCCTAGGCGGGGAGAGTGGGAAGTGGGGTGGCGATGGGAAAGGAGAACTGGGATGGGGTGGGGGTGGGGTGGATGGGAGGGAGGGGACTGGGAGGAAGGAGTGGTGGACTGGCGCTGGTACAGAGGGATCCTTGGTAGGGAGTGAGGGGGAGTGGTCTTGGTGGGGGAGAGGGAGGGAAAAAGCTGGGTGGAGTAGGGGAAGGGGAAGGTGAGGAATGGGAGTGGCAGTTAGGAGCGAGGGAATTGAAAGTTCATGGTGAGGTCAGCAGGGCGAGTGACAGTACAGCGGGAGGTTGACAACTGAGATGCAGAAGCGATAAAACAGTAGCAATGATATAAATAGGCGATGGCATCACGGGGGTAGTTAACGATATACATGCTATGGCAATAATAAAATTGGCAGATAATGATGTCACAGAGAGCAGATACAAACTATTATGTGCTGGAGTAGGGTGGACCTGTTAAGGGGGTCATGGAGCAGAGCTACCTGGGGAGAGGAGTGAGCAGCCAACTAGTATGGGAGGGCTGAGTAGGTGCGAATGAGGTTGTCGTTAATGTAACTTGGTGATAACAAGGACCTTTTTCCCGGGGCAGGGGGACGGGGGGAGTCAGTTCCGACCTGACCGAGAAGGGGGGTATGGGGGGCACTTTAAGGAAGGTCGTTTAAGTTGGGGGGGTGGAGGCAGGGGGCGTCTATAGGGGCCCTCTGAGGAGAGGATCCTTCTGGGAGCATCATCATCATCATCAATCGTATTTATTGAGCGCTTACTACGTGCAGAGCACTGTACTAAGCGCTTGGGAAGTACAAATTGGCAACACATAGAGACAGTCCCTACCCAACAGTGGGCTCACAGTCTAAAAGGGGGAGACAGAGAACAAAACCAAACATACCAACAAAATAAAATAAATAGGATAGATATGTACAAGTAAAATAAATAAATAGAGTAATAAATATGTACAACCACATATACATATATACAGGTGCTGTGGGGAAGGGAACGAGGTAGGATGGGGGGATGGAGAGGGGGAAGAGGGGGAGAGGAAGGAAAGGGCTCAGTCTGGGAAAGCCTCCTGGAGGAGGTGAGCTCTCAGGAGGGCCTTGAAGGGAGGAAGAGAGCTAGCTTGGCGGATGGGCAGAGAGAGGGCATTCCAGGCCCGGGGGATGACGTGGGCAGGGGGTCGATGGCGGGACAGGCGAGAACGAGGTACGGTGAGGAGATTAGCGGTGGAGGAGCGGAGGGTGCGGGCTGGGCAGTCGAAGGAGAGAAGGGAGGTGAGGTAGGAGGGGGCGAGGTGATGGACAGCCTTGAAGCCCAGGGTGAGGAGTTTCTGCCTGATGAGCAGATTGATTGGTAGCCATTGGAGGTTTTTGAGGAGGGGAGTAATATGCCCAGAGCGTTTCTGGACAAAGATAATCCGGGCAGCAGCATGAAGTATGGATTGAAGTGGAGAGAGACACGAGGATGGGAGATCAGAGAGAAGGCTGGTGCAGTAGTCCAGACGGGATAGGATGAGAGCTTGAATGAGCAGGGTAGCAGTTTGGATGGAGAGGAAAGGGCGGATCTTGGCAATGTTGCGGAGCTGAGACCGGCAGGTTTTGGTGACGGCTTGGATGTGAGGGGTGAATGAGAGAGCGGAGTCGAGGATGACACCAAGGTTGCGGGCTTGTGAGACGGGAAGGATGGTAGTGCCGTCAACAGAGATGGGAAAGTCAGGGAGAGGACAAGGTTTGGGAGGGAAGACAAGGAGTTCAGTCTTCGACATGTTGAGCTTTAGGTGGCGGGCAGACATCCAGATGGAGATGTCCTGAAGGCAGGAGGAGATGCCAGCCTGGAGAGAAGGGGAGAGAGCAGGGGCAGAGATGTAGATCTGGGTGTCATCAGCGTAGAGATGATAGTTGAAGCCGTGGGAGCGAATGAGGTCACCAAGGGAGCAGCGGGGGCCACGCTTTGTGATGGGGGGCGGGCCTCTCGGGAACGGAGTCCCGAGCGTCTATGGCGGCGCTCTGAGGAGAGGAGCCTTCCGGGAGCAACGGGGGCCACGCGGTGTGATGGAGGGCGGGCCTCTCGGGAAGATTCAGCAAACCAGCCATCTCAACGCCTCTTCTTGGCCAGCTGGGCCACCTGCTATGACACCTCCGCTGGGCCACCGCATCCTGTCATCCCAACTCCTCAGCCCTGTCACCTCCGCCTCCCACACCGACACCACTGGGCCGCTAGTCCCACTGGCCTTACCTCCTCTGCTGGGCCACCACACGAGCCGCCTGGGCATCTAAGCTGGGCCAACGCACCAGCCGACCTGACACCTCCTCCTGGCCCACTGCTGTCAATCACTCCCGACACCTCCAGGGCCACCAACACCTCCATTGGGCCACCAGACCAGCCATCCTGACCCCTCCTGCTGGGCCACTACCGCCTCCCACCCTGACTCCTCTGGGCCACCGCACCTGCCACCCCAAAACCTCAGGTGGGCCACCACACCAGCCGACGGACAACTCCGCTGGGACAGTGTTGCCACCTGATCCAACACTCCTTACAGACCACCGCGGCCACACTCCGGACACCTATTCTGGGCCACTGCACCGACTGCCATGATGCGTCCACTGGGTCACCGCCACCATCTGCCCTGACAACTCTGCTGTGCTACCGCCATCACCAATCCTGACATCTCCACCAGGACACCACATCTGCCCTGCTGACACCTCTGCCAGGTCACTTCACCAGCCACCCTAAGACCCTGAATTTGGCATTGAGTTTGCCCGATTCAGACGGGTCCAGTGAGTTTCACAGATGTACTAACTGCCCGACAAACCACAGGTCATCTATCTACTCTTCTCATCTCACCATCACCTCTTGAATGTCCAAGTTCAATCATGGATGCCTATTGCCGAGGAAAACTTAGAACCGCATTATTACTAAAATAATAATAATTATTATTATTATTACTATTATTATTATTATTATGTGCCATCGAGTCATTTGCGATTCCTCGTACTCCATGGATATACTTTCTCCAAAACGTCCTGCCCTCTGCCTTAATCCCCAACCTTTCTAACAGTTCTTCCATTATTGTTGTTTTGGTCCCTATCTAGCTGCCTATCTACCTCTTCTACGTTTTTCCTGGATTTTCCTAGCATAAGTGTCTTCTCCAGAGAATTAGTCCTCCTAATTGCATGTCCAAAATAAGCTAATGTAAGTCGAGACTTTTGGCCCTGAAAAGACCACGTGGGTTTAATTGGTTTGGTTTTCAGGCAGTCCGTGGTATTTGCAAAAGCCGTCTCCAATACCGCATTTCCAAAGAATCGATGTTCTTTCTATCCTGTGTTTTCACTGTCCAGCTTTCAGATCCATACAGTGTCACTAGGAATACCATAGAGTTTAATCATTTGTGTTTTTGTGGCAATTGGTACATCAGCACAGCACATTTCATGTCTTTTCTGGGCTCTTCATAGTAACTCTTCCTATCATTAATCTTTGGCGTTTTGCTTGGCTACTAGTTCCTTTATTATTGATTATCGATCCCAAGAGAGAAAAATTATCAACTATTTCAAACTTCTCTCCGTCTAGGACTAAAGTGTTTAAACTTTCAGTTGTCATGATCTCTGTTTTCTTGACATTGAAATATAGGCTCATCTTTTTGCTCTGTTCCTTAATTTTTAATATTAAGCCCTTAAAGTCTTCTTCACTTTCTGCTAGTAGGGTTATATCATCAGCATAAGGAAGCTTGTTTGTATTCCTCCCTCCAGTCTTTACTCCCTGTTTGTCTTCATTGATTCGACTTCTCTCGTTAGGCATTCTGTGGAAAGGATAAGCAGATAAGGCAATAAGATACATCCTTGACATATAACCTTGCTAATAGAAACTCAAACTTTTTCTCCCTATTCTGTTCTTATTGTAACCACCTGTTTGTCATACAGAGAAGCAGCGTGGCTCAGAGGAAAAAGCACGGGCTTTGGAGTCAGAGGTCATGGGTTCAAATCCCGGCTCTGCCAACTGTCAGCTGTTTGACTTTGGACAGGTCACTTAACTTCTCTGTGCCTCAGTTACCTCATCTGTAAAATGGGGATTAAGACTGTGAGTCCCCCACGGGACACCCTGATCACCTTGTAACCTCCCCAGTGCTTAGAACAGTGCTTTGCGCACAGTAAGCACTTAATAAATGCCATTAGTATTATAGTAATAATTATTATTATTTTACAGGTTCCATATTAATGCAACTAATGGTCTGGTATGCCCATTTCCCTTAATGTACGCCAGAATATCTTGTGATCCACACAATCAAAGGCCATACTATAATCAATAAAGCACATGCTGACTTCCCTTTGCTATTCTCTTGTTCTTTCAATTATCCAAAGGACATCAGCAATAATATCTCCTGTCCCCCGTCCCTTATGGAATCCTGCCTGAGCAACGGGCAATTCATATTCCATGTAGGCCTCCACTGGACGCTGTATAGCTTTTAGCAGTACCTTTCTGGCATGTGAGTTCAAGGAAACTGTAGATAATTGTTGCTTTTAGTTATATCTCTTTGTTTCCGTATTGGAGCATAAATTAATCTTTATTTTGACAAAGTCAATCCGAGGACAACACATTCCCTTAATTTCCTTAATCTTCTGAAATAGTGCTCTTGTCTGCCCGTTTTTGTTACTGACTTCCATTTCTTTCCATATGCTATTATAATATTCCTGTTTGTCCTTCGTGGTAGAACGCTGGATTTCTCGGATCAGTTCATTAACCAGGTTCTTTTGTCCTCTGATTTTTTGCTTACTTCCCTTTCTTGTCTACTTCCCGAGCTATGTTTGACATCCATTTTGGCATTTTCTTTTTTCTAACCTTTTGTAATACTATGCCACTTTCTTCCTTGATGACATTTTTAATCTCCATCTACATTTCCTCTGGTTCCTTGTCTGTGAGATTAAACGCATCAAATACGTATTTTACATGATTCTGTTGCCGAATTGTACTTTCCAAGCAGTTAGTACAGTGCTCTGCACACAGTAAGCTATCAATAAATACGATTGAATGAATGAATGATTCTTAAATACAGGGGGAATATTCTTCAGTTCAGATTTGGACACCTGTAAAGCATGATTGATCTTCCTATTTTTAACGTGAGTTTACACATTGACAGCTCTTGATCTGTTACACAGTCAGCCCCAGGTCATGTTTTTGATGCCAAAATAGAACTTCTCCATCTCTTTCTACAAATGATAGAGTCTATTTGATTTCTATATAGTCCATCGGGTGAAGTCCATGTCCACAGTCGTAGGTTTGGTTGGAAAACGAAGGTGTTGGCAATACAAAAGTCATTTGATTCATAGAAATCATAAGTCGGTCCCCGGCTTGATTCCTATTTCCAAGACCATAGTTTCCAACAACTTTCACTTCCATTCCATTACCAACTTTTGCATTCCAATCCGTAATGATAGTCAACACATCTTGCTTGCAGCTTTTATCAAACTCTCTCTGTACTTCACTGTAAAACCTCTCTATTTCATCTTGCCCTGCATCTGTTGTTGGGGCATATACCTGAAGTATGGTCCTACTGAATGGTTTTCCTCTGAACCTATTAGATATCTATCGGTCATTGACAGCTTTATATCCAATAAGTGTCTCAGTAATTTTCTTTGTTTCAATTATTGCTATGACATTTCTTTTTTCAGCATAGGCAGAGTAATATATGATGTGCTCATTCGATTGGAAATGCCCAATACCAGTCCATTTCAGTTGGCTTATTCCTAAAATGTCAATCTTCAATCAATCCATTTCATTCTTGACTATTTCCAACTTACCCTGGTTCATACTTCATACATTCCATGATGCAATAATAAGAGTATCTTTACAGCTTCAGATACTCATTTCTTGTGTGACAACATCAACGACCGGGTGTTCCAAAGGCTTTATTCTGTACACGTCATAAACACCCATGATACTCTGAGACGTCATCTGCTCTTCCCCAGCAGCTCATTGAGCTCACCTCGTCCAGGAGATTTTCCCTGACAGAGCCCTTCCTTTTCCTCTCCTCCTCCTCTCCTCCCTATCACCCCCACCTCCCTCTGCTCTACCACCTACAACTCCCCACAGCACTTGTGTATATTTGTACACATTTATTACTCTATTCATTTCATTAATATGTGTATATAATTATAATTCTGTTAATTCTGATGGTATTAACACCTGTCTGCTTGTTTTGTTTTCTTGTCTGTCGCCCCCTTCTTGACTGTGAGCCCGTAGTTGTGTAGGAACCGCCTCTATATGTTGCCGATTTGTACTTCCCAAGCGCTTAGTACAGTGCTCTGCATACAGTAAGCGCTCCATAAATACGATTGAATGAATGAACTAATGAATGAGTGCCTACCAACCTGAGGGGCTCATCTTCCAGCACTATATAATAATAACAATGATGGCATTTATTAGGCGCTATGTACAAAGCACTGTTCTAAGAGCTGGGGAGGTAACAAGGTGATCAGATTGTCCCACGGGGGCTCACAGTCTTAAACCCCATTTTACAGACGTGGTAACTGAGGCACAGAGAAGTTACGTGACTTGCCCAAAGTCACACAGCTGACAATTGGCGGAGCTGGGATTTGAACCCATGACCTTTGACTCCAAAGCCCGGGCTCTTTCCACTGATCCACGCTGCTTCTCTGTTTCTCCGATATCTGTAATCATTCTGTTATATGTATCCATAGAGTTTTCTTGGTAAAAATACAGAAGTGGTTTACTATTGCCTCCCTCTGCTCAGTGAAAACTTGAGTCTCTGACGTTGTCCTTGATCAACATTTTGATCATTTGATCACCTGCGTTTGACTATTTCCTATAGCACTGTTGCCCAGCACAGGTGAATCAACTTTGTCTGATGCTTCCGTTTAGTCCCTTCCATTATGTGTAACCCAGAGAGAGTATCACTCAATGGCACAGCTTTAAGCTTCGTTGGCATATGCAAACTCTTCTGCCACGGTAAGGCATTGATTCATAAGAGAGCTTCTTGCCATATCCAACAGCATAACCTATTTGTCCTCTACCTCTCATCTGACTTTAACACTGTTGACAACCTCCTTCTCCTGGAAACGTTATCCAACCTCGGTTTCATTGACACTGTCCTCTCCTGATTCTTCTCTTTTCTCTCTAGCCGCTCATTCTCAGGCTCACTCGTTCTCAGGTTCCTCCTTTGCCTCCCACCCCCAAACTGTGGGGGTCCCTCAAGCTTCATTTCTGGGTCCCTTCTATTCTCTATCTTCACTCACTCCCTTGGAGAACTCATTCGCACCCATGGCTTCAACTACCACCTCTAAGATGCCCAAATCTACACCTCCAGTCCTGATCTCTTTCCCTCTCTGCAGTCTGGCATTTCCTCTTGGCTTCAAGACACCTCTATCTGATATCCTCCTGTAACCTCAAGCGGAACATGTTCAAAACAGAGCTCCTTATCTTCCCACCCAAAACCAGTCCTCCCCATGACTGTCCCATCACTGTAGACAGTATCACCATCCTTCCTGTCCCTCATTATCCTTTATTCCTCTCTCGTATTACACCCCAATATTCAATCCATCATTAAATCATGTCAGTCCTACCTTCACAACATCACTAAAATCTGCCCTGTCCTCTCCATCTAAACGTCTAGTACATTAATCCAATCACTCATCCAAACAACCTGGATTACTGTATCAGCCTCCTTGCTGACCTCTCTTCCTTCTGTATCTCCCCACTCCTGTCCATATATCGCTATGTTGCCCGGATCATTTTTATACAAAGACTTTCAGGTCATATTTCCCCACTTCTCAAGAAACTCCAGTGGTTGCCCATTCACTTCCACATCAATCAAAAAGTCCTCACCACTGGCTTTAAAACACTCAATCACCTTGTCCCCACTTACCCTACTCTCCCACTACAACCCAGCCCCAACACCTAGCTCCACTAATGTTAACCCTTTCATTATATCTCGATCTCATCTATCCTGCCACCAACCCCTTGCCCATGTCCTCCCTCTGGCCTGGAATTCCCTATCTCCCTCAGATCCAACAATTACTCTCTCCCCTTCAAATCATTGTTAAAGGCACATCTCCTCTAAGAGGTCTTCCCTGACTAAGCCCTCCTTTCTTCTTCTCCTATCCCCTTCTGCATTGCCCTGACTTGCTCCATTTATTCATCCCTCCTCCCAGCCCCAGAGCATTTATTTACATATCTATAATATATTTATTCCTATTAGTGCCTCTCTCCCGCTCTAGACTGTAAGTTTGTTGTGGGCAAGGAAAATGTGGATTAATGGTTAAATTGTATTGCCCATGCACTTAGTACGGTGCTTTACACAGGGTAAGTGCTCAATAAATACTACTGACTAACTGAGTGGGGGAAAGAGATCTGAGGGTTGGAGAGCAGAGAGCTGAGGGGTAGTGCTGCAGAGAGCATAGACCTGAGGGGCACATTTATTTATTTATGTATGTATGTATATATGTATTTATTTATGGCTTCCGGTGTGCAGAGCACTGTACTAAGTGCTTGGGATAGTACAATGTAACAATAAAAAGACACATTCCGTGCCCAAACAAGCTTACAGTCTAAAAGGGGAGACAGACATTAGTAGAAATAAATAAATTACAGATACAGACATGAGGGCTGAGGGGCTGAGTGGGGAATGAATAAAGGGAGCAAGTCAGGGTGAAGCAGAAGGGAGTGGGAGAAGAGGAAAGGAGGGCTTAGTCAGGGAACGCCTCTTCGAGGAGATAGAATGACCTACATCCATACCACACTAAGAACCATGTGATAGCCAATTGCACCACTTCAGCTCCAGGAACCACTAAGATGAGCATGGAAACTGGTTCATCACCCTCACTCAATCTCCTGAGCTGGACAGCCTAGAGCCAATCAGAAGCAGGCATGGGGTCCTCGGGAGCAGGCAGGAAAGGATGCCAAATTCAGCAACCAAGTCATTCCAGAATGGACAAGGAACCCCACAAATTCATTCATTCATTCATTCATTCATTCATTCAATTTCATTTACTGAGCGCTTACTGTGTGCAGAGCACTGTACTAAGCGCTTGGGAAGTACAAGCGGGAACATATAGAGACGGTCCCTACCCAACAGTGGGCTCACAGTCTAGAAAGGGTACAAATATAATAATAGTAATTATAATGATAGTAATAATAATAATAGTAATATTAATAATAATGGCATTGATTAAGCGCTTACTATGTGCAGGTTACAAGGTGATCAGGTTGTCCAACGTGGGGCTCACAGTCTTAATTCCGATTTTACAGCAGAAGGAACCGAAGCACAGAGAAGTCAAGTGACTTGCCCAAAGTCACACAGCTGACAAGTGGCAGAGTCAGAATTTGAACCCATGAACTCTGACTCCAAAGCCCGTGCTCGTTCCACTGAGCAACACTGCTCATCTGTCATCTGATCTATCTGATCTGCCTCTGAATGAGACGGCCCCTCAAAAAAACCTGCACAAAGAGAAACAAATCAGAATTCGCCCTAAAGGAACGGTATCCAACATCCGGCCACCCACCCACTGTCCCGCCTGTCAATGTGTTGTCACACCTGAAGAGGCAGGGGCCCGGATGTTCCACTGTCAACCTTTTCAGGTGGGACCGAGGGCCTTTGGGCCTTTCCGATGCTCCAAGTTGCTTCGAGTTTGGCTGGGGCCCAGGGCCACCCTACTTTCTGGCCTAATCCTTGGGCAGTGGTAAGGGACTGGGAAGGGGACACGCTGTCTTCCTCGAAGGATTCTTAGCTGGTATTCTGTGGTCTGTTCCATCCTCCCTCACTTCTCAGGAGCCCAGGGGCTTGGCTCCTTCCACCCTCTCACTGATCCCTTCTAGAAAAGGAATCCATGAAAACTCAGTCTGACAAGGCTGGCTTTTTTATTGATTATTGGTAAAACAATTACTAGGTGTCAGGCACTGTACTAAGCGGTGGGAGAGATACAAGCCAATCAGGTTGGACATAGCCCATGTCCCACCTGGGGCTCACAATGTTAATTTCAATTTTACAGATGTGGGACCTGGGGCCCAGAGAAGTGAAATCATTTGGCCAAGGTCACTCAGCAGACAAATGGGAGAGCTGGCATCAGAACCCACATCCTCTGTCTCCAAGGCCCATGATTTGAACATGAGGCCATGATGCTTCCCAAAGGAGAGATGGAGGCCAGGGATAAGCCTCTCTAATGTGGGAGAAAGCACCATGCCAAACCACTCAGGGGTAGGGTCCCTTGCCATTATCTAGAAGGGAGATTCCTCCTCCTCTCCCAAAAAAACCGCTGCCCAGTTCCCCGTTCATTCATTTATTCGCATTTATTGAGTACTTACTGTGTGCAGAGCACTGTACTAAGCACTTGAAAGATACAATTCTGCAACAGATAGAGACAATCCCTACCCAACAGCGGGATCACAGTCTAGAAGGGGGAGACATACAAGAAAACAAAACTAGTAGACAGGCATCAGTACCATCAAATTAGATAAATATAATCTATTCTATTCCTGGCAGCCTCTGCTCCCCATGTCTCCCCACATAGAGAAGGGAGGGAAAGAACCCTATCCTTCCTCTCCTGCTGCCATTTGGGCCCACAATTCTAACCTCCATCCCTCCTTAAAACCCCACCCTCTCTTTTACCTCCCTGCTATGGAACAAGTGTCAGAACCCCAGAGTCCAGTGGATCCTGGAGATCTTAACAGTGATTTAGAGATCTGAGAGACAGGGAGCCGAGAGGCAGAGAGCAGAAAGCTGGGGTGCAAAGAGCAGAGAACTGGTGGGCAAAAGCAGAAATTTGGGGTAAGATAGAAAAGAGCTGGGTGTGGGCAGAGAGCAGAGAACCTAGAGTGGGCAGGGAGCTTGAGGAAGAGAGGAGAGAGCCTGAGGGCAGAGAGCAGAGGGCACACTGCTTGGGGGCATGGGGCAGAAAAGTTGGTGAGGCAGAGAGCAGAGTGCTGAGGGGGCAAAGAATGCAGCGGGGGAAGGGAGTAGAAAGGTGGGGGGCAGAGATCAGAGGGCTGGGGGGCAGAGACCTGAGGTATGGGGCCAGAGAGCTGGAGAGGAATAGGGCAGGAAGCTTGGGGGTAGAGAGCTGGTGGGGCAGTGAGTTTGAGGGCTGGGAGTGGCAGGGAGATTAGATAGTTTAGTGACAGAGATCTGAGGAGTAGAGAGCTAGGGACCCAGAGAGCTGAGTGTCAGAGAGGTTGGGGGCAGAGATCAGAGAGCTGGGTGCAGTGGGGGACAGAGCAGAAATTTGGGGGAGCAGAGAGCTGGGGCAGGGGGCAGAAAGCCAAGAGCTGCGTAAGGCAGGGGGCAGAGAGCTAAAAGACAGAGAGCAGGGGGGAAAGAGCTGACAGGCAGAGAGCTGGGGGGAGAGAGAGCTGTGTGGGACAGAGAGCTGGGGGGTGGGGAATAGAAAGCTCGGGGGAAAGAGAGACGGGGACAAAGAGTCTGGGAATAGGGAGTAGGGGGTGGGGTGAAAGCACAGAGCTGAGGGACGGGGGGAAAAGCAGAACACTGGGGCCAAGAGCAGCAAGCCCGGGGTAGAGAGCCAGTTGGACAGGGAGCTGGGGGATGAAATTGAGCTGATTTGCTGGGAGCCTGGGGGAACAGGGAGTGAGGGACAAAGAACAGAGAGAGAGGGGCAAGACAGCAGATAGCTGAAGAACAGACTGCAGAGAACTGGGGGACGCAGAGCAGAGAGCTTGGGGACGGAGAGCTGAGAACTGGGTGGGCAGGGCAGAGAGCTTATGGAAGATAGCAGAGGTCCAGGGGGCAGAGAGCCTGAGGTAGAGAGACCTAAGAGGCAGGAGTCTGTGAGGCAGGGCTAGGGAGCAGAGAGCAGACGGGCAAATAGCAGGCAAGAAGAGAGCAGATTGGAAGAAAGCCGAGAGCTCAGGGGCAGAGAATTGAGGGGCAGAGAGCTGAGGGACAGAGGACTGAGGGACAGAGAGCTGAAGGGCAGAGAGACTAGAGCTGAGGGACAGAGAGATAGTGGCAGGAAGCAAAGAGGTGTGGGACAGGGACCTGGGGGGGCTGTCTTAAGGAGAGGGAGCAGAAAGTGGGAGGGCAGAAACCGGTGGGCCAGAAAGTGGGGGGAGGGGGCTACAACTGGCGACTGGGAGCTGAGGGGCAGGGAGATGAGTAGTAGAGAGCTAGGGATCCAAAGATCAGCGGGGCAGAGAGTGGGGGGCCGAGAGGAGGAGGCAGACAACAGGGGGAACAGAAAAGGGGGCAAAGATTAGGGGGACAGAGGTCAGGAGGGAAGACAGCTGAGGGGCAGATAGTGGTGTAGCAGGTAGCAGAGGGACAGAGAGTAGAGGAGTAGAGGGAAAAGGGGCCGAGAGGCAGAAAGCTTGGGGGATAGACAGACAGGGAGATAGGAAGTTGGAGGGATAGAAAGCTGGGCAAACAGAAAGCTGGGTGTCAGAGAGCAGAGAGCTGGGGGCAGAAAGCAGAGAGCTGGAGGGCAAGAGATGAGAGAGCTGGGGGGCAGAGAGCTAGGGGACAAAGAGCAGAGAATTGGGGATAGGGCAAAGAGCTGGGAGATTGCACACATTTCTGCAGGCAGAGAGCTGGTGGCAGAGAGTTGGGGTTAGAGAGCGGGTGGCAGAGAGTGCGTGGTAGATAGCAGGCATCTGATGGGTAGACAGCCCGGTTACAAAGATCAGGGAAGGCAAAGAGAGCGAGGAGGCAGAGAAACAGGGCAGGGAGTTTAGGGGCAGAAGGGCATAGGGCAGTAAGCAGAAGGCCAGAGAAGAAAAGGGAAAAGAGCAAAAAGCAGAGAACAAAAGGGCAGAAAACTGAGGAACAGTAAAATGAAGCAATTGGAGGTGAGAGTTGAGGGGCAGAGGGGCAGAGGGAAGAGAGTTGAGTGGCAGGGAGCTGAAGCGAAGAAAGAGAGCTGAGCGTCAGAGGGAATAGAGTTGAGGGACAGAAAACTGGGGGGTGGAGCACAGGGAGGTGAGAGCTGAGGGGCAGAAAGCAGGGGGACAGAGATTCAGAGAGCAGGTGGATAGAGAGCAGGGAGGCAGAGAACAAGGGCCAGAGATCAGAGGGGAAGAGATTCAAGGGGAAAAATTTGAGGGGCAGAGAACAGAAAGATACAGACCTTAAGGGCAGAGATCTGAGAGCTGAGGGGCTGAGAGTGGGGCGGGGGCGGGATGGTGGGGGCGGAGTGACAAGGAGCAGAGACTAAAGGGGAATGGAGCGGAGAACTGAGAGGCAGGGCAGGAAAGCAGGGGACAGAGAGAAGGGGGTCAGGGAACTGAGAGGCAGGGACCAAGGGGAGCTGATAGCCAGTGGCAGAAAGCTGAGAGGTGCAAATCTGGGGATCCAGAGAGTTCGGGTCAGAAAACATAGAACCAGGGGGAAGAGAGCTGGGTTTTAGAGTCTCGGGGGGCAGAAACTCTGGGGACAGAGACAAGGGGGGAAGAGACCAGGCGGGAAAATACCAGGGGGTAGAGAGGAGTGGGGCAGAATGCAGAATGGAAGAGTGCAGATGGGCATAGTGGCAGGGAGCCGAAGAGCAAAGGGGCAGGGAGCCGAGAGCAGAGGGGAAGAGAGCTGATCGCAGGGTGGAAGGAAGGAAGAGGGGAATGGAGCATTCATTCATTCATTCATTCAGGAGTATTTATTGAGCGCTTACTGTGTGCAGAGAACTGTACTAAGCACTCGGAAAGTACAATTCATCTACAGAGAAAATCCATATCCAACAACAGGCTCACAGTCTAGAAGGGGGGAGATAGACAGCAGAAAACAAAGTGGAAGAGAAAGGAGAGCTGAAGGGTAGGGGGAGGAGAGCTGAGGGTCAGCAGGGCAAAGGGGCAGGGGAGTAGAGGGTTCAGAAGCCAAGGAGCAGAAAGCAGCTGGGTAGAAAGCAGGGGGCATTCATTCATTCATTCAATAGTATTTATTGAGCACTTACTGTCTGCAGAGCACTGTACTAACAGCTTGGACAGTACAACATCATCAACAACCCGTACCCAACAATAGGCTCACAGTCAAGAAGGATGGAGACAGACAGCAGAAAGCAGAGGGGAAGAGAATGAAGAGACGACGGGTAGGGGGAAAAGAGCTGAGGGGCAGAGGGTCTGAGAAGCGAAGGAGCAGAAAGCAGAGGGGTAGAAAGTAGGGGGCATTTATTCATTCATTCAATAGTATTTATTGAGGGCTTACTGTGTGCAGAGCACTGTACTAAGCACTCGGAAAGTACAATTCATCTACAGAGAAAATCCGTACCCAACAACAGGCTCACAGTCTAGAAGGGGGGGAGATACTTTTCATTCATTCAATCGTATTTATTGAGTGCTTACTGTGTTCAGAGCACTGTACTAAGCGCTTGGGAAGTACAAGTTGGCAACATAGAGAGACGGTCCCTACCCAACATCGGGCTCACAGTCTAGAAGGGGGAGACAGAGAACAAAACAAAACATATTAACAAAATAAAATAAATTGAATAAATATGTACAAATAAAATAAAGAGTAATAAATCCATACAAACATATATACAGGTGCTGTGGGGAGGGGAAGGAGGTAAGTTGAGGGGGATGGGGAGGGGGAGGAGGGGGAGAGGAAGGAGGGGGTTGTAGTCCCAGTAGTCTGGGGGACAACTGCTCACACACTAGGCTATGAGACCCAAGGGCCCGGGCTTGGGAGTCAGAGGACGTGGGTTCTGATCCCGGCTCCGCCACCTGTCTGCTTGTGTGTCTTTGGGCAAGCCAGTTCACTTCTCTGGGCCTCAGTTACCTCATCTGGAAAATGGGGCTGAAGACTGGGAGCCCCATGTGGGATAACCTATTTTGTATGTACCCCAGCGGTTAGAACAGTGAGCCCTTCTTCTAGACTGTGAGCCCGCTGTTGGGTAGGGACCGTCTCTCTATGTTGCCAACTTGGACTTCCCAAGCGCTTAGTACCGTGCTCTGCACACAGTAAGCGCTCAATAAATGCGATTGAATGAATGAACAGTGCTTGGCACATTGTAAGTGCTTAACAAATGCCATCATTATCATTATTAGTCCTGGCCTCCCCGGGGTCATGGGGCGGGGGGGAGGGCATTTGTACCTATTTATTCTATTTATTTTACTTTGTTAATATGTTTTGTTTTGTTGTCTGCCTCCCCCTTCTAGCCTGTGAGCCCGTTGTTGGGTAGGGACCGTCTCTATATGTTGCCAACTTATACTTCCCAAGCGCTTAGTCCAGTGCCCTGCACACTGCAGGCGCTCAGTAAGTACGAAAGAATGAATGAATGAATAGTAAGCGCTTAACAAATGCCGTCATTATTATTATTATTGACATCAGTCTACTTGTTTTCTTGTTGTTGTCCGTCTCCCCCGTCTAGCCTGTGAGCCCGCTGTTGGGTAGGGACCGTCTGTAGATGTTGCCGATTTGTACATCCCAAGCGCTTAGGACAGTGCTCTGCACACAGTAAGCGCTCAATAAATACGATTGAATGAATGAATGAAATGACATGGGGATCGTTTTCCCCTTCCCTGGCCCCAGTTATTGGCCCATTGCTTTCCCCTGTTGTTAAACCATGAAGTGAGAGGGTGAGGCTGAGGAACTTGGAGTGGTTTGAACCCAGTTGATTCTTTCATTCATTCAGTCATATTTGTTGAGCATTTACCGTGTGTGGAGCACTGTACTAAGCACTTGGGAGAGTACAATACAACAATATAAAATATACACATTCCCTGCCCATAACGAGCTGCTTGGGGTTGGCTCCATCCGCTACCCACCGGTCACGCCCAGTTTACCCAGGGGCCTACAGAAATTGCTAAGTTCCTAGGCTGGGAATCAGTGTGCACAATTCCTTTCCAGAAAGCCAATGGTCTCGGGAAAGGGTTTGGAACTGGGGGCTTTGCCACTGCCCGTTCCCTCGGGGAAGTCCAACAGAGAGAACGGGCAGTTGAGAATTTGCCCCGATGAGATTTCTGAATAATAATAATAATAATAATGATAACGGCATTTCTATGTGCAAAACACTGTTCTAAACGCTGGGGAGGTTGCAAGGTTGCAAGGTATACAGTCCCTCGGGGGGCTCAGAGTCTTTATCCCCATTTTCCAGATGAGGTCACTGAGGCCCAGAGAAGTGATGTGACTTGCCCAAAGTCATACAGCTGACAGCTGGTGGAGCCGGGATTTGAATCCATGACCTCTGACTCCAAAGCCCAGGCTCTTTGCATTGAGACACGCTGCTTCTCTGTGTCAAGTTCCCCTTCCTGGGTGGGTCGCTTTCCTTCTAACGGGCCTCTAGCTAACCCGGTTCCACCCGAGTTACCTCTGACGTACCTCTTCTTCTTTTGACACAGTTCCGAGTGCTGTTTGCCAACCTGGTGGCCTTATTTTGGTACGCCTACCTCGCCTCGCTCCGGAAGTGAGGAGGCCACGGTAGGCGCTCAATAAATACGATTGATTGATCCGTCGGTGCCCTCCCTCTGGGCTCCCGTCTCGGGATCGCCCCAGGGAGGCTGAGAGCAGACAGCGGCTCCCTGGAGAAAACAGACACCTGGCCAGTGAAATCGATCCCTTCGGGAATCTCCCTGAATCTGATCCAAATCATTGAACTTCACCGATTGATAGATCAATCAATCAATCAATCAATCGTATTTATTGAGCGCTTACTATGTGCAGAGCACTGTACTAAGCGCTTGGGAAGTACAAATTGGCATCACATAGAGACAGTCCCTACCCAACAGTGGGCTCAGAGTCTAAAAGGGGGAGACAGAGAACAGAACCAAACATACCAACAAAATAAAATAAGTAGGATAGAAATGTACAAGTAAAATAAATAAATAAATAAATAAATAGAGTAATAAATATGTACAACCATATATACATATATACAGGTGCTGTGGGGAAGGGAAGGAGGTAAGACGGGGGGATGGAGAGGGGGACGAGGGGGAGAGGAAAGAAGGGGCTCAGTCTGGGAAGGCCTCCTGGAGGAGGTGAGCTCTCAGCAGGGCCTTGAAGGGAGGAAGAGAGCTAGCTTGGCGGATGGGCAGAGGGAGGGCATTCCAGGCACGGGGGATGACGTGGGCCGGGGGTCGATGGCGGGACAGGCGAGAGCGAGGTACAGTGAGGAGATCAGCGGTGGAGGAGCGGAGGGTGCGGGCTGGGCAGTAGAAGGAGAGAAGGGAGGTGAGGTAGGAGGGGGCGAGGTGATGGACAGCCTTGAAGCCCAGGGTGAGGAGTTTCTGCCTGATGCGCAGATTGATCGGTAGCCATTGGAGGTTTTTGAGGAGGGGAGTAATATGTCCAGAGCGTTTCTGGACAAAGATAATCCGGGCAGCAGCATGAAGTATGGATTGAAGTGGAGAGAGACACGAGGATGGGAGATCAGAGAGAAGGCTAGTGCAGTAGTCCAGACGGGATAGGATGAGAGCTTGAATGAGCAGGGTAGCAGTTTGGATGGAGAGGAAAGGGCGGATCTTGGCAATGTTGCGGAGCTGAGACCGGCAGGTTTTGGTGACGGCTTGGATGTGAGGGGTGAATGAGAGAGCAGAGTCGAGGATGACACCAAGGTTGCGGGCTTGTGAGACGGGAAGGATGGTAGATGATAGATGGGAAACGATAGACTGTGAATGATCTGTACTGTGATGACCTTGCTGTCGGCTTTTGAACGCTGCTCTAGCTAAACTTCCATTTTTCAAAACTGGGACTCAATCAGAATGGTAATAAACTACAGTGTAGCATCTTCAAAGGCAAGTTTTATTTCTTCGCTGGAAAATAGCCGTCACCTCAGGGCTGTCCAGATAATAATAATAGTAATAATAATGGCATTTATTAAGCGCTTACTATGTGCAAAGCACTGTTCTAAGCGCTGGGGAAGTTACAAGGTGATCAGGTTGTCCTATTGGGGCCTCACAGTCTTCATCCCCGTTTTACAGACAGGGAACTGAGGCCCAGAGAAGTGAAGTGACCTCATTCATTCATTCAATCAATCGTATTTATTGAGCGCTTACTGTGTGCAGAGCACTGTACTAAGCGCTTGGGAAGTCCAAGTTGGCAACATATAGAGACGGTCCCTACCCAACAGTGGGCTCACAGTCTAGAAGGGGGAGACAGAGAGCAAGACAAAACATATTAACAAAATAAAATAAATAGAATAAATATGCACAAATAAAATAAATAGAGTAATGCGTACAAACATATATACATGTGCTGTGGGGAGGGGAAGGAAGTAAGGCAGGAAGGAGGGGGAGAGGAAGGAAAGTCACACAGATGACAACTGGTGGAGCTGGGATTTGAACCCATGACCTCTGACTCCAAAGCCCGGGCTCTTTCCACTGAGCCACGCTGCTTTTCTCAAAGGACCACCTTCTCAAATCCCAGCCACAACAAGAAATCGAGTTGCGGGTCGAGATACCAAGCAGTCCCCTTCCCATCACCGAGAGGAGACTCGGGGACCCACTTTATTTAAGTCAGTTCCAGTTGTTAACGGGTCTGTGACTCACCCACGCCTCTTCCGATGCTGGAGGGGACAGAAGCCTTGTACATTCTTCCTAGCCCCGGCAGATTTATCGATTAGCCAATTAGGCCTACGGTGGCAAATGTTAGGAGGCTCCAGATACCTGCACTGGATTTCAACATCTGGGGGACTACCTCTGGACAGACGTCTGAACTGCTACCACGTTAATTCATTCATTTAATCGTATTTACTGAGCGTTTACTGCGTGCAGAGCACTGTTCTAAGCGCTCGGGAAGTACAACTTGGCAACATGTAGAGACGGTCCCTACCCAAGGACGTGCTCACCGTCTAGAAATCTAATCCAACCACTGATCCTAGTCCATCCTGACTGCTCTATCAGCCGCCTTGCTGATCTCCCTGCCTCCTGTCTCTCCCACTCCAGTCCCTACTTCACTCATTTTTCACTCCCTCAGCCCAGATCATTTTTCTACAAAAACCTTCGGTCCAGGTTTCTCCAGAACTTCCAGCGGTCGCCCATCCACCTCCACATCAAACCGAAACGCCTTACCAGTAGCTTTATGCCCACAGTCACCTTGTCCCCTCCTATCTAACCTCACTGATTCCCTAGTACAACTCACTCCGCTCCTCCAAAATCAACCTCCTCACTGGTCCGTGATGTCGTCTATCTTACCGCCGGCTCCTCGCCCGGGTCCTGTCTCGGATCTGGAACTCCCTTACAGTGTTCTGCACACAGTAAGTGTTCACTGACCATGATGGATTGGTTGCTTTTCAGATCTCCCCAATTTGTGTCTCTGGTGGCTAAAGACAACAGTGTATATGACTGGCCTTCAGCCAAGGTAGCAGAAAAGCAGCGTGGCTCAGTGGAAAGAGCCCGGGCTTGGGAGTCAGAGGTCATGGGTTCAAATCCCGGCTCTGCCGCTTGTCAGCCGTGTGACATTGTGCAAGTCACTTCACTTCTCTGGGCCTCAGTTACTTCACCTGTAAAATGGGGATTAAGACTGTGAGACCCCCCCGACAACCTGATCACCTTGTAACCTCCCCAGTGCTTAGAACAGTGCTTTGCACATAGTAGTGCTTAATAAATGCCATCATTATTATTATTATTCCCAAAGAATGAATGAATAACTGCATCTCCCCTACTTCAGGAATGCGCTGCGATGCAGTAGCAAGGGTGGCACCCTCCCCTAGACCCATTAGGTCATTTCACTCATTCATTCATTCATTCAGTCGTATTTATTGAGCGCTTACTGTATGCAGAGCACTGTACTAAGTGCTTGGGAAGTCCAAGTTGGCAACATCTAGAGATGGTCCCTACCCAACGGCGGGCTCACAATCTAGAAGTGGGAGACAGACAACAAAACAAAACATATTAACAAAATAAAATAAATAGAATAAATATGTACAAGTAAAATAAATAAATAGATTAATAATGGTACTTTCCAAGCGCTTAGTCCAGCGCTCTGCACCCAATCGGCGCTCGATAAATCCTCTCATTCAATGAATGAGAGGATGTTACTTCCCCTTTAAGGGCGGCGGGTCCGCCCGACACCACTTCCGGCTTGGGCAGCCCCGCCCCCTCGGCTTCCAGCAGCTCATGAGGAAATTTGTCGCTGGAAGCGCGTCGTCGGTGCTCCCGCCCGCGCGGGAACTTTCACCCTAGGAAGGCCCGGCCCTCGGCGTCTGGAAGCGCATGAAGAAGTTTGTCCCTGGGCGCGCGCCGTCGGCGTTCCTGCCCGCGCGGGAGCGGCCAGTTGCTCCACTTCCGGCTTGGAAGGCTAGACAGCAGAAAACAAAGGAGAAGAGAAAGGAGAGCTGAAGGGGAGGGGGAAGACGGCTGAGGGGCAGCAGGGCAGAGAGCCAGAGCAGAGCAGCAGAGGGTTCAGAAGCAAAGGAGCGGAAAGCAGAGGGGTAGAAAGCAGGGGGCATTCATTCAATAGTATTTATTGAGCACTTACTGTGTGCAGAGCACTGGACTAACAGCTTGGACAGTACAACGTCCTCAACAACCCGTACCCAACAATAGGCTCACAGTCAAGAAGGGTGGAGACAGACAGCAGAAAGCAGAGGGGAAGAGAAAGGAGAGACGAAGGGTAGGGGGAAGAGAGCTGAGGGGCAGAGGGTCTGAGAAGCGAAGGAGCAGAAAGCAGAGGGGTAGAAAGCAGGGGGCATTCATTCATTCATTCAATAGTATTTATTGAGAGCTTACTGTGTGCAGAGTATTGTACTGAGATGGGGGTGTGTTTAAGGAGTGGGGAGATGTGCCCAGAATAATCTTTTTAAGAAAATGATCTGAGTAGAAGATTGAAGGTTGAAGGCAGGGAAGTCAGAGAGAAAGCTTGGGCAGCAGTCAGAGAAATTACACCTGCGGGAAGAAGGCACTGTATTGCAATTAATGCATTCATCCAGTAGTACACATTAAATGCCTGCTGTATTCAGAGTACTATACTATATCAATCAATCAATCAATCGTATTCATTGAGCGCTTACTGTGTGCAGAGCACTGTACTAAGCGCTTGGGAAGTACAAGCTGGCAACATATAGAAACAGTCCCTACCCAACAGTGGGCTCATAGTCTAGAAGGGGGAGACAGAGAACAAAACCAAACATACTAACAAAATAAAATAAATAGAATAGATAGGTACAAGTAAAATAAATAAATAAATAAATAAATAAATAGAGTAATAAATATGTACAAACATTTATACATATAGACAGGTGCAGTGGGGAAGGGAAGGAGGTAAGATGTGGGGGATGGAGAGGGGGACGAGGGGGAGAGGAAGGAAGGGGCTCA
Organism: Tachyglossus aculeatus; assembly: GCF_015852505.1. Classification (NCBI taxonomy): domain Eukaryota; kingdom Metazoa; phylum Chordata; class Mammalia; order Monotremata; family Tachyglossidae; genus Tachyglossus; species Tachyglossus aculeatus. The sequence continues at coordinate 154,603 of NW_024044895.1, forward strand.
GTCTGGGAAGGCCTCCTGGAGGAGATGAGCTCTCAGTAGGGCCTTGAAGGGAGGAAGAGAGCTAGCTTGGAGGATGGGCAGAGGGAGGGCATTCCAGGCCCGGGGGAGGACGTGGGCCGGGGGTCGATGGCGGGACAGGAGGGCTGAGTAGGTGCGAATGAGGTTGTCGTTAATGTAACTTGGTGATAACAAGGGCCTTTTTGCCATGGTCGGGGGGGGGGGGGGTAAGAGTCTGTCAGGACCGGACCGGGAAGGGGGGCACTATAAGGAAGGTAGCTTAAGTGGGGGCGGGGGGGTGGAAGCAGGGGGCGTCTATGGCGGCGCTCGGAGGACAGGATCCTTCCGGTAGCAGAGGGGTCCATGCGGTGTGATGGCGGGCGGGCGTCTCGGGAATGGAGTCCCGGGCGTCTATGGGGGCGCTCTGAGGAGAGGATCCTTCCGGGAGCAGCGGGGGCCACGCGGTGTGATGGCCGGCCGGCCTCTCGGAAACGGAGTCCCGGGCGTCTATGGCAGTGCTCTCTCAGGAGAGAATCCTTCCGGGAGCAGCGGGGGCCACGCGGTGTGATGGCGGGCGGGCCTCTCGGGAACGGAGTCCCGGGCGTCTATGGGGGCGCTCTGAGGAGAGGATCCTTCCGGGAGCAGCGGGGGCCACGCGGTGTGATGGCGGGCGGGCCTCTCGGGAACAGAGTCCCGGGCGTCTATGGTGGCGCTCTCTGAGGAGAGGATCCTTCCGGGAGCAGCGGGGTCCATGCGGTGTGATGGCGGGCGGGCCTCTCGGGAACGGAGTCCCGGGCATCTATGGGGGCGCTCTGAGGAGAGGATCCTTCCGGGAGCAGCGGGGTCCATGCGGTGTGATGGTGGGCGGGCCTCTCGGGAACGGAGTCTATATGCAGTTTCTGTGGTTGTTCTCACTATGTGCTAGCCGCTGAGGCAGAGACAAAATAATCAGAATGGAAAAGAGTACCCTTTTCCCACAGAACTCATAGTCAATGAAGGAGGCAGGACAAGAATTGAATTCCCCTTTTACAGGAAACAGGCCCAGAGAAGTAAAGTGACTTGGTCAAGGTCAACCAACAGACAAGTGGCAGAACCAGGATCTGAACCCAAGTTTCCTGTTTCCCAGCCCTGTGCTTGTTCCAATAGGCCACACGGTCTCCCTTGTCTCCAAGCTGTGATGCCCTGTGGAAGAAGGGGAAAAGCAAGCTGAATTGATAGATTGACACACATGTTTCTCACTTTCTGAAGCCAGAATCAGAGCCAGAGCTATGCTTTTCTAACCTGCCTGCCTGTTGGTGACCAGGGTCTACAAGATCTGCCCAGGATATGTCTCAATAAAGAAGTCCCCATTTGGACACTCACGATACCGCGCCTACCCTTATGAATGACTAATTACCAAAGAACGACCGCCTCTCACCTCGGCATTTCCAAATTGAGAACCAGATTGATCTGGCCAAATTCAAACCTCAGACTTGAAAGCTAGGCTCAACTCTTTCCGGATGTTTTGCATGGTAGACTCTGCTTATTTTCAACAAATGTTTTCTAAAAAGCAAATGTGAGTCAATGAATGGTTGATTTGGTTAGAATAAGTAATTTGGCTATCATTTCAATTAGGACGTTGACAATGCTTCATTGGCACGCCTTGATCTCAAACGGAAAGTCAAATCCTTCCAAGAAGAGATAGTCTTCTTAAAGAAACTTCGCGATGAGGTAATGGGCTTCCTCTTAATCGGGGAATGTAAATTAAGACGATCTAATCAGGGAAGCCAGCAGGAACTTGATATTCTCTACTTATTTTTCACCAGGAAATCCAGGAGCTGCAGGCCCAGATTCAGGAACAGCACATCCAAATCGATGTGGATGTGGCTAAGCCCAATCACACTGCTGCCCTGCGTGATGTTCGCCAGCGGTACCGAAATGTGGCTGTAAAGAACGTCCATGAAGCTGAAGAATGGTACAAATCCGAGGTGTGACTCTAGGGGAAGGTGTTCCCTGAGAGCGGTACCCTAAACCTAGTCCCTAAACCAGCTCTCTGGGGATTAAACCAAGCAGTTGGCACAGGTCACCCGCCTGGAGAGGGGGTGCAGGGATTGGGGGTATGGTGCATGCATGCATACACTCACTTCATCAAACCGGCAGTCAGGGGGTAGGGGCTCCCTCTGGAAGTATCCGTGGCCTGCACGTGACTCACCTATTTCCCTAGATAGGTTTCTCAGGACCACGCTGTATGCTATGGGAGGTGGCGCTTGGGACTGGAGGAGAGTGGAATAGGGAATTCATTGGTGATCCAGCTTTCCAGTTGACAGCTAACTGGTCCTCTGTCCTCTTGGGACCAAGGGGCTGCGATCCACCCTGGGGTTGAGATGTCCACTGTCAATGTTTTCTCAACAGTTTGCTGACCTCTCTGAAGCTGCTAATAGGAACAATGATGCCCTGCGCCAGGCCAAGCAGGAATCAAATAAGTATCGCTGGTAGGTCCAGTCTCTCACTTGTGAAATGGATGCACTGAAAGGGACCGTGAGTACACGCTGGAGGGTGTGGGTGTGGGGGATTAGATACCACAGGTCCACTGTGTTGGCTGAAGTTGGCATTGCAGGAAATTCTCCCCTTTGCTTGGTGATGGCTAACAACACCAACAATGGGCTTTGCTCTAATATCCTAGCCTCCTAAATTGGCACACAAACCACCGCCAGGGCACTGAGCAGCCCCACATACTGAAGGCCGAACCCGTAAATCTGGAGGCATTTCATTGACATAAGCCCACTCCCCCCTAGTCCAGGCAGCTGCCCTTGGCCCTCCCCAAGCTGCTCCCACGGGAGCGAACCCTCATTAGTACCCGCGGTCTCCGTCAGATCCACATGGAGCCCAGGCCAGGCACCGACCCGGTCAGTGAGACCCTGGAGGGAGGGTCCTGTGGAGGCTCGAGGTCCAAAGACCTCAGGGAGTCGTATTCTGATGCTCTCTCTGGACAATGTTCTCCTCCGCCTACAGAACTATAATCCCTGTATTGCCCTGCGACCTGTCTCGCGGCCTTTGGGGATTCGCAGAGGTCTCCTGCAGCCTATAATCAGCCTGACAAAGAGGGGCTTTCCGCAGCGCTGCGGCCGTGCTGGACCTTTCACCGAAACCCCCAGATCCCCAGACTTTTCGTCTATAGCCGCAATGAATTGATTCCTATTGGTGTCTGTCTCCCGCTGGAGACTGAAAGGTCATCGTGGACAGGGAACGCGTCCCTTTTATTGTTGGGTTGTACTCCCACAAAAGCTGAATACAGTGCTCGGTGCACAGAATACACTCTAGCAACACGATTGATCAGAGGATCGATAAATTGATTGAGTCCAACACAACACCAAAATTCAGACTAATGATACAGGCAAAAAATCGTGCGATCTACAGTGATGCGAAAGGAAAGCGGCTGGATCTGGCGGCAAGACCTCTAATTCTGGCCCTTGACTATGTCACCCTGTGGGCAATTCCCCTCTCTACAAATGTCTAATTGATTCATTTTTTACTTTCCTTCTTTATATATTTCTGTATATTAACATCTATCTCCCCCTCTAGACTGTGAGCTCACTGTGGGCAGCGATTGAGTCTGTTTATTGTTATAGAGTAATCTTCAAATATCTGAGGACAGTGCTTTGCATACAGTAAGTACTCAGTCATTGCGATTGAATGAATGAAGGAAGGAAGGAAGGAACAAATGAATTAATTCTCGGGGCCTCAGTTACCACATCTGTAGAAGGGAAAGTGAAGACCGTGAGTCCCATGTGGACAGGGGTGTGTCCAACCAGATTATCTTGATTCTAACCCAGCGCCGAGGACAATACCTGACACAAAGCAATCACTTCTGAAGAAATATCAATAGAATAAAAAACTAAGAGACCAGAAAAAAGTAGGTGCCGGGACAGGGTTCGAATTGGAAGAGAAGGAGGACGGTTTAGGACATGTGTAGTTGGATGTGTCGGAGGGCCCTAATACACATGGTCCCTGGCCCATGGAACTGGACAAGACAGACGGGAGGAGGGACAAAAATATATTTTCCCAGTAGTAGGACGTCATAGAGGATGACGAAGTACAAAAGGACTGGAACATCGAGAGTTGCCACAAGAGGGCCGCTGCCCGGATTCGTCTGGCCCCAGCCGGCTCTTCTGGATTCCCTGAGCCCCGCCACCATCGAAACAACCTCACATTACCCTCGAGAAGCAGCGAAGGGAGTTGGAAAGGGCGCAGAGTTGGGATGTGGCAGACATGGGACCAAGTCCTGACTGTAACACTTTTTTGCTGTGTGCCCTTGGCCAAGGCGTTCTGGAATCCTCAGCAGCCGCACCTGAAAACCTGAGGATGAACTGCGTGTTAACTCTCATCCACAGGCCCCGAGCACCGATGTGGGTCACAAGCTGCTACTGTTCTGGTCGTACAGTCTCCACACCCACAATTGGCCAAGAGCAATACCTGAACCAATGCACTGCGAGAAAGCAGAGGCGACAGAGACCAGCTCAGGCCATCCACCCAAACAAACCGGTCGTTTCGCAGTGTGAGGGAGCGTGGCGTAACAGATCGGGGCACAAAGACTACTGGAAGCCATAGTCTGACGCTCGCTCTTGACTGGCGTTCACCGCCGACTCCCGAACCACCAGTCTCATCGTGTCCAGTGGTGGGGACCGAGGCCATGGGCCAGAGCGTGGAAGGCGCTGGTGGCGGTTGTATAGAAGTTTTTCCGTTGGGATTGGTAGTAAATCTGGTATTTTCTAAGTACTTGCTACCACTACCTGTGAGGTATAGTGCTGAGAACACAGAGACACCAAACTCGGTCCAAATCGGGCTCAACGGAAAGTTTACCACACAATCAACCTCCAGGACACTCAGTGGCGCCAAGTATTGAATGCCGGCCCCTTGAATCGGGAGGGGTTTCATTGGCATGAGCCTGCTCCCTGTTAGTCCAGGCAGCTGCCCATGGCCCTCCCCATGATTCTCCCACGGGAGCGAAACCTCATTACTGCACGGCGCTCTCCCTCAGATCCCCGTGGAGCCTAAGCCAGCCATAGCAACCTAGTCAATCAACCCTTGGTGGGAGGGTCTTGTGGAGGCTCGAGGCCCAAAAACCTCTGGGAGTCTGATCAATCAATCAATCAATCAATCATATTTATTGAGCGCTTACTATGTGCAGAGCACTGTACTAAGCGCTTGGGAAGTACAAATTGGCAACATATAGAGACAGTCCCTACCCAACATTGGGCTCACAGTCTAAAAGGGGGAGACAGAGAAAAAAAAACCAAACATACTAACAAAAGAAAATAAATAGAATAGATATGTACAAGTAAAATAAATAAATAAATAGAGTAATAAATATGTACAAACATATATACATATATACAGGTGCTGTGGGGAAGGGAAGGAGGTAAGATGGGGCGATGGAGAGGAGGACGAGGAGGAGAGGAAGGAAGGGGCTCAGTCTGGGAAGGCCTCCTGGAGGAGGTGAGCTCTCAGCAGGGCCTTGAAGGGAGGAAGAGAGCTAGCTTGGCGGATGGGCAGAGGGAGGACATTCCAGGCCCGGGGGATGACGTGGTCCGGGGGTCGATGGCGGGACAGGCGAGAACGAGGTACGGTGAGGAGATTAGCGGCAGAGGAGCGGAGGGTACGGGCTGGGCTGTAGAAGGAGAGAAGGGAGGTGAGGTAGGAGGGGGCGAGGTGATGGACAGCCTTGAAGCCCAGGGTGAGGAGTTTCTGCCTGATGCACAGATTGATTGGTAGCCACTGGAGATTATTGAGGAGGGGAGTAATATGCCCAGAGCGTTTCTGGACAAAGATAATCCGGGCAGCAGCATGAAGTATGGATTGAAGTGGAGAGAGACACGAGGATGGGAGATCAGAGAGAAGGCTGATGCAGTAGTCCAGACGGGATAGGATGAGAGCTTGAACGAGCAGGGTAGCGGTATGGATGGAGAGGAAAGGGCGGATGCTCTCTCTGGAATGCTATCGCCTACATCTACCGCAGTACCATTTCCGTCGTGCCCCACGGCCTGTTTCCAGGCCGTTCTGGGGCTTACAGAAGGCCGGGGTAGCCGATATTCAGCATCGCAAAGGGCAGCTGTGCCAGTGCTGGGGCCTTGCTGAGCTTCTTCCCGCAACCCCCAGTTACCAAGCCCTTCAGTCATTAGCCGGAAGGAATTGATTCCTATTTTTGTCTGCTTTCCCCTGAAGACTGAAAGCTCGTTGTGGCCAGGGAACGTGTGGCTTTTATTGTTGGGTTGTACTCCCGCAAAATCTGAGTACTGTTCTCGATGCAGAGAGTGCACTCAAGCAACAGGATTGCTCGAAAGATCGATCGATTGACTGAGTCAAACACAACACCTAAATTCAGACTAGTGAGACAGGAAGGAAAGTCGTACGATCTATTGTGATGCGAAAGCATCACAAGCAGCTGGATCTAGCAGCGGGAGCTCTAATTCCAGCTCTTGAATATGTCACCCTGTGGGCAAGTACCCTCTCTGTAAATGTCTAATTGATTCATTTTTTTCATTTCCTTCTTTATCTATTTCTGTATATTAACTTCTGTCTACCCCCCTAAAGAGCGAGCTCAATGTGGATGGGTATTGTGTCTGTTCATTGTTATAGTGTACTCTCCCAAGCTCTGAGGATAGTGCTTTGCATACACTAAGAGCTCAATCCTTGCGATTGAATAAATGAATGAAGGAACAAATGATTGAATTCTCGGGCCTTCAGTTACCTCCTCTGTAAAAGGGAAGGTGAAGACCGTGAGTCCAATGTGGGGCAGGTGTGCGTCCAACCAGATTAGCTTGATTGCAACCCAGCGCCGAGGACAGTACCTGGTATATAGCAAGCTCTTGTGAAGAAATAGCAGTAGAAGAAAAAACTAAGAGACCAGAAAGATAGGTGCCAGGACAGGGTTCGAATTGGAAGAGAACGAGGATGGGTTTCTACAAGTGGAGCTAGAGATGTCAGAGGTTCCCTAGCCCAGGTAACTGGACAATGTAGACGGGAGGAGGAACAAAAAATATATTTTTCCAGTAGTAGGACGTCATAGAGGATGACGAAGTACAAAGGGACTGAAGAATCGGATGATCGCCAATGGAATACTCGAGAGTTTCCACCAGAGGTCAGCTGCCCGGATTCGTCTGGTCCTGGACGGCTCCTTTGGATTCCCAGAGCCCCGCCGCCATCGAAGCAACCTCGCACCACCCTCGAGAAGCAGCGAAGGGAGTTGGAAAGGGCGCAGGGCTGGGATGGGGCAGAACTGGGACCAAGTCCCGGTTGTGACACTTTTGTACTGTGTGGCCTTGGCCAAGACACTCTGGAATCCGTGTGCTTCAGCTGCCACACCTGTAAACCTGAGGAGGAACTCACTTCCCCAGGCTGAGAGCCCCGATGTGGGGCGCAGGCTGCCTGTGCTCTGGTCATACGGTCCCCACACCCGCGATGGGCCAAGAGTAATCGCTGAACCAATATCACTGCAAGAAAGAGGAGGCGGCCGAAGCCAGCCCAGGCACCTACCCAAATACTCCAGCCATGTCGCGGTGTGGGAGAGCGTGGCGTGGCGGATCGGGGCCCAAAGAAGTCTGGGAGTTGTAGTCGGACGTTCGCTCTTGACTGGCGTTCACCTCCGCCTCCCGAACTACCATCGTGCCCGACGGCGGGGCCCGAGGCCGTGGGCCAGACAGCGGAAATTGAGGTAGGTGGTTATTTAGAAAGTTTTCCGATTGAGATAGATAGTAATTATAGATAGAGAAGCAGCGTGGTTCAGTGGAAAGAGCACGGACCTTGGAGTCAGAGGTCATGGGTTCGAATCCTGGCTCTGCCACTTGTCACCTGTATGACTTTGAGCAAGTCACTTAACTTCTCTGGGCCTCAGTTACCTCATCTGTAAAATGGGGATGAAGACTGTGAGCCCCCTGTGGGGCAACCTGATCACCTTGTATACCCCCAGCGCTTAGAACAGTGCCTTGCACATAGTAAGCACTTAATAAATGCCGTTATTACTATTATTATTAATTATGTTTTTTTAAGTAATTGCTACCACTACCTGTGAGGTGTAGTGCGGAGAACACAGAGACCCCAAACTCGGTCACATCGGGCTCCTTTCATCCCATTCACTCACGGGAGAGTTTACCACACAACCAATCACCAGGGCACTAAGCTGGCCCATGTATTAAAGGTCTGACCCTTAAAGCGGGAGGCGTTTCATTGGCATGAACCTGCTCCCCACTGGTCCAAGCAGCTGCCCTTGGCCCTCCCCAAAATGCTCCCACGGGAGCGAACCCTCATTACTACACAGCGCTCTCCGTAAGATCCCAATGGAGTCCAGGCCAGGCACCGACCCAATCAATCAGACCCTGGCCTGAGCGTCCTGTAGGGGCTTGAAGCACAAAGACCTCTGGGGGTCATATTCTGATGCTCTCTCTGGACAGCGATCTCCTCTGCTTACGAACTTCCATTCCCATCGTTCCCCACGGCCTGTCTCAAGGCCCGCGGGGGAGCTCTCAGAAGGCTCAGCTAGCCGATATCCAGCCTGAAAAGGGCAGCTTTGCCCAGGGCTGCTGCCATCCCCTTCTCCTCAGCACGTTATCCAACCTCGGCTTCACGGACCCCGTCCTCTCCTTGTTCTCCTCATTTCTCTGGCCGTACATTTTCAGTCTACTACGCGGGCTCCTCCTCCCCTTCCCATCCCCTACGGTAGGGGTTCCTCATTCATTCATTCAATCATTCAATCGTATTTATTGAGCGTTTACTCTGTGCAGAGCACTGTACTAAGCACTTGGGAAGTACAAATTGGCAACATATAGAGATGGTCCCTACCCAACAGCGGGCTCACAGTCTAGAAAGGGGAGACAGACAAAGAAACAAAAAATATTAACAAAATAAAATAAATAGAATAGTAAATATGTACAAATAAAATAGAGTAATAAATGTGTACAAACTTATTTACAGGTGCTGTAGGGAGGGGAAGGACGTAGGGCGGGGGAGATGGGGAGGGGGAGGAGGGGGAGAGGAAGGAGGGGGCTCAGTCTGGGAAGGCCAGGAGGCAAGCTCTCAGTAGGGCTTTGAAGGGAGGAAGAGAGCTAACTTGGCGGATGTGCGGAGGGAGGGCACTCCAGGCCAGGGGGAGGACGTGGGCCGTGGGTCGAAGGCAGGACAGGTGAGAACGAGGCACAGTGAAGAGGCTAGCGGAAGAAGAGCAGAGGGTGCAGGCTGGGCTGTAGAAGGAAAGAAGGGAGGTGAGGTAGGAGGGGGCTCACTCCTTTGGTGAACTCATTCGCTCCCACGGCTTCAACTATCATCTCTACGCTGATGACACCCAAATCTACATCTCTGACCCTGCTCTCTCTCCCTCCCTCCAGGCTTGCATCTCCTCCTGCCTTCAGAACATCTACATCTGGATGTCTGACCGCGATCTAAAACTCAACATGTCCAAGACTGAAGTCCTTATCTTCCTTCCCAAACCATGCCCTCTCCCTGACTTTCCCATCACTGGGAGATTTTTGAGGGGGGGAATAACATGCCCAGAGCGTTTCTCCACAAAGATGATCCGGGCAGCAGCGTGAAGTATATATTGAAGTGGGGAGAGACAGGAGGATGGGTGATCAGAGAGGAGGCTGATGCAGCACTCCAGTCGGAATAGGATGAGAGATTGAACTAGCAAGGTAGCGGTTTGGATGGAGTGGAAAGACCAGATCTTGGCGATGTTGCGGAGGTGAGACTGGTAGGTTTTGGTGACGGATTGGATGTGATGGGTGAACGAGAGAGCGAAGTCGAGGATAACACCAAGGTTGCGGGCTCGTGAGACGGGAAGGATGGTAGTGCCGTCAGCAGTGATGGGAAAGTCAGGGAGAGGACGGGGTTTGGGAAGGAAGATAAGGAGTTCAGTTTTGGACATACTGAGTTTTAGATGGCGGGCAGACATCCAGATGGAGATGTCTTGAAGGTAGGAGGAGGCACGAGCCTGAAGAGAGGGAGAGAGAGCAGGGGCAGAGATGTAGATTTGGGTGTCATCAGCGTAGAGATGATAGCCGTGAAGCCGTGGGAGCGAAGGAGTTCACCAAGGGAGTGAGTGTAGATAGAGAACAGAAGGGGACCGAGAACTGACCCTTGAGGAACCCCTACAGTAAGGGGATGGGAGGGGGAGGAGGGGCCCGCAAAAGAGACTGAGAATGAATGGCCGGAGAGATAAGAGGAGAACCAGGAAACGACAGAGTCTGTGAAGCCAAGGTTAGATAGCGTGTTGAGGAGAAGGGGGTAGTCCACAGTGTCGAAGGCAGCTGAAAGGTCGAGGAGGATTAGGATAGAGTATGAGCCGTTGGATCTGGCAAGCAGGAGGTCATTGGTGACCTTTGAGAGGGCAGTTTCCGTGGAATGTAGGGGACGGAAGCCAGATTGGAGGGGGTCGAGGAGAGAGTTGGTGTTGAGGAGTTCGAGGCAGCGCGTGCAGACTACTCGTTCAAGGTGTTTGGAAAGGAATGGTAGGAGGGAGATGGGGCGATAACTAGAAGGTGAGGTGGGGTCAAGAGAGGGTTTTTTTTAGGATGGGAGAGACATGGGCATGTTTGAAGGCAGAGGGGAAGGAACAAGTGGAGAGTGAGCAGTTGAAGTTGGAAGTTAAGGAGGGGAGAAAGGACGGAGCCAGAGATTTCATGAGATGAGAGGGAATGGGGTCAGAAGCACAGGTGGCCGAAGTAGCATTTGAGAGGAGGGAGGAGAGCTCCTCTGAGGATACTGCTGGGAAGGATGGGAGAGTAGTGGAGAGCGTTGAGAGCCGGGGGGTTGCCGAAGGTGGGGGAGTGCCTTTGGGGAGGTCAGACCTGATGGATTTAAGTTTATTAATGAAGTAGGAGGCCAGATCTTTGGGGTGAGGGAAGGAGGAGGTGGAGAAACCGGGGGCCTGAGAAGGGAGTTGAATGTACGGAAGAGCTGACGGGGATGACGGGCATAGGTGTCAATAAGGGAGGAGAAATAGTTTTGTCTGGCAGAGGAGAGGGCTGCGTTAAGGCAGGAAAGGATAAACATGAAGTGAACGAGGTTGGCATGGTGTTTAGACTTTCGCCAGCAGCGTTCCGCAGCTCGAGCATAAGAGCGAAGGAGGCGGACAGTGGCAGTGATCCAGGGCTGTGGGTTAGTGGTACGAGAGCGGCGAAGGGAAAGGGGAGCGAGTGAGTCTAGCTGAGTAGAAAGAGTAGAGTTGACAGCAGTAATCTGATCATCAAGACTGGGTAGAGAGGAGAGGGAGGCGAGGCGGGGTGTGAGGCGCTCAGAAAGATGGATGGGGTCAAGAGAGCGGAGATCTCTGTGAGGGAGTAATATGGATTTACAGGGGAAAGGAGTGAGAGTGAGGAGGCAGGTGAGAAGATTATGATCAGAGAGAGGGATATCACAGTTGGTGAGGGTGGACACAGTGCAGCGGTAGGAGATGATGAGGTCGAGGTTATGACCAAGTTGGTGAGTGGGCGAGGTGTGGTAGAGTAAGAGGTTGGCAGCGTCAAAGGAGAGATAGAAGGCGGGCGGCAGAGGAGTCATCAGGGATATCCATGTGGATGTTGAAATCTCCGAGGATCAGAGTGGGCATGGAAAAGGAGAGAAGGAAGGTGAGGAAGGGGTCAAAATCTTTAAAGAAGTTGGAGGTGAGGCCAAGGGGGCGGTAGATGACGGCAACAAGAATGAGGAGGGGGTTGTAGAGGCGAATAATGTGGGCTTCAAAGTAAGGGAAGGAAAGGGAAGGGGAGGAGGGATAGTGCGAAAGCGACATTGTGGGGCGAGAAGGAAACCGACACCTCCTCCTTTTCCGGTGAGTCTGGGGGAGTGGGAGAGGAAGAGGCCTCCGCTGGAGAGAACAGCAGAAGAGACCGTGTCGTCCGGAGACAACCATGGTTCAGTTAGGGCGAGGAGGAGTAGAGAGCTGGAAAGGAATAGGTCCAGGATGAAAGGGATCTTACTTAAAAGGGAGCGGGGGTTCCAGAGGCCACACTTCGCAGTAGCTGTCGAGGGAGGGGAGGGAGGGGGAAGGGTGCGAGGGGTGGGGAGGTTTTGGTTTGGGATGAGTTGGCGGGGACCTAGGCGGGGATAGTGGGAACTGGGGTGGCGATGGAAAAGGAGAACTGGGATGGGGTGGGGGCGGGGAGGAGGGGAGGGAGGGGGCTGCGAGGCAGGAGTGGAGGATTGGCGCTGGTACAGAGGGATCCTTGGTAGGGGGTGAGGGGGAGTGGTATTGGTGGGGGAGAGGGAGGGAAAAAGCTGGGTGGGGGGAGCGGAAGGGGAAGGTGAGGAATGGGAATGGCAGTTGGGAGCGAGGGAATTGAAAGTTCATGGAGAGGTCAGCAGGGTGAGTGACAGTACAGCGGGAGGTTGACAATTGAGATGCAGAAGCAATAAAACAGTAGCAATGATATAAATAGGCGATGGCATCACGGGGGTAGTTAACGATTAACATGCTATGGCAATAATAAAATTGGCAGATAATGGTGTCACAGAGAGCAGATACAAACTATTATGTGCTGGAGTAGGGTGAACCTGTTAAGGGGGTTCAGGGAGCAGAGCTACCTGGGGAGAGGAGTGAACAGCCAACGAGCATGGGAGGGCTGAGTAGGTGCGAATGAGGTTGTCGTTAATGTAACTTTTTCCCGGGACAGGGGGGCGGGGGGAGTCAGTCAGGACGGGATCGAGAAGGGGCTTAAGGGGGGCACTTTAAGGAAGGTCGATTAAGTTGGGGGGGGGTTGAAGCAGGGGGCGTCTATAGGGGCGCTCTGAGGAGAGGAGCCTTCCGGAAGCAGCGGGGGCCACGCTTTGTGATGGCGGGCGGGCGGGCGGTCCTCTTGGGAACGGAGTCCCGGGCGTCTATGGCGGCGCTCTGAGGAGAGGAGCCTTCCGGGAGCAGTGGGGGCAACGCGGTGTGATGACGGGCAGGCCTCTCGGGAAGATTCAGCAAACCAGCCGCCTCAACGCCTCTACCAGACGGCTACCAATCAATCTGCGCATCAGGCAGAAACTCCTCACCCTCGGCTTCAAGGCTCTCCATCACCTCGCCCCCTCCTACCTCACCTCCCTTCTCTCCTCCTACAGCCCACCCCGCACCCTCCACTCCTCCACCGCTAATCTCCTCACCGTGCCTCGTTCTCGCTTGTTCCGCCATCGACCCCCGGCCCACGTCATCCCCCGGGCCTGGAATGTCCTCCCTCTGCCCATCCGCCAAGCTAGCTCTCTTCCTCCCTTCAAGGCCCTACCGAGAGCTCACCTCCACCAGGAGGCCTTCCCAGACTGAGCCCCTTCCTTCCTCTCCCCCTCGCCCCCCTCTCCATCCTCCCCATCTTACCTCCTTCCCTTCCCCACAGCACCTGTATATATGTATATGTGTTTGTACATATTTAATACTCTATTTATTTATTTATTTATTTTACTTGTACATATCTATTCTATTTATTTTATTTTGTTAGTATGTTTGGTTTTGGTCTCTGTCTCCCCCTTTTAGATTCTGAGCCCACTGTTGGGTAGGGACTGTCTCTATATGTTACCAACATGTACTTCCCAAGCGCTTAGTACAGTGCTATGCACACAGTAAGCGCTCAATAAATACGATTGATTGATTGATTCATTGATTCAATGAGTCGACTTCTCTCATTAGGTATTCTGTGTAAAGGATGAGCAGATAAGGCAATAAGATATATCCTTGACATACAATCTTGCTAATGGAAACCCAAACTGTTTCTCCCTATTCTGTTCTAATTGTAACCACGTGTTTGTCATACAGAGAAGCAGCATGGCTCAAAGGAAAGAGAACGGGCTTTGGAGTCAGAGGTCATGGGTTCAAATTCCGGCTCTGCCAACTGTCAGCTGTTTGACTTTGGGCAAGTCACTTAAGTTCTCTGTGCCTCAGTTACCTCATCTGTAAAATGGGGATTAAGACTGTGAGCCCCCCACGGGACACCCTGATCACCTTGTAACCTCCCCAATGCTTAGAACAGTGCTTTGCGCACAGTAAGCACTTAATAAATGCCATTAGCATTATAATTATTATTATACAGTTTCCATATTAACGCAACTAACGGTCTGGTATGCCCATTTCCCTTAATGTGCTCCAGAATTTCTTGTGATCCACACAATCAAAGGCCTTACTATAATCAATAAAGCACATGCTGACTTCCCTTTGCTATTCTCTTGTCCTTTCAATTATCCAAAGGACATCAGCAGTAATATCTCCTGTCCCTTGTCCTTTCTGGAATCCTGCCTGAGCAACGGGCAATTCATATTCCATGTAGGACTCCCCACTGGACGCTGTATAGCTTTTAGCAGTACCTTTCTGGCATGTGAGATCAAGGAAACTGTAGATAATTGTTGCTTTTAGTTATATCTCTTTGTTTCGGTATTGGAGCATAAATTAATCTTTATTTTCACAAAGTCAATCCGAGGACGGCACATTCCCTTAATTTCCTTAATCTTATGAAATAGTGCTCTTGTCTGCCCATTTTTGTTACTGACTTCCATTTCTTTCCATATGCTGTTATAATATTCCTGTTTGTCCTTCGTGGTAGAACGCTGGATTTCTCGGTTCAGTTCATTAACCAGGTTCTTTTGTCCTCTGATTTTTTGCTTACTTCCCTTTCTTGGCTACTTCCCGAGTTATGTTTGGCCCTACTGAGAGCTCACCTCCTCCAGTAGGCCTTCCCAGACTGAGCCCCTTCCTTCCTCTCCCCCTCGTCCCCCTCTCCATCCCCCCATCTTACCTCCTTCCCTTCCCCACAGCACCTGCATATATGTATATATGTTTGTACATATTTATTACTCTATTTATTTGTTTATTCTACTTGTACATATCTATTCTATTTATTTTATTTTGTTAGTATGTTTGGTTTTGTTCTCTGTCTCCCCCTTTTAGACTGTGAGTCCACTGTTGGGTAGGGACTGTCTCTGTATGTTGCCAATTTGTACTTCCCAAGGCTTAGTACAGTGCTCTGCACACAGTAAGCACTCAATAAATACGATTGATAGATTGATTGATTGATTATGTTTGACATCCATTTTGGCATTTTCTTCTTTCTAACCTTTTGTAATACTGTGTCACTTTCTTCCTTGATGACATCCACATTTCCTCTGGTTCCTTGTCTGAGAAAAAGCGCATCAAATACGTATTTTACATGATTCTGTTGCCGAATTGTACTTTCCAAGCAGTTAGTACAGTGCTCTGCACACAGTAAGCTATCAATAAATACGATTGAATGAATGATCCTGAAATACAGGGGGAATATTCGTCAGTTCTGATTTGAACACATAAAGCATGATTAATCTTCCTAAATTTTAGCGTGAGTTTACACATTGACAGCTCGTGATCTGTCCCACAGTCAGCCCCAGGTCATGTTTTTGATGCCAAAATAGAACTTCTCCATCTCTCTCTACAAATAATATAGTCTATTTGATTTCTACATAGTCCATCCACAGTCGTCGTTTTGGTTGCAAAACGAAGGTGTTGGCAATACAAAAGTCATTTGACTCAAAGAAATCATAAGTCGGTCCCCGGCTTGATTCCTATTTCCAAGACCATAGTTTCCAACAACTTTCACTTCCATTCCATTACCAACCTTTACATTCCAATCCCCAGTGATAGTCAACACATCTTGCTTGCAGCTTTTATCAAACTCTCTCTGTACTTCACTGTAAAACCTCTCTATTTCTTCTTGCCCTGCATTTGTTGTTGGGGCATACACCTGAAGTATGGACCTACTGAATGGTTTTCCTCTGAACCTATTAGATATCAATCGGTCATTGACAGCTTTATATCCAATAAGTGTCTTAGCAATTTTCTTTGTTTCAATTATTGCTATGACATTTCTTTTTTCAGCATAGGCAGAGTAATATATGATGTGCTCATTCGATTGGAAATGCCCAATACCAGTCCATTTCAGTTGGCTTACTCCTAAGATGTCAATCTTCAATCAGTCCATTTCACTCTTGACTATTTCCAACTTACCCTGGTTCATACTTCACACATTCCATGATGCAATAATAAGAGTATCTTTACAGCTTCAGATACTCATTTCTTGTGTGACAACATCAACGACCGGGTGTTCCAAAGGCTTTATTCTGTACACGTCATAAACACCCATGATACTCTGAGACGTCATCTGCTCTTCCCCAGCAGCTCATTGAGCTCACCTCATCCAGGAGATCTTCCCTGACAGAGCCCTTCCTTTTCCTCTCCTCCTCCTCTTCTCCCTATCACCCCCACCTCCCTCTGCTCTACCACCTACAACTCCCCACAGCACTTGTGCATATTTGTACATATTTATTACTCTATTCATTTTATTAATATGTGTATATAATTATAATTCTGTTTATTCTGATGGTATTGACACCTGTCTACTTATTTTGTTTTCTTGTCTGTAACCCCCTTCTTGACTGTGAGCCCGTAGTTGTGTAGGAACTGCCTCTGTATGTTGCCTATTTGTACTTCCCAAGCGCTTAGTACAGTGCTCTGCATACAGTAAGCGCTCAATAAATACGATTGAATGAATGAATTAATGATTGAGTGCCTACCAACCTGAGGGGCTCATCTTCCAGCACTATATAATAATAACAATGATGGCATTTATTAGGCGCATACTATGTACAAAGCACTGTTCTAAGAGCTGGGGAGGTAACAAGGTGATCAGGTTGTCCCACGGGGGCTCACAGTCTTAAACCCCATTTTGCAGATGAGGTAACTGAGGCACAGAGAAGTTATGTGACTTGCCAAAAGTCACACAGCTGACAATTGACGGAGCTGGGATTTGAACCCATGACCTCTGACTCCAAAGCCCGGGCTCTATCCACTGATCCACGCTGCTTCTCTGCTTCTCCGATATCTGTAATCATTCTGTTATATGTATTCATAGAGTTTTCTTGGTAAAAATACAGAAGTGGTTTACTATTGCCTCCCTCCGCTCGGTGAAAACTTGAGTCCCTGGCGTTGTCCTTGATCAACATTTTGATCATTTGATCACCTGCCTTTGACTATTTCCTATAGCACTGTTGCCCAGCACAGGTGAATCAACTTTGTCTGATGCTTCCGTTTATACCCTTCCATTATGTGTAACTCAATGGCACAGCTTTAAGCTTCATTGGCATATGCAAACTTTTCTGCCACAGTAAGGCATTGATTCATAAGAGAGCTTCTTGCCATATCCAACAGCATAACTATTTGTCCTCTACTTCTCATCTGACTTAAACACTGTTGACAATCTCCTTCTCCTGGAAACATTATCGAACCGCGGCTTCATTGACACTGTCCTCTTCTGATTCTTCTCTTTTCTCTCTAGCCGCTCATTCTCAGGCTCATTCGTTCTCAGGTTCCTCCTTTGCCTCCCACCCCCAAACTGTAGGGGTCACTCAAGGTTCAGTTCTGGGCCCCCTTCTATTCTCTATCTTCACTCACTCCCTTGGAGAACTCATTCGCACCAATGGGTTCAACTACCACCTCTAAGATGCCCAAATCTACACCTCCAGTCCTGATCTCTCTGCCTCTCTGCAGTCTGGCATTTCCTATTGGCTTCAAGACACCTCTATCTGATATCCTCCTCTCACCTCAAGCTGAACATGTTCAAAACAGAGCTCCTTATCTTCCCACCCAAATCCTGTCCTCCCCATGACTGTCCCATCATTGTAGACAGTATCACCATCCTTCCTGTCCCTCATTATCCTTTATTCCTCTATCGTATTCCACCCCAATATTCAATCCATCATTACATCATGTCAGTCCTACCTTCACAACATCACTAAATCTGCCCTGTCCTCTCCATCTAAAAGGCTACTATATTAATCCAGTCACTCACCCAAACAACCTGGATTACAGTATCAGCCTCCTTGCTGACCTCTCTTCCTTCTGTATCTCCCCAATCCTCTCCATATATCACTATGTTGCCCGGACCATTTTTGTACAAAGACCTTCAGGTCATATTTCCCCACTTCTCAAGAAACTCCAGTGGTTGCCCATTCACCTCCACATCGATCAAAAAGTCCTCAACACTGGATTTAAAACACTCAATCACCTTGTCCCCACTTACCCTACTCTCCCACTACAACCCAGCCCCAACACCTAGCTCCTCTAATGTTAACCTTTTCATTATATCTCGATCTCATCTGTCCTGCCACCAACCCCTTGCCCATGTCCTCCCTCTGGCCTGGAATTCCCTCTCTCTCTCAGATCCAACAATTACTCTCTCCCCTTCAAAGAATTGTTGAAGGCACATCTCCTCCAGTAGGTCTTCCATGACTAAGCCCTCCTTTCTTCTTCTATCCCCTTCTGCATTGCCCTGACTTGCTCCCTTTATTCATCCCTCCTCCCAGCCCCAGAGCATTTATTTACATATCTATAATATATTTATTCCTATTACTGCCTCTCTCCTGCTCTAGACTGTAACTTTGTTGTGGGCAAGGAAAATGTGGATTAATGGTTAAATTGTATTGCCCATGCACCTAGTATGGTGCTTTACACAGGGTAAGTGCTCAGTAAATACTACTGACTAATTGAGTGGGGGAAAGAGAGCCGAGGGGTGGAGAGCAGAGAGCTGAGGGGTAGTGCTGCAGAGAGCATAGACCTGAGGGGCACATTTATTTATTTATTTATTCATTCATTCATTTATTTATTTATTTATTTATGCAGAGCACTGTACTAAGTGCTTGGGATATTACAATGTAACAATAAAAAGACACATTCCCTGTCCACAACAAGCTTACAGTCCAAAAGGGGAGACAGACATTAGTAGAAATAAATAAACTACAGATACAGACATGAGTGCTGAGGGGCTGGGAGGGGGGAATGAATAAAGGGAGCAAGTCAGAGTGAAGCAGAAGGGAGTGGGAGAAGAGGAAAGGAGGGCTTAGTCAGGGAAGACTTCTTCGAGGAAATAGAATGACCTACATCCATACCACACTGTAAGAACCGTGTGATAACCAATTGCACCACTGCAGCTCCAGGAACCGCCAAGATGAGCATGGAAACTGGTTCATCACCCTCACTCAATCTCCTGAGCTGGACACCCTAGAGCCAATCAGAAGCCGGCATGGGGTCCTCGGGAACAGGCATGAAAGGATGCTAAATTCAGCAACCAAGTCATTCTAGAATGGACAGGGAATCCCACAAATTCATTCATTCATTCATTCAATTGTATTTACTGAGCACTTACTGCGTGCAGAGCACTGTACTAAGTGCTTGGGAAGTACAAACTGGCAACATATAGAGACGGTCCCAACCCAACAGTGGGCTGACAGTCTAGAAGGGGTACAAATATAATAATAGTAATGATAATAATAGTAATATTAATAATAATGGCATTGATTAAGCGCTTACTATGTGCAGGTTACAAGGTGATCAGGTTGTCCCACGTGGGGCTCACAGTCTTAATTCCAATTTTACAGAAGAAGGAACTGAAGTACAGAGAAGTTAAGTGACTTGCACAAAGTCACACAGCTGACAAATGGCAGAGTCAGGATTTGAACCCATGACCTCTGACTCCATAGCCCGTGCTCTTTCCATTGAGCCACACTGCTCATCTGTCATCTGACCTATCTGATCTGCCTCTGAACAAGACTGCCTCTCCAAAAGACCTGCACAAAGAGAAACAAATCAGCAATCTCCCTAGAGGAAAGGTATCCAACATCTGGCCACCCACCCACTGTCCCGCCTGTCAATGTGTTGTCACACCTGAAGAGGCAGGGGCCCGGATGTTCCACTGTCCACCTTTTCAGGTGGAACCGAGGGCCTTGTGGCCTTTCCGATGCTCCACGTTGCTTCGAGTTTGGCTGGGGCCCAGGGCCACCCTACTTTCTGGCCTAATCCTTGGGCAGTGGTAAGGGACTGGAAAGGGGACATGCTGTCTTCCTCGAAGGATTCTTATCTAGTATTCTGTGGTCTGTCCCATCCTCCCTCACTCCTCAAGATCCCAGGGCCTTGGCTCCTGCCACCCCCTTACTGATCCCTTCTAGAAAAGGAATCCATGAAAACTCAGTCTGACAAGGCCAGCTTTTTTATTGATTATTTGTAAAACAATTACTAGGTGTCAGGAACTGTACTATGCGGTGGGAGAGATACAAGCTAATTAGGTTGGACATAGCCCATGTCCCACCTGGGGCTCACAATGTTAATTTCAATTTTACAGATGTGGGAACTTGGGCCCGGAGAAGTGAAATCATTTGGCCAAGGTCACTCAGCAGACAAATGGGAGAGCTGGCATCAGAACCTACATCCTCTGTCTCCCAGGCCCATGCTTTAAACATGAGGCCATGATGCTTCCCAAGGGAGAGATGGAGACCAGGGATAAGCCTCTCTAATGTGGGAGAAATCACCATGCCAAACCACTCAGGGGTGAGGGGTGGGCTTCCTTGCCATTATCTAGAAGGGTGATTCCTCCTCCTCTCCCAAAAAAACGCTGCCCAGTTCCCTGATTCATTCATTCAGTCGTATTTATTGAGCACTTACTGTGTGCAGAGCACTGTACTAAGCACTTGAAAGATACAATTCTGCAACAGATAGAGACAATCCCTACCCAACAGCGGGATCAAAGTCTAGAAGGGGGAGACAGACAAGAAAACAAAAGAAGTAGACAGGCTTCAATACCATCAAATTAGATAAATAGAATCTATTCTATTCTATTCTCGGCAGCCCCTGCTCCCCATTTCTCCCCACATAAAGAAGGGAGGGAAAGAACCCTATCCTTCTTCTCCTGCTGCCATTTGGGCACACAATTCTAACCTCCATCCCTCCTTAAGACCCCACCCTCTCTTTTACCTCCCTGCCATGGAGCAAGTGTCAGAACCCCAGATTCCAGTGGATCCTAGAGATCCTAACAGTGATTTAGAGATCCGAGAGACAGGGAGCCGAGAGGCAGAGAGCAGAAAGCTGTGGTTCAAAGAGCAGAGAACTGGTGGACAAAAAGCAGAAATTTGGGGTAAGATAGAAAAGAGCTGGGTGTGGGCAGAGAGCAGAGAGCCTAGAGTGGGTAGGGAGCTTGAGGAAGAGAGGAGAGAGCCTGAGAGCAGAGGGCAGACCGCTTGGGGGCATGAGGCAGAAAGGTTGGTGAGGCAAAGAGCAGAGTGCTGGGGGGGCAAAGAGTGCAGCGGGGGCAGAGAGTAGAAAGGTGGGGGGCAGAGATCAGAGAGCTGGCGGGCAGAGACATGAGGTATGGGGACAGAGAGCTGGAAGGGAATAGGGCAGGGAGCTGCGGGGTAGAGAGTTGGTGGGATAGTGAGCCTGAGAGCTGGGAGTGGCGGCAGCGGCGGTTAGAGAGCTTAGTGACAGAGATCTGAGGAGTAGAGAGCTAGGGATCCAGAGAGCTGAGTGTCAGAGCAGTTTGGGGCAGAGATCAGAGAGCTGAGTGCGGGGGGGGGACAGAGCAGAAATTTGGGGGAGCAGAGAGCTGGGGCAAGGGGCAGAAAGTCAAGAGCTGGGTAAAGCAGGGGGCTGAGAGCTAAAAGTCAGAGAGCGGGGGGAAAGAGCTGACAGGCAGAGAGCTGGGGGGAGAGAGAGCTGTGTGGGACAGAGAGCTGGGGGTGGGGAATAGAAAGCTTGGGAGAAAGAGATGGGGGACAAAGAGTCTGGGAATAGGGAGCAGAGAGTGGGGTGAAAGCACAGAGCTGGGGGCGGGGGAAAAAGCAGAACACTGGGGCCAAGAGCAGTAAGCACGGGGGCAGAGAGCCAGTTGGACAGGGAGCTGGGGGAGGAAATTGAGCTGATTTGCTGAGAGCATGGGGGAGCAGGGAGTGAGGGACAAAGAGCAGAGAGATAGGGGTAAAACAGCAGATAGCTGAAGAACAGACTGCAGAGAACTGGGGGACGCAGAGCAGAGAGCTTGGGGATGGAGAGCTGAGAACTGGGGGGCAGGGTAGAGAGCTTATGGAAGATAGCAGAGGTCTAGGGGGCAGAGAGCCTATGGTAGGGAGACCTACGAGGCAGGAGTCTGTGAGGCAGGGCTAGGGAGCAGAGAGCAGATGGGCAAAGAGCAGGCAAGAAGAGAGCAGATTGGAAGAAAGCCGAGAGCTCGGGGGCAGAGAATTGAGGGGCAGAGGGCTGAGGGACAGAGGATTGAAGGACAAAGAGCTGAAGAGCAGAGAGCCTAGAGATGAGGGACAGAGAGATAGTGGCAGGAAGCAAAGAGTTGTGGGACAGAGAACTGGGGGGCGGTCTTAATCAGGGGGAGCAGAAAGTGGGAGGGCAGAAACCTGTGGGCCAGAAAGTGGGGGGAGGAGGCTACAACTGGCGACTGGGAGCTGAGGGGCAGGGAGATGAGTAGTAGAGAGCTAGGGATCCAAGGATCAGCGGGGCAGAGAGTGGGGGGCTGAGTGGAGGAGGCAGACAACAGGGGGAACAGAAAGGGGGCTAAAGATTAGGGGCACTGAGGTCAGGAGGGACGACAGCTGAGGGGCAGACAGTGGTGTAGCAGATAGCAGAGGGACAGAGAGTAGAGGAGTAGAGGGAAAGGGGGCCGAGAGGCAGAAAGCTTGGGGGATAGACAACCATGGAGATAGAAAGTTGGAGGGATAGAAAGCTGGGCAAACAGAAAGCTGGGTGTCAGAGAGCAGAGAGCTGGGGGCAGAAAGCAGAGCGCTGGGGGGCAAGAGATGAGAGAGCTGAGGGGCAGAGAGCTAGGGGACAAAGAGCAGAGAATTGCGGATAGGGCAAATAGCTGGGAGATGGCACACATTTCTGCAGGCAGAGAGCTGGTGGCAGAGAGTTGGGGTTAGAGAGCGGGTGGCAGAGAGTGCGTGGTAGAGAGCAGGCATCTGATGGGTAGAGAGCCCGGTTGCAAAGATCAGGGAGTGCAAAGAGAGCAAGGAGGCAGAGAAACAGGGCAGGGAGTCTAGGGGCAGAAGGGCATAGGGCAGTAAGCAGAAGGCCAGAAAAGAAAAGGGAAGAGAACAAAAAGCAGAGAACAAAAGGGCAGAGAACTGAGGAACAGTGAAATGAAGCAATTGGAGGTGAGAGTTGAGGGGAGAGGGGCAGAGGGAAGAGAGTTGAGTGGCAGGGAGCTGAAGCGAAGACAGAGAGAAGAGGGTCAGAGGGAATAGAGTAGAGTGACAGAAAACTGAGGGGTGGAGCACAGGGAGGTGAGAGCTGAGGGGCAGAAAACAGGGGGACAGAAATTCAGAGAGCAGGTGGATAGAGAGCAGGGAGGCAGAGAACAAGGGCCAGAGATCAGAGGGGAAGAGATTCAAGCGGAAAGATTTGAGGGGCAGAGAACAGAAAGATACAGACCTTAAGGGCAGAGATCTGAGAGCTGAGGGGCTGGGAGTCAAGAGCTGTGTGTGGGGCGGGGGCGGGAGGGTGGGGGCGGAGGGACAAGGAGCAGAGACTAAAGGGGCATGGAGCAGAGAACTGAGAGGCAGGGCAGGATAGCAGGGGACAGAGAGAAGGGGGTCAGGGAACTGAGGGGCAGGGACCAAGGGGAGCTGATAGACAGTGGCAGAAAGCTGAGTGGTGGAATTCTGGGGCTCCAGAGAGCTCGGGTCAGAAAACATAGAACCAGGGGGAAGAGAGCTGGGTTTTAGAGTCTCGGGGGGCAGAAACTCTGGGGACAGAGACAAGGGGGGAAGAGACCAGGCGGGAAAATACCAGGGGGTAGAGAGGAGTGGGGCAGAATGCAGAATGGAAGAGTGCAGATGGGCATAGTGGCAGGGAGCCGAGAGCAGAAGGGAAGAGAGCTGATCGCAGGGTGGAAGGAAGGAAGAGAGGAATGGAGCATTCATTCATTCATTCATTCAGGAGTATTTATTGAGCGCTTACTGTGTGCAGAGAACTGTACTAAGCACTCGGAAAGTACAATTCATCTACAGAGAAAATCCATACCCAACAACAGGCTCACAGTCTAGAAGGGGGGAGATAGACAGCAGCAAACAAAGTGGAAGAGAAAGGAGAGCTTAAGGATAGGGGGAGGAGAGCTGAGGGTCAGCAGGGCAGAGGGGCAGAGGAGTAGAGGGTTCAGAAGCAAAGGAGCGGAAAGCAGCTGGGTAGAAAGCAGGGGGCATTCATTCATTCATTCAATAGTATTTATTGAGCACTTACTGTGTGCAGAGCACTGTACTAAGAGCTTGGACAGTACAACATCATCAACAACCCGTACCCAACAATAGGCTCACAGTCAAGAAGGGTGGAGACAGACAGCAGAAAGCAGAGGGGAAGAGAAAGGAGAGACGAAGGGTAGGGGGAAGAGAGCTGAGGGGCAGAGGGTCTGAGAAGCGAAGGAGCAGAAAGCAGAGGGGTAGAAAGTAGGGGGCCTTCATTCATTCAATAGTATTTATTGAGCGCTTACTGTGTGCAGAGCACTGTACTAAGCACTCGGAAAGTACAATTCATCTACAGAAAAAATCCGTACCCAACACCAAGCTCACAGTCTAGAAGTGGGGAAGATACTTTTCATTCATTCAATCGTATTTATTGAGTGCTTACTGTGTGCAGAGCACTGTACTAAGCGCTTGGGAAGCACAAGTTAGCAACATGGAGAGACGGTCCCTACCCAACAGCGGGCTCACAGTCTAGAAGGGGGAGACAGAGAACAAAACAAAACATATTAACAAAATAAAATAAATTGAATAAATATGTACAAATAATATAAAGAGTAATAAATCCATACAAACATATATACATATATACAGGTGCTGTGGGGAGGGGAAGGAGGTAAGTTGAGGGGGATGGGGAGGGGGAGGAGGGGGAGAGGAAGGAGGGGGTTGTAGTCCCAGTAGTCTGGGGGACAACTGCTCACACACTAGGCTATGGGATCCAAGGGCCCGGGCTTGGGAGTCAGAGGACGTGGGTTCTGATCCCGGCTCCGCCACTTGTCTGCTTGTGTGCCTTTGGGCAAGCCACTTCACTTCTCTGGGCCTCAGTTACCTCATCTGGAAAATGAGGCTGAAGACTGGGAGCCCCATGTGGGATAACCTATTTTGTATCTACCCCAGCTGTTAGAACAGTGAGCCCTTCTTCTAGACTGTGAGCCCGCTGTTGGGTAGGGATGGTCTCTGTATGTTGCCAACTTGGACTTCCCAAGCGCTTAATACCGTGCTCTGCACACAGTAAGCACTCAATAAATGCGATTGAATGAATGAACAGTGCTTGGCACATTGTAAGTGCTTAACAAATGCCATCATTATCATTATTAGTCTTGGCCTCCCCGGGGTCATGGGGCGGGGTTGGGGGAGCATTTGTACATATTTACTCTATTTATTTTACTTTGTTAATATGTTTTGTTTTGTTGTATGCCTCCCCCTTCTAGCCTGTGAGCCCGTTGTTGGGTAGGGACCGTCTCTATATGTTCCCAACTTATACTTTCCAAGCGCTTAGTCCAGTGCCCTGCACACAGTAAGTGCTCAGTAGGTACGATTGAATGAATGAATGAATAGTAAGCGCTTAACAAATGCCATCATTATTATTATTATTGACATCAGTCCACTTGTTTTGTTGTTGTTGTCTGTATCTCCCTTCTAGCCTGTGAGCCCGCTGTTGGGTAGGGACCGTCTGTAGATGTTGCCGACTTGTACTTCCCAAGCGCTTAGTACAGTGCTCTGCACACAGTAAGCGCACAATAAATACGATTGAATGAACGAATGAAATGACATGGGGATCGTTTCCCCCTTCCCTGGCCCCAGTTATTGGCCCATTGCTTTCCCCTGTTTTTAAACCATGAAGTGAGAGGGTGAGGCTGAGGAACTTGGAGTGGTTTGAACCCAGTTGATTCTTTCATTCATTCAGTCATATTTGTTGAGCATTTACCGTGTGTGGAGCACTGTACTAAGCACTTGGGAGAGTACAATACAACAATATAAAATATACACATTCCCTGCCCATAACGAGCTGCTTGGGGTTGGCTCCATCCGCTACCCACCGGTCACGCCCAGTTTACCCAGGGGCCTACAGAAATTGCTAAGTTCCTAGGCTGGGAATCAGTGTGCACAATTCCTTTCCAGAAAGCCAATGGTCTCGGGAAAGGGTTTGGAACTGGGGGCTTTGCCACTGCCCGTTCCCTCGGGGAAGTCCAACAGAGAGAATGGGCAGTTGAGAATTTGCCCCGATGAGATTTCTGAATAATAATAATAATAATAATAATAATAATAATAATAATAATGATAACGGCATTTCTATGTGCAAAACACTGTTCTATGCGCTGGGGAGGTTACAGGGTGATCAGGTTGTCCCTCGGGGGGCTCAGAGTCTTTATCCCCATTTTCCAGATGAGGTCACTGAGGCCCAGAGAAGTGATGTGACTTGCCCAAAGTCATACAGCTGACACCTGGTGGAGCCGGGATTTGAATCCATGACCTCTGACTCCAAAGCCCGGGCTCTTTCCACTGGGCCACGCTGCTTCTCTATGTCAAGTTCCCCTTCCTGGGTGGGTCGCTTGCCTTCTAACGGGCCTCTAGCTAACCCGGTTCCACCCGAGTTACCTCTGACGTACCTCTTCTTCTTTTGACACAGTTCCGAGTGCTGTTTGCCAACCTGGTGGCCTTATTTTGGTACGCCTACCTCGCCTCGCTCCGGAATTGAGGAGGCCACGGTAAGCGCTCAATAAATACGATTGATTGATTGATCGATCCGTCGGTGCCCTCCCTCTGGGCTCCCGTCTCGGGATCGCCCAGGGAGGCTGAGAGCAGACTGCGGCTCCCCGGAGGAAACAGACACCTGGCCAGTGGAATCGATCCCTTCGGGAATCTCCCTGAATCTGATCCAACTCATTGAACTTCACCGATTGATAGATGGGAAACGATAGACTGTGAATGATCTGTACTGTGATGACCTTACTGTCGGCTTTTGAACGCTGCTCTCGCTAAACTTCCATTTTTCAAAACTGGGACTCAATCAGAATGGTAATAAACTACAGTGTAGCCTCTTCAAAGGCAAGTTTTATTTCTCTGCTGGAAAATAGCCGTCACCTTAGGGCTTTCCAGATAATAATAATAGTAATAATGATGGCATTTATTAAGCACTTACTATGTGCAAAGCACTGTTCTAAGCGCTGGGGAAGTTACAAGGTGATCAGGTTGTTCTATGGGGGGCTCACAGTCTTCATCCCCGTTTTACAGAGAGGGAACTGAGGCCCAGAGAAGTGAAGTGACCTCATTCATTCATTCAATCAATATTATTTATTGAGCGCTTACTGTGTTCAGAGCACTGTACTAAGCGCTTTGGAAGTCCAAGTTGGCAACATATAGAGACGGTCCCTACCCAACAGTGGGCTCACAGTCTAGAAGGGGGAGACAGAGAGCAAAACAAAACATATTAACAAAATAAAATAAATAGAATAAATATGTACAAATAAAATAAATAGAGTAATACGTACACACATATATACATATATACAGGTGCTGTGGGGAGGGGAAGGAAGTAAGGCAGGAAGGAAGGGGAGAGGAAGGAAAGTCACACAGATGACAACTGGTGGAGCTGGGATTTGAACCCAAGACCTCTGACTCCAAAGCCCGGGCTCTTTCCACTGAGCCATGCTGCTTTTCTCAAAGGACCACCTTCTCAAATCCCAGCCACAACAAGAAATCGAGTTGCGGGTCGAAATACCAAGCAGTCCCCTTCTCATCACGGAGAGGAGACTCGGGGACCCACTTTATTTAAGTCAGTTCCGGTTGTTACCGGGTCTGTGACTCGCCCACGCCTCTTCCGAGGCTGGAGGGGACAGAAGCCTTGTACATTCTTCCTAGCCCTGGCAGATTTATCGATTAGCGAATTAGGCCTAAGGTGGCAAATGTTAGGAGACTCCAGATACCTGCACTGGATTTCAACATCTGGGGGAGTACCTCTGGACAGACTTCTGAACTGCTACCACGTTAATTCATTCATTTAATCGTATTTACTGAGCGTTTACTGCGTGCAGAGTACTGTTCCAAGCGCTCGGGAAGTACAAGTCGGCAACATATAGAGACGGTCCCTACCCAAGGACGTGCTCACCGTCTAGAAGTCTACTCCAACCACTGATCCTAGTCCATCCTGACTGCTCTATCGGCCACCTTGCTGATCTCCCTGCCTCCTGTCTCTCCCACTCCAGTCCCTACTTCACTCATTTTTCACTCCCTCAGCCCAGATCATTTTTCTACAAAAACCTTCGGTCCAGGTTTCTCCAGAACTTCCAGCGGTCGCCCATCCACCTCCACATCAAACCGAAACGCCTTACCAGTAGCTTTATGCCCACAGTCACCTTGCCCCCTCCTATCTAACCTCACTGATTCCCTAGTACAACTCACTCCGCTCCTCCAAAATCAACCTCCTCACCGGTCCGTGATGTCGTCTATCTTATCACCGGCTCCTCGCCCGGGTCCCGCCTCGGATCTGGAACTCCCTTATGGTGTTCTGCACACAGTAAGTGTTCACTGACTATGATGGATTGGTTGCTTTTCAGATCTCCCCAATTTGTGTCTCTGGTGGCTAAAGACAACAGTGTATATGACTGGCCTTCAGCCAAGGTAGCAGAGAAGCAGCGTGGCTCAGTGGAAAGAGCCCGGGCTTGGGAGTCAGAGGTCATGGGTTCAAATCCCGGCTGCGCCGCTTGTCAGCTGTGTGACATTGTGCAAATCACTTCACTTCTCTGGGCCTCAGTTACTTCACCTGTAAAATGGGGATTAAGACTGTGAGCCCCCCCACCCCCGGGACAACCTGATCACCTTGTAACCTCCCCAGTACTTAGAACAATGCTTTGCACATAGTAGTGCTTAATAAATGCCATCATTATTATTATTATTCCCAAAGAATGAATGAATAACTGCATCTCCTCTACTTCAGGAATGCGCTGTAATGCAGTAGCAAGGGTAGCACCCTTCCCTAGTCCCATTAGGTCATTTCATTCATTCATTCATTCATTCGATCGTATTTGTTGAGTGCTTACTGTATGCAGAGCACTGTATTAAGCGCTTGGGAAGTCCAAGTTGGCAACATCTAGAGATGGTCCCTACCCAACGGCGGGCTCACAGTCTAGAAGGGGGAGACGGACAACAAAACAAAACATATTAACAAAATAAAAGAAATAGAATAGTAAATATGTACAAGTAAAATAAATAGATTAATAATGGTACTTTCCAAGCGCTTAGTCCAGCGCTCAGCACCCAGTCGGCGCTCAATAAACCCGACCGAATGAGTGAATGAATGAGAGGATGTTACGTCCCCTTTAAGGGCGGCGGGTCCGCCAGACACCACTTCCGGCTTGGGCAGCCCCGCCCCCTCGGCTTCCGGCAGCGCATGAGGAAATTTGTCCCTGGACGTGCGCCGTCGGTGCTCCCTCCCGCGCGGGAACTTCCGCCCTAGGAAGGCCCGGCCCTCGGCGTCCGGAAGCGCGTGAAGAAGTTTGTCCCTGGGCATGCGCCGTCGGTGCTCCTTCCTGCGCGGGAGCGGCCAGTTCCTCCACTTCCGGCTTGGGAGGCTAGACAGCAGAAAGCAAAGGGGAAGAGGAAGGAGAGCTGAAGGGGAGGGGGAAGACGGCTGAGGGGTAGCAGGGCACAGGGCAGAGCAGAGCAGCAGAGGGTTCAGAAGCAAAGGAGCGGAAAGCAGAGGGGTAGAAAGCAGGGGGCATTCATTCAGTCATTCATTCAATAGTATTTATTGAGAGCTTACTCTGTGCAGAGTATTGTACTGAGATGATGGGGGGTTTTTAAGGAGTGGGGAGATGTGCCCAGAATAATCTTTTTAAGAAAATGATCTGGGTAGAAGGTTGAAGGTTGAAGGCAGGGAAGTCAGAGAGAAGGCTTGGGCAGCAGTCAGAGAAATTACATCTATGGGAAGAAGGCACTATATTGTAATCAATGCATTCATCCAGTAGTATACTTTGAATTCAGAGTACTATACTCTATGCAGTTACTGTGGTTGCTCTCACTATGTGCTAGCCGCTGGGGCAGAGATAAAATAATCAGAATGGAAAGAGTACCTTTTTCCCACAGAACTCATAGTCAATGGAGGAGGCAGGACAGGAATTGAATTCCCCTTTTACAGGAAACAGGCCCAGAGAAGCTAAGTGACTTGGTCAAGGTCACCCAGCAGACAAGGGGCAGAACCAGGATCTGAACCCAAGTTTCCTGTCTCCCAATCAATCAATCAATCAGTCGTATTTATTGAGCGCTTACTGTGTGCAGAGTACTGTACTAAGCGCTTGGGAAGTACAAGTTGGCAACATATAGCCCTGTGCTTGTTCCAATAGGCCACACTGTCTCCCTTGTCTCCAAGCTGTGATGTCCTCTGGAAGAAGGGGAAAAGCAAGTTGAACTGATAGACTGACACATCTGTTTTTCACTTTCTGAAGCCAGAATCAGAGCCAGAGCTGCTTTTGTAACCCGCCTGCTTGTTGGTGACCAGGGCCTACAAGATCCACCCAGGATCTGTCTCAATAAAGAAATCCCCGTTTGGACTCTTATGATACCTGGCCTACCCTTATGACTAATTGCCAAAGAATGAACGCCTCTCACCTAGGCATTTCCAAATTGAGAACCAGATTGATCTGGCCAAATTCCAAACCTCAGACTTGAAAGCTCAGCTCAACTCTCTCCGGATGCTTTGCGTGGTAGACTCTGCTCATTTTCAACAAATGTTTTCTAAAAAGCAAATGTGAGTTGATGAATGGTTGATTTGGTTAGAATAAGTAATTTGGCTCTCATTTCAATTAGGACGTTGACAATGCTTCATTGGCACGCCTTGATCTCAAGCGGAAAGTCAAATCCTTCCAAGAAGAGATAGTCTTGTTGAAGAAACTTCACGACAAGGTAATGGGCTTCCTCTTAATCGGGGAATGTAAATTAAGCCGATCTAATCTAATCGTCCCCCTCTCCATCCCCTCCATCTTAACTCCTTCCCTTCCCCACAGCACCTGTATATATGTATATATGTTTGTACATATTTGTTACTCTATTTATTTATTTATTTTACTTGTACATATCTATTCTATTTATTTAATTTTGTTAGTATGTTTGGTTTTGTTCTCTGTCTCCCCCTTTTAGACTGTGAGCCCACTGTTGGGTAGGGACTGTCTCTATATGTTGCCAACTTCTACTTCCCAAGCGCTTAGTACAGTGCTGTGCACACAGTAAACGCTCAATAAACACGATTGATGATGATGCTGATGGAAGCCAGCAGGAACTGGATATTCTCTACTTATTCTTCACCAGGAAATCCAGGAGCTGCAGGCCCAGATTCAGGAACAGCATATCCAAATCGATGTGGATGTGGCTAAGCCTGATCACACTGCTGCCCTGCATGATGTTCGCCAGCGGTACCAAGATGTGGCTGCAAAGAATGTCCATGAAGCTGAAGAATGGTACAAATCCGAGGTGTGACTCTAGGGGAAGGTGTTCCCTGAGGGCGGTACCCTAAACCTAGTCCCTAAACCAGCTCTCTGGGGATTAAACCAAGCAGTTGGCTCAGGTCGCCCACCTGGATAGGGGGTGCAGGGATTGGGGGTATGGTGCACGCATGCATACATTCACCTCATCAAACCGGCAGTCAGGGGGTAGGGTCTCCCTCTGGAAGTATCCGTGGCTTGCACGGGACTCACCTATTTCCCTAGATGGGTTTCTCAGGACCACGCTGTATGCTACGAGAGGTGACGCTGGTGACTGGAGGAGAGTGGAATAGGGAATTCATTGGTGATCCAGCTTTCCAGTTGATAGCTGACTGGTCCTCTGTCCTCCTGGGACCAAGGGGCTGCGATCCACCCTGGGGTTGAGATGTCCACCGTCAATGTTTTCTCACCAGTTTGCTGACCTCTCTGAAGCTGCTAATAGGAACAATGATGCCCTGCGCCAGGCCAAGCAGGAATCAAATGAGTATCGCTGGTAGGTCCAGTCTCTCACTTGTGAAGTGGATGCACTGAAAGGGACCGTGAGTACACGCTGGAGGGTGTGGGTGTCGGAGATGAAATACCACAGGTCCACTGTGTTGGCTGAAGTTGGCGTTGCAGGAAATTCTCCCATTTGCTTGGTGATGGCTAACTTAACACCAACAATGGGCTTTGCTCTAATATCCTAGCCTCCTAAATTGGCATCCCCCCCCTTATATGTGGACACCCAACAGACATTTTAAACAGGACTATTTAAACCATTTGACCCATGTACATATATTCCCATAATCCCAAATGCATTTCTAACAAATGTAGAAGGAATTTGCAATCAAAACTAGTGATTAAAGCCAAGTTTGAAACAAAAGAAATTTAGGTTTTTAACCAAGTGTTAAAATAGCATGAAAGACCAGGTAATTCCGGAACCACACCTCTGGACCCCGTGTCTTTGATTATTTCTGCTTGACCGACTGTCAACTTGGAACACAATGGTTCATTCTTCTGTCCACGATTACTTGGAATAGTCAATAGGCAGGTGGCTTAAGAATGCTTCTGCAAGCGTTTGGACATACACTTTAATGAAGCAGTGTGTCTCAGTGGAAAGAGCGTGGGCTTTGGAGTCAAAGGTCATGGGTTCAAATCCTGCCTTCGCCAACTGTCAGCTGTGTAAATTTGGCCAAGTCACTTAAATTCTTGTGCCTCAGCTCATCTGTAAAATGGGGATTAAGACTGTGAGCTCCCCGTGGGACAACCTGATCACCTTGTAACCTCCCCAGCGCTTAGATCAGTGCTTTGCACATAGTAGGTGCTTCAGAAATGCCATTAGTGTTATTATCTGGCACCATGTTCGTGCTGAGAAACCTCTGCCTCTCCATGGACCACAGAACGGGGCCAAACTGGGTTGGGCAGCATCGCTCGGTGCACCAGGTCTTTGATGAGGTCATAGCCGAGCTCCTTCTCTTCTCTTGCAGAACGAATCTCTGGAGCGCCAGATGCGTGAGATGGAGGAGAACTTTTCGGTTGAAGCTGCTAACTACCAAGACACTATTGGCCGCCTTCAGGATGAAATCCAGAACATGAAGGAAGAGATGGCTCGCCACCTGCGTGAATACCAGGACCTGTTGAATGTCAAGATGGTACTGGATATTGAGATAGCCACCTACCGCAAATTACTGGAGGGGGAGGAGAGTAGGTAAGTAAGGGAGAGGAGTGGGAACCTGGGAGGTGGCCATCTATCCTTAGGGTTGCCTGGTAACAACTTGATGTGATCTGTCTTTTTACAGGATTTCCCTGCCAGTTTCAAGCGTTTCTTCCTTGAACCTTAGAGGCGAGCACTGCCATTTCATTTCCAGGGCTTGGTAGCTTCTTTATGGGAAGCACAGAAGTTTCCTTCTGATCAGAAAAAGCCCTAGACACTCCTAAGCGCCGAGACCTGTGTTTGGGGAAGCTGGAACTCCCTGAGAATAATGAATGGTTGTCTCTAGTTGAAGCTGCAGTGGATTTAGGGGAAGCCCCAGCAGTGGGGGTAGGGGGTGGCAGAGAGAGGGTGAGTTCGTCTCTTTCACCCAAACTGCAGCAACCAACCCTCCCTCAAATCCGGCAGGCAAGGTGATTATGCTTCTACTAGGTCAAACTAGAGAAATCTCATCACTCACACAGTTCCTACTAAAGCAGGGGTGTCTGTAACGCCATGCATAGGGTGACTGTGGCCCAAATGGTTAAGTGCATAGCCCATGGGCCTGAGAGTAAGATGGCCATGGGTTCTAATCCCAGCTCTGCCACTTATCGGCTCAGTAGCCTTAGGCAAATCACTTCTCTTCCCTGTGCCTTTATTGCCTCATCTGTAACGTGGGGATAGCGACTGTGGACCCTATATGGGACAACTCGACTTGCTTCTATCTTCCCAGTTCTTAATACAGTGCCTGACACATAGTAAGCACTTAACAAATACCATGATAATAATAGAATGTGCCCCCTCTAAAATTTAGACTTTTTTCACCTAATTAGCCAGTCACATGATTTATTAGGACAAAAGGAACTAGTCTGAATCAAGATGTAACCTGACTAAATCTACCCCACAATTTCTGAAGAGTTTACTCTGCTAAATACCAATGTTCTCATTGACCTGATCACTGACTACCCCTAGGCTTGTAACTGTTCATTTTTGTGGGCAACAAAGTTGATTATACTGTTTTTTTTTTACTGTTTTATTACTGCCAAAAAATCCCTATTTCATCAATAGCTATTCACTTTTGTAATCAATAGTTCACACGGTCTGTGTACATGGATTGCTGATCATGAAGCCTATATTGGCAACTCTTAAAACCTCCCAAGGCACTGAGATTGTGCCTGGTGAAAGAGAAAGATTCTCAACAGGAGTAAACACAAGACTCTTAATCCTGTGTAGTGAACTCTTGGGTGATATGCAGGGACCATTAAACTCTCATTTTGACAAATTGCTATTCTCATCTTTCAGAAACCAACATTGACTCCCACCCTCTGGTGGACACCCATTCCAAGAGAACACTGCTTATCAAGACTGTTGAAACTAGGGATGGACAAGTACGTGAATTTCTTAAATCGAGGGGCTTGAGTTGGGGGGAAGAGGAGGGGTCTGCAGAAAGAAGTGAAAGGCCCGTGTGCCACCGTCAATATGCCCCACATCCAGCCAGAGATTACGGGAACGGACTCCCACTAGTTCAGTTCGCAGGGCTAGCTGGGAAGGGCAGGCATGCTCAGAGGGACATCTTCCTTACCCTGGCGCGTCTCTTATCCCTGTCTCCAGTACCCATACACATACAAACATTTTGACTCTCTGTAAGTCCAGGCAGTTGACCCTGGCCTGACCCTGAAGACCATTCCCTTGGTAGCCTCTAGCTTCGGGCTGGATTCCAGATGCCTTTTGGCCTCTCCTGCACTGAATATGCTTCTGAAATGTGAATAAGCGTTTGTTAAACCCTACTGACTGAAGGGCTTCTTGGAACCACTGGAATTTTCAATTTCTTGGGGACAGCAGCTCATGCCTGCATGTGAGACTCTGACTGTCCCTCAACCCTGCACCCTTTCGTCTGGGAAATAAAGCTGTCAGAATGGAGAAACCAAGCTTCTCTAAGGGAAAATGAGGTTCTGCAGGTAGCACCAAGGTAACATGCATGAGGTATCTGATTAGGTTTCTAAATCTCATACCTCTGCCATCAGACAGTTGTTCAGTCATTACCTGGTCCTTCTCCTCAACTTGCTGTTCACAGGTCATCAACGAAACATCCCAACACCACGATGCTTTAGAGTGAAAACTTGCCTCGATGCCCAGTGCAGCAACACCTTACCAGCAAGCAAAAGAATTTGACCAAATCCTAAAACACCTTTCAAGTGCCTTCTGCAGTTTTTCAAGAATGCAAGACCATCCTGGATAGGTAGAAAGAATAGGTCTGAAGTCTAATGAACACATACCTCCAGAAACGTTTACAGAAAAGCCTAGTTTACAGCAGAATCTTGTGCTGCAGTACTTTTGTAAAGTGTTTTTCAGAATCATGAAACAGCCTCTTTCCAACCAGTGTCTGACCGAACTGTTACTGCTTCAATAAACTCTTTGAAAAGTTATCCTGTAATCATTTATTTTCTTCAAATTTTGGCCAAGCCTCGGGCAAGTCCTCCTTGTCCTGTTTTCCTCCCTGTATTGCATGCTAGCACAGTCCCCCTCTGCCACTCTACACAATAGAACAGAATGTTCTTTTCCCTCGGGCTTGCGGAGTATGGTTCCTTCCAGAGTACAATATACTCCTGGGCTCTGTGCTTCTGATTTGCTGCCACAACTAGTCAATTGTGTACTCTAGACCAGCTGAAGGCTAGTTAGTTCCTCATAAAGCAACAATGAGCCATTAATTTGGCTCTGAAAATATTCTTTAAACCTGAACCTGGCTTCTGCTTTAGCCCAACGATGAGAATTGAGCTGCTTTGCATTAATGAATTACAAATAATCATTCAGAGGATGCCTCTGGCTGGTGAGGGGGGAGTCGCGGAGGCTATGACCTGCTTATGAGGGAAATTCTGAGCAGACGTAGGTACTGCTGTGGAGAGTGGACACCTATTAATCTTGCACCCATCTCCTGTGATAAAGGGACAGCAGGCTTTCAGCATAAATGTTCCCAGATTTGGACCAAGTGTGGAAAGAAAATGAATGTGGCCACTTTGCCGATGTTGTGATGCAGACGAGAGTAGGAGAGGAGAAAAAGAAGTTCAGGGAAGGCCTCTTGTAGGAGATGTATCTTCAATAAGGCTTTGAAGGTGGAGAGAGTAGTTGTCTGTCAGATATAAAGAGGGAGGGCATTCCAGGCCAGAGACAGGATGTGGGTGAGAGGTTTGCAGCAAAGATAGAGGAAATCGAGGTACAGTGAGTAGGTTGAGGAGCAAAGTGTGCAGGCTGAATTGTAGTAGGAGAGTAGCAAGGTGAGGTAGGAGGGGTCAAGTAACTGAGTGCTTTAAAGCCAATGGGGAGGCGTTTCTGTTTGAGGCGAAGATGGGAGGGCATTCACTGAAGGTTCTTGAGGAGTGGGAAAACATGGACTGAACGTTGTTGTAGAAAAGTAATCCGGGAAGCAGAGCGAACTATTATGGACTCTGGTGGGGAGGGACTGAAGGTAGGGAGGTCAACAGGGAGGCTAATACAGAAATCAAGGTGACCAGGGAAAGGATGGGTCGATGAGGACAGAGTTCAACACTTGGGGCTGGCCTGGAGGCTGTACCTGGCCCTTGCCCTAGGTGGAGCCAGACACTCTCCTAGTCCCACTCCTAGGGCCTGGACCAACCTTATACCCTTCCAAAGGGTCTCTTTCCCGTGGAGTTTTTCTTTGGTTTAAAGATAATGCTTCTCATGCTGAAAGGGGATCCATCTGTGGGGAGTCATAATGAGGATCTTCCTTCCCCTTTTCTGGTCAGAACAATGGAAGAGCACCAAGAAATCCTGATGTCCCGTTGCCTGTATCCACTTTGAGATGGTGATTACATCTCTCATCAAAAGCTGCACGGAAACATTTATGTAGTCATAAAGACTGGGATTAGAACAGGACAATCAGATGCAATGCTTTACACGTGTTAGGCTGTTCACCCAGTGTAATGGAATGACATTTTACAGAGTATTTTGCTGGAACCAGCTGGAAAGTAAAGTGTTTCTCTAGGGAGTCCCTGATCACTCTGCTTTTCTTCAGAGCTGTCACATTTATCTTCCTGATCCCTCTGAACATAGGCACAATTTCTGAGATGTGGGAGCAATCAAGGCAGAGCGAGTCAGATACTGAAAATTAAAGGAATTTTCCCTCCTTTCCCAACACTTTCTGCCAACAGTTACCAACTCAAGGGTCCCTAGCTGGGCAGATTAATGGAGGTACTTTGGGAGCTGCAGTCCTAGAATAAGTGGCATAAAGGAGTGAGAGGGAGACAGCTCAAAATCACCTCCCAGAGATATGCAACTTGAGCCATTCCCTCTACAGGTAGTAATCTTAATCATACCAACCTGGCTACTGCTTAAGACACTACTAAGTTGGCATCCAAACAGGACCTTCTCAAGATGACTTTGACACATGCACAATAGTAGAGGGGATGAGAAGGAGATGAAGCTAACCAGGAGTCCTCATTGCCCTACATCACCTCCCCACCTTGGACACCTACATTCCCTCAGACACTACCTGCTGCAGCCATCTTTGGTTTCTTCTGCAATTCTCTGGTCTGCGAAGATTAGGTTGGCTGATGAGGGGGCATAGGGAGAGGCCATGCCTGGAGCCTAGGTACTACGTGGCAATCGAGCTTGTCCTGGCATGATTCTGACTCTCCTGCCACTGCCAGCCCACCTGTTAGGATGGGCATGCTGTGAGAGGAACCTGGATGCCTTCCAGAGCCAACAGGTCTGATATGGTTGTTGTGAACCACTCTACCTCCCCTCCTAAACTGGTCCGGGTGAAATCTGCTGAAGGGCATCATGGAAAGTTTCAGGGAGCACATGTTTGTCTTCAGATTGTATGGGTGGTAAGCAGGAGCAGGCATTGACTTGTACTCCTGCAGATCACCTCCAGAGTTTCCTTATTTCATTCTTATATTCACATGCTCATTCGCTCTTTCTCTCTCTTTCTCTCTTTCTTTCTCTTTCTTTCTCTTTCTCTTCCTCTCCCTCACCCTCTCTCTTTCTGACTCACTCTCCCACTAATTCTTTCTCTTCTGTCTCTGCTCCATGGCCAACTTAGAGTTAGTCATTCAGCCAGTCGATCGTATTTGAGTGCTTAGTGTGTGCAGAGCACTGTACTATGTGCTTGATAGAGTACAACACAACAATAAAACAGACGCATTCCCTGCCCAGAAGTAGCTTAAACTCTAGAGGGGGAAATAGACTTTAATATAAAAACTAAAATTACAGATATGTACATAAGTGCAGTGGGGCTTGGATGGGGGATGAATAAAGGGAGCAAGTAAAGGCGGCACAGAAAGGAGTGGGAAGAGGTAAGGAATGCTTCATCAGGGAAGGCCTCTTGGAGGAGAAATGCCGTTGATAAGACTTTGAAGGTGGAGAGAGTCTTTGTCTGTCAGATATGAACAGGGAGGGCATTCCAAACCAGAGACAGGATGTGGGCAAGAGGCTGGCGGGGAGAGAGACAAGATAAAGGTACAGTGAGAAAGTTGGCATTGCAAGAGCAAAGTGTGTGGGTTGAATTGTAGTAGAAGAGTAGCAAGGTGAGGTAGGAGGAGACAAGGTGATTGAGTGCTTTAAAGTTGATGGTAAGGAGATGCCCTATCACAGGGAAAACATGTTTAGTGAGAGAGTCAAAGATACCGAACTGAGCTTAGGTCAAAGTGAAGTTCACCAGCGACAGATGGTGCTCAAGCCTTCCCCTTTCCCCTCTGCTAAGCAGGGTCCTCCCGTCTCCTCTTTCCCTTGCAGACCTTCCAGCCAGACAGCAGAGACAAAATGCTACTTGGCCCCAGTTTTCCCGTTATATATGAGGCCTAATCAGATGTATGGAAAGAGCCAGCTTCATTTCACTCCATGGGCCAGCGGGGCAGGAATGTGAGAGAAAGTCTCTCCATTTAGGGGTAAGAAAGTGACTCTCAGGTGACTGAGGAGAAAGGGGAAGCAAATTAGATTTGGCTGCTTTCTGATGTCCAGCCTGTTCCATGGCTCTCAGGCCTGGACACCCCCACCCATTCTCTAGACCTGATGTCTGGACAATCACCAACCATTTCCTGGGAAGGGCAGGAGCCTGACAGAGATAAAAGGGAGCAAGGGCAGAAGGAGGGAGGGGAGAACTCTGACTCTGGATTCATGATAGAGGAGGAGGAGAGGCTTGGTAAGTGCAGCGTTGTATAATGATGTCACAGGCGCTGTGGGAGCCCCCAAACTGAATACCCCTGTGAGCATGGGGATCTTTATCTGGACCTGTCCCCCAGATAAATCTTTTAGTTGGAGTGAGCTCTATGTACTTGGGCAAAGTGCACATGTAGCACCATCTCAGCTTACTTCATGCCTAGTATGTTCCATGTCTACTCGTCTTGTATTGGTGAAGGCCCACCAAAGGCCCTTCAGTCTGCTGGGCAGTGGTTGCAACAAGACAGGAATGAGGAAAAGGTGCAGCATCCTGTAAAGTGTCTGTGAGAATTTTTCATTCAAAACCCAATCTGGTCTTTACCCTGTTGTCAATTGAGGATCCCATAACTGATATACAAAGTATTGGTTATTAGAAGGGGAAGCCATTGACTTTGATTGGCAAGGTTATAGAGGCAGGGGGAATGGACTGGATAGCCCTAATTTGATGGCTCTTGCACAGCTCTCAAGTTACTCACCCAAACCCATGTGGAGGATACGAGATGAAGGCTAAAAGTTTTGGAAATGGACAAATGGGGGACAAACAATGTGTGAAGTCCAGACCTAACTGTGGCTTGCTTGGGCGCCTTCAGCTATAGGAGAATCATCATGCTGGTAGAGGGGTCTCGGCCCTTAGTGGCCTTCTCTACCTGTGGTTGGCCAGAGGGACATTTGGGGGTAGGCTGTGTCCTATGAGCACTGGAAGCCATAGTGGCTGATGCTATTCTGATGTGGCAAAACAGATGATGATGATGATGATGATATTTGTTAAGCGTCTACTATGTGCCAAACCCTGTTCTAAGTGCTGGGGTAGACACGTGGTTATCAGATTTTCCTGATGGGGCTCATAATTGTCTACTGTATGACCTTGGGCAAGTCACTTCACTTCTCTGGGCCTCAGTTACCTCATCTGTAAAATGGGGATTGAGACTGTGAGCACCACATGGGACAGGGACTATGTCCACCGCGATTCGTCTACATCCACTCCAGCACTTAGTACAGTCCCTGGCACATAGTTAAGCGCTTAACAAATACAATAATAATAATAATAACAATAACAACAATAATAATAATAATAATAATTAATAATAATAATAACAATTAATCCTCATTTTACAGGTGAGATAGCTGAGGCACAGAGAAATGAAGTGACTTGCCCAGATTCAAACAGCTGAGGAGTGGTGGAGCCGGGATTAGAACTCACTACCTCTGACTCCCAAGCCCCTGCTCTTTCCACTAAGCCACGCAGGTCAAGGGAAACTCCCAGGTGAGCCTCAGGAATTCATTTTTGCCTGACATTGCCCACAGCACACGCACAGAGAAGCAGCCTGGCTCAGTGGAAAAGAGCATGGGCTTTGGAGTCAGAGGTCATGGGTTCAAATCCCTGCTCCGCCAATTGTCAGCTGTGTGACTTTGGGCAAGTCACTTAACTTCTCTGTGCCTCAGTTACCTCATCTGTAAAATGGGGGTTAAGACTGTGAGTCCCCCGTGGGACAACCTGATCACCTTGTAACCTCTCCAGCGGTTAGAACAGTGCTTTGCACATAGTAAGTGCTTAATAAATGCCATTATTATTATCATTATTATTATTATCATTATTATTATATGACTATCCCCTAAGGCTTGTAACATCCAATCCTTCCACCCTCCTATGGCGTCAGGGACACTGGGGCCTCTGTTGGACATTAGACAGGCATCCCCACAAAGTTGTTGAAGGTAGAGCCAGCTGAACACTCCACTGTCCACTAGTGGACAACCAAGCCTGCGCTGGTTTCTGCACGGAGTCCCAACCCAAAAGCCTTGTATAGCAAGGGGCTGGGGGATGTACCAGGCCATGGAAACTGGGATAGGGACAAGGTAAGTAAGTGAACATACTTGTCCTCGACTTCTCCCTGCCCCTTCCTCCTCAATCCTAATTCCCTTCTTGGACATAACGTCTCCTCCAAGAGGCCTTCCCCGATTAAGCCCTTTTTTCCCCTGGCTCCCTCTCCATTCTCCCTTGTCTAGGCATTTGAATCTATGACCTTTGGGTAATTTGATATTTACTCCACCTCCAAGCCCCCAATACTTTGTACATTTCTTTAAATTATATATTATGAATTATCTATTTATAATATTATCTCTCTGCCCCTCTTGACTGTAAGTTTGCTATGGGTGGGGAACATTAGCCACTAATTCTGCTGTATTGTACTCTCCCAAGGGCTTAATATAGTGCTCTGAACATAGTAAGTGCTTAATAAATACCACTGACCAGTTTACTGATCCCAGAGTTTGAACTTTCTCCTTCCTAGTGCGCTTCTCAAGAGTTCTGCTCAAGGGACTATGTGTTTTCCTGGGCTTTGGGGAAGTGAATATATTAGTCTGTTAGAGAAAGAGGTATGAGAAGTTGCGTGCCGCGACCCATCAATTCCCACATCTTCTCTGCTACTACCACCGGTCCCCATAAGAGTGTTAGAAAGTTTCAGAGGGTGCAGACAAGTTGGGGTGAGCAGGGTCCGAAGGTGGAGCCAGACAGGGTAGGAACACTGTCATAAAGACGTAAAAATAGAAGAAGCAGCGTGGCTTTGTGGAAAGAGCACGGGTTTGGGAGTCAGAGGATGTGGATTCTAGTCTCTGCTCTGCCACTTGTCTGCTGTGTGTCCTTGGGCAAGCCGATTAACTTCTCAGTGCCTCAGTTACCTCATCTGTAAAATGGGGATTGAGACTGTGAGCCCCACATGGGACAGCCTGATTACCTTGTATCTAGTCCAGTGCTTAGAACAGTGCGTGGCACAGAGTAAGTGCTTAACAAATACCATAACAATGATAATAGTAGCAATGGTTCCTGGCTAGGAGATCTCCACCAAGGGGCAAAGAGTCCCACTAGGCGTAAAGGATGGGTGGTCCGATTCATCCTGCCCAACCTGTTTGTGACCAGGCTGCAGGAGCCCAGGATGCTGGGCATCTTAATTGCGTGTGAATCATTGGTTCAACGTGGTGAGGGCCAGGCCTACCTGTGATTACTGCTTCCCTGGTGCACCTACATCTGTGGAAACCTAGGACGCATGTGGAAACCCCAGCAGTTGGCGTGGGTACTTGGTTTGAAGACAGTAGGTAGAGAAAATGAAATTGAATGAAGACCTGGCTCTCCTGACAGTAGGGCTCCCTCTGCAGCACTGCAAAGGCAGCAGCCGAGAGGGCCGAGGCAGCCGTTTCGGGGAGTGGAAACTTGTCTGCCCCCCGTCACTGAACACAATGGTAACAATTTTGCAGCGTGGTTGCCAATCAGCACCCTGCAATATCCTGAAAGCCAAGCGTGGCCTGCTGACTATCTCTGTAGCTGGAAAATGCTATTTGAATGGGGTGGAAAATCCACAGTCCCTGAAAGACTTAATGAACCATTGGAGGACTGGGAGAGGTTGAGGGTGGCAGTGCCAACAGGAACTATTGGGCTGTTTTGAGGTATAAAGTTTAGGATGTGCTAGACATAGGTCTTTGGGGAAAAATAATTAAGGTTGAGCAGGAAGGATGAGGTAGGGAAGGTGATGGTAGCAGGAAGAGAGGATATTCTTCAGGGTAAAATAGATTGGGAAGCAAGAACAGGGAAGGTGATTAATCAGTCAAGCAAACAATCTGTATACAGAGCATTGTACTAAGCTTTGGGGAAAGTACAATTATAATCGTACTTTCCTGCCCATAAGGAGGAGGTTACAGTCTCCAAGAGGAGACAGATATTCAAATAAAATACAGATAGGGGACATAGTTAAGTATCAAGATATTTACGTAAGTTCCATAGGGCTCTTATGAGTATCAAAGAGCTTAAAGGGTACACAGAAAAGTACATAGTTGATGGTGAGAAGAGTGGAGATAAGCAATATGAAGGCTTAGTCAGGGAAGGCCTCTGGGAAGAGATGTGATTATAGGAGGATTTTGAAGGTGGGGAGAGTTGTGGACAGTGGTATATGAGTAATAACAATAATAATTACTGTATGTGTTAAACGCTTACTATGTGCCAGGTACTGTACTTAGTGCTGGGGTGGATACAAGCAAATCGGGTTGGACACAGTCCCTGTTCCATGAGGGGCTCAGTCTCAATTCCCGTTTTACAGATGAGGTAGACTGAGGTACACTGTGAGCCCAATGTTGGGTAGGGACCGTCTCTATATGTTCCCAACTTATATTTCTCAAGCGCGTAGTACAGTGCTCTCCACACAGTAAGAGCTCAATAAATACGATTGAATGAGTGAATGAAAGGTAACTGAAGCACGGAGAAGTTAAGTGCCTTTGCTCACGTCATACAGCAGACAAGTGGCGGAGCCAGGATTGGAACCCATAACCTTCTGATTCCCAGACCCGTGCTCTATCCACTACACCATGCTGAGTTCCAGGCCCAAGGAAGGATGTGGGCAAGGGCTTGGCGACAAGACAGTTGAGATCAAAGTACATAAAGTCGGCTGGCAATAGAGGAGCTGAGTGTGCATACTGGGTT
This sequence comes from Tachyglossus aculeatus, assembly GCF_015852505.1. Lineage (NCBI taxonomy): Eukaryota > Metazoa > Chordata > Mammalia > Monotremata > Tachyglossidae > Tachyglossus > Tachyglossus aculeatus. The sequence goes on from NW_024044895.1 coordinate 198,188, forward strand.
GTAGTAGAAGATTAGAGGGGTGAAATACAATGGAGTGAGCTGATAGAGAAGCAGCGTGGCTTAGTGGAAAGAGCATGGGCTTGGGAGTCAGAGGTTGTGGGTTCTAATCTCGGCTCTGCCACTTAGCTGTGTGACTTTGGGCAAGTCACTTAACTTCTCTGGGCCTCGGTTACCTCATCTGTAAAATGGGAATTAAGACTGCGAGCCCCACGCGGGACAACCTGATTATCTTATATCTACCCCACTGCTTAGAACAGTGCTTGGCACAGAGTAAGTGCTTAACAAATACCAAGATCATTATAATTGAGTGCCTTCAAGCCTATTTTAGGGAATTTTTATTTAATGTAGAAGTAGGTAGGCAATCACTGGAGGTTTTTGAGTAGTGAGAATGTGTGGACTGACCATTTTTTCAGAAAAATGATTCGGGCAGCAGAATGAAGTATGGACTGGAGAAGAAGAGATAGAAGGCAGAGAGATCAGCGAGTTGGCTGATTCAGTAGTCAAGGCAGAGAAACAAAATGGTCTAGTCGATAGGGCACGGGCCTGGGAGTCAGAAGGACCTGAGTTATAATCCCAGCCCTGCCATTTGTCTGCTCTGTGACCTTGGGCAAGTCATTTAACTTCTTTGGGCCTCAGTTACCTCTACCATAAAATGGGAACAAAGACTGTAAACCTCATATGGGGCAGGAACTTTGTCCAATCCGATTTGCTTGTATCCCCCCAGCAGTTAGTACGGTGCATAGCACATAATGAGTGCTTAAGAAATATTATTATTGTGATTAATAAATACTTTTTCTAAAAAAACTATCTCCCCCCCTTCAAAGCCCGAGAGCTCAGCTCCTCCAGGAGGCCTTCCCAGACTGAGTCCCCGTTTTCTTCTGTTCCTCCTCCCCTCCTCATCGCCCATATTCCCTCCCTGTACTCTACCTCCATCCCTGCCCCACAGCACTTGTGTACAATTGTACATATTCGTTATTCTATTTATTTTATTAATGATGTGTTTATATCTATAATTCTATTTATCTATTGTGTTGCTATTAGTGCCGGTCTACTTGTTCTGTTTTGTTGTCTGTCTCCCCCATCTGGAGTGTGAGCCCGTTGTTGGGTAGGGATTGCTCCCACCTGTTTCCAAATTGTACTTTCCAAGTGCTGAGTACAGAGCTTTGCACGCAGTAAGTGTTCAATGAGCAAAACTGAATAAATGGATGAATGAATGACAAAAAAGGTGGTAAATGATAAGTGTTTGGATCAGAGTAGTAGTAGTTTCGATGGAGATGGGTGATCCATCAAGCCATCGATGGTATTCCTTGAGTTTTTACTGTGTGCAGAGCACTGTAGTAATCACTTTCGTGATCCGGGGCCTGGAAGTCAGAGGATGTGGGTTCTAATCCTGGTTCTGCCACATGTCTGCTTTGTGACCTTGGGCAAGTCACTGCCTTTCTCTATGCCTCAATTACCTCATCTGTAAAATGGGGATTAAGACTGTGAGCTCCATGTGGAACAGGGACTGTGTCTGACCCGATTACCTTTCATCTACTTCAGTGCTTAGAACAGTGCTTAGCACATAGTAAGCGCTTACCAAATAACACAGTTATAAAAGAATCTTTGTGTACATTTTAAAATATACTCGATTTGTGCCCAGCTACTTGCTCATTTCACATTTGGGGCCCTAGGGACAGTCTCTATATGTTGCTGACTTGTAATTCCCAAGCGCATAGTACAGTGCTCTGCACACAGTAAGTGCTCAATAAATATGTTTGAATGAATGAATGAATGGCAGAAATGAGAGTATGAATTGTGCTTTGCAACCACTTGTCTTATGCTCAATTACTTCAGACAGGATTTTGTTCCTTAAGCCTCAGGACATATTTTTCTCAATGGCAGTCTCCACCATCGCAAAGCTATGTTAATCTAGATGGTAAGCTCATTGTGGGCAGAGAATGCCCCTATCAACTCTGTTATATTGTACTCTCCCACGTTCTTAGTACAGTGCTCTCTCCACTAAGTACTCAATGATATGATTGATTGCTGAACATTCAATATTTGTTATTCCCATGGATAAGGATTAGTGAAGTACTGGTCAAATCCTGAGAAGGTGTCCCTCTTCCCACTGCACCAGCCCACAATAGCTCACTCCCATCTGACTGCTCCGTATCTTTTACGCCATCCCCTCCCACCTCAACGCTTTCCAACAGCCTCAGCCAAGTGCAGCCTGTGGAATCCCCACTTCATTAAGAAAAAGCTTCCCTTCATCCTTGACCTGTTTCTGACTCAATCACTGCTCCTCCTTGCCATTACTGAAACCTGGCTCTCCCTAGAAGACAGTGTCCCCTGCCACTCTCTCTAGAGGGGGCTTCATCTTCTCCCACTCCTCTAGACTCACTAGGTTATGGAGAAGTGTTGACTTCCTTCTTTCTCCCCCTTGCTGCTTTTGTACCATCCCACCTCCCCTGTCGCTCTCATTTCCTTCCTTTGAAGCCCATATCATTTGCCTTCAGCACTCATTCTAATTACTAGTCACAATCATCTACCTCCCCAAGGCCTCTCTTTCAACCGTTTGAACCATTTTGATACCTTTCTCACATTCCTTCTCTCTCTATCCATATGGGGACCTCAATATTCACAGGGATGTTCTCGACAACTCTTTCACTGCCCACTTTCTCTTTCTCGACCATTCCACTGACCTCCTGCTCCACCCCACCTCATACTTTCACCAAACTGGACTCATGCCTGGACACGTCTCTAGTAACTGAATAATCTCTACCCTCATCAACTCTGATATTCCTCTAACTGACCACAACCTCCTCAGTTGTCTTCTCAGTCTCTTTCACAGGCTCCTCCTCTACTTCCCCGCTGCAACTGTGGGAGTTTCTCAAGGCTCATTTGTGGGTCCCCTTCCATTCTCCACCTACACCTATTCCCTTGGTGAACTCATTTGCTCCCTTGGCTTCAGTTACCATCTCTACATGGACGATTCCCAAATCTATCAGTCCTTCTCTGCAGTGTCTCATTTTCTATCGCCTTCAGGGCATCTCTACCTGGATGTCTGGCTGACACCTCAAACTTAATATGTACAAAACAGAACTCCTCATCTCCCCACCCAAACTCTGTCCTCCCTCAAGATTTTTCCAACACTGTAGAGAACACAACTACCCTCCCTGTCTCACAAACCAATAACCCTGGTATTGTCCTCAACTTTTCTTTTTCATTCAACCCACCTATTCAATCTGCCACCAAATCCTGACAGTTCTGCCTTCACAACATCGCTAGAATCTGCTCTTTCCCCTCCATCCAAACTTCTACTATGTTCATCCAAGCACTTATCCAATCCTGTCTGATTACTGAATCAGCCTCCTTGCTGAGCTCCCTGCCTTCTACCTCTCCCCACCCCAATTCTTACTCCACTCTGCTGGCCAGATCCTTTCTCTAAAAAAAATCAGTTCACGTTTCCCCGCTCCTCAAGAACCTCCGGTGATTGTCCACCCACCTAAGAATAAGATGCAGAGCGGTTAAGTTGACTTGACCAAGATTGCACATTAGGCAAGTGGCGAGCTGGGACTAGAACCCATGTCCTCACCATGAGGTAGAATGTCACTGGGAAGAGATGCTCTGCTAGGGTAACATGGTTCATTCATTCAGTTGTATTTATTGAGTGCTTACGGTGTGCAGAGCACTGTACTAAGCGCTCGGGAAAGCACAATACGGTAATAAAGAGAGAGAACCCCTGCCCATAATGAGTTCACGGTCTAGAGGGTTTACGGTATTTCTTAAGCACTTACTATGTGCCAGGAACTGAACTAAGTGCTGGTGTGGATACAAGTAAATCGAGTTGAGTACATTCCCTGTGCTGCAAAGGGCTCGCAGTCTTTATCCCCATTTTACAGATGAAGTAACTGAGGCACAGAGAAATTAAGAGACTTGTCCAAGGACACATAGCAGACAAGGGCTGGAGCTGGGTTGACATCTGTTGGCCGAGCCCTAATATCTGGACAAATTTCAGGATACGGAGTATTCTTGCTAGCTGGACTATTCCAGAGAGGTGGGTTGGTGGACAGTTGCCTGGGAGGCTGATTGTGTCTGCCAGGGGAGGGAGTATATAAATATTCCAAGAGATAAAAGCCCAAATCTATGGGCATCATTCTTCAGGGTTGAAGAGTGGAAATCAAGGGGTTTCAACCAGAATGAGGTGTGGTTTGAGTGTTTTCTATTTCTACCCTACACCTCTACAGGGAATGGTAATGAAAGCGCCCAAGAAGGAAAGGCCAGAGAGGTAAGAGAAGAACCAGGAGCGGGCATTGTCAGAGAGACCAAGGATAGATAGTGTTTCCAGAAGAAGGGGATGATCCACAGAAGGAAAGGCTACTGACATGCCTAGGACTAAATTGGATTTGGCAAAGTGGTGGTCACTCGTGACCATGGAGGGAGCAGTTTGAGTGACGTGGATGACGAAAAAATCAGATTACAGCATCCTGAGGTGAGAGTTGGAGAAGAGGAAAAGGAGGAAACAGATGTAAACAAACCAGGTCCTGGAGACTGGTCCAGCTCACTGGCATCAAGGAAGAGAGTCCTGGGACCTGAAAGAGCACTGCAGCTGTGCAAAGGGCTGACGGTATCTGACCAGAACTCCAGCACTTATGGAGAAAGCCCTAGGACTTGGTTCAGAATTCTGACACCTGGCACAAGGTCTAGGAGACCTGAGTCAGCACCAGATCACATATGGGGTCAGTCATGGAACCCGATTCAGCAGCACCCCAGCATTTGTGGGAAGAGTCCCTGAACCTAAGCCCACACCTGGCATCTGAGAAGGGTCCTGGGACCTGATTCAGTACCCATGCATCTGCAAGAAGAAGAAACCGGGTCGCTTCCCTGGGCATGAATGCATGCAGAGTGTTCAGGAAACTAGATTAGCACCCCAGGTCCTAGGTCAAGCATCACTTGAGGGAGGTCCCTGAGACCTGGCCCATCCCCCTGGAACCTGGGAGAAGAGCCCTGGGCTATAGGCCAGCATCCCAGTAACTAGAGAGGGCTGAGGAACCTGGGTCAGCATCTTGACCTCTATAAAGACATCACTGGATCAGCAAACAGCACTTATGATGAGGGTTTACAGGCCAACACTATGGGGAGAGCACTTGGAACTCAGTCGGCACCAAAGCATCTATGATGGGGACAACTGGGACCTGGGACAGCATGCCAGAACATATAGGGAGGGGTCAAAGACCATCACCCCATTTCCTGAATGGCGGGTCACACTGGCAACCTTGGATTGAGCCCTGGAATCTGGGTCAGTAACCTAGCCCAGCAAGCCAGCAGTATCTGAGCAAGCCCAAGAGCCAGTGGATGCTGGAGCTTGGCTTAGATCATTGGCTCCAATGAGAAGGATTCAGGCACCTGGTCACTTATGCTATTTCTGCACCCCAACACCAGTAGTCTGAAAACCTGGAGCTGTTTAGGCACTCCAGCACCTTAGAAAAGAATCCTGGGATGCGTTCCAGGATACTGACAAGTGAGAGGAGATTCCCGGTACCAGGGTCAGCACCCCAACACCAGAAGCACTTGGGTCGAGGACTTGGGAAATCTCTCCGGATGTGTAGGGAAAGTACCGCGATCTGGGCTGGCATTCTGGCGTTGGTCGAGAGAGCCCTAGTACTAGATTCATCCCCCTAGCACCTTGTCAGGAGGCTACTGCAACATGGTTCATCACTATGGCAATTGGGAAGAAATTTCTGAAATCTGGGCCAGCCCCCGCCACCTGACCCTAATACGGAGGCGAGGAGGGGTCCTTGGTTTCAGGAGCATAGCATCAGTGGTGACACCTGGGTAAAACCTGAGTGACAATTGTGATAGCTGTCGGTTGTGTTCTAGGTCAAAAGTCCAGCAACTATGGGAAAGCCCTGGGATCTGGATCAGCACATGACAACCATCGGAAGGGCTCTTGTACCTGGTGGTGACCTCCATATTTGTAGGGAGGGTCCCCAAACTTCATTCAGCACACTGCCACCTATGGGAAGGAATATGGGACAAGGATCAGTTCCCTGGAGAGACCTGGGTTTTGAGTCAGCACCCTAGATTCAATTTTCTGAGTTATAAACTTTCATTTAGTCCTTCAGCATTTGTGGTGAGAGTTCTGGAACCTGGTTCAGTATTTTGGCACCTGGGGGAAAACCCTTGGACTCTGTTTCAACACATCAGCACCTGGAAGAAGGACGCTAACACATGGGTCAATCAATCAATTAATGGAATTTATTGACTGCTGACTGTGTGCAGAACACTGTATAAAGTGCTTGGGTCAGCATCCCCAAACCTGCAGGGAGGGTGGAAGGATTTTGGTCAGCTTGTGTGGGGAGAGCCCTGGATCAGCACCTTGAACTCTATGACAAAAGGACTGCTTCAGCTCCACATGACCTGAGGGGAATGCCGTTGTAACTGAGTCAGCACCTGAGAACTTGTGGAGACTACTACCCGGGCGCCTGGTTCCACACCCCATCATTTAAAAAGATGGCCCGGAAATATTGTTCCTCTTGGGAGGATCCTGAAAACTCGTTCAGGATTCTAGGATCCTGAAAGAAGAAGCCCTGGAATGTAGGCTAGCACCCAGCATCAATGGGTAGAGCTCTGGGATTTGGTTCAGCACCCCAGAACCTGTAGGGAGACCCCCACAAATCTGGTTCAATATGCCAGAACCCACGAGGAGGGTTCTAGTCTTTCGATAGCACACTGGCACCCGGGAGAGTGCCCAGAAAATCTGGGTCATCACTTAGGCACTTGTGGGGAAAGCCCTGGGACCTGGGTCATTCATTCAATCATATTTATTGAACGTTTACTGTGTGCAAAGCACCGTACTAAGCACTTAAGAGAATACAATATAACAACAGACACATTACTGCTCACAACGAGTTCACAGTCTAGATGGGGAGACAGACATTAATATAAATCAATAAATACATGATGTATATATATATATATATATGCTGTGGGGATGGGAGGGAGACTGAATGAAGGAACAAGTAAGAACAGCACAGAAGGGAGTGTGAGAAAAGGAGAGGAGGGTTCAGTCAGGGAAGGTTTCTTGGAGGAGATATGCCTTCAATAAGGCTTTGAAGTGGGGGAAAATAATTATCTGTCTGATATGAGGAGGGAGGGCATTCCAGGCCAGAGGTAGGATGTGGGTGAGAGGTCGGTGGCGAGATAGACGAGATCGAGGTACATTGAGAAGGTTAGCATTGGAGGAGAAAAGTGTGTGGGCTAGGTTGCAGTAGGAGAGTGGTAAGGTGAGGTGGGAGGGGTCAAGGTGATTAAGTGCTTTAAAGTCAATGGTGAGGAGTTTTTGTTTGATGCGAAAGTGGATGGGCAACAAGGGAATTTCTCGAGGAGAGGGGAAATATGGTCTGAATGTTTTTGAATCAAAATGATTTGGGCCAAAGAATAGAGTATGGACTGGCGTGGGGAGAGAGAGGAGGCAGGGAGGTCAGCAAGGAGGCCTATACAGTAATCAAGGTGGGATAGGATAAGTGTTTGCATTAATGTGATAGGAGTCTGAATGGAGAGGAATGGCCTGATCTTGGCGACGTTTTGAAGTTAGAACTGACAGGATTTAGTGATGGCCTGAAAATGTGGGTTGAATGATAGAGGAGTCAAGACAAATGCCAAGGTTATGGACTTATGAGACAGGAAGTATGGTGGTGCCATCAAACCCAGCATTTGCCTGGGCCTGTCCAGGAACCTGGTTCAATACCTTGGCCACTGTGGCTAGGATCCTGGGACCTGTTACAGCACACTGGCACTTGGGAGGAAAAGCATAAGACCTGGCATAGCACATTGGCAATTGTGTGGCAGGCCTTGAGATCTGCGTCTGGTATGTCTAGGGACCTGGGTTAGCATATAAGCACCTCTGGAGAAGATCCGGAGACGTGGTTCAGTATACTGGCTTCTTGGACGAGACAAGACATGGATCAGCACCTCAACACCAGTGGGGAGGCCCCTAGGAACTCTGTCAGCACCCAGAGATATTTGGGGTATGCCCAGGTACTTGGTTCTGAATCAGTGGGTCAGCACATCAGTAATTGTAGGGTGGCACTAGGACTTTGGTTCTTGAAGAGAATCCCGGGACCTGGGTGAGAACCTGGCACCTATAAAGAAGGAGCTAGGTCTTAGGGCCAGCTCCTCTGGAGTTTTCCTTTGGTGAACTCCACTGGGTTCTGGGCCTGCACCACAGCATTTATGGTGTTGGTTTTGGAACCTGGTTCAACACCTCAGAGAGGTGTTGGAAGGGCTAAGGAACTTGAGAAAACTTGGTGGCATGCAAGAGATGAGCCCCAGAACCTGGGTCAATACCTTTGACAACAATGGAGACATCTCTGTGCTCTGGGTCTGCTCCCCAGCACATATGAAGAGAGTCCTAGGACATGTATCATCATGCAGAACTTGGAGGGAAGGCCCAGGAACCCAAGACAGCATACAAAGTACAAATTGAGAAAGCCCTGAGACCTCAGCATGCTGGCTTGGAAGAGAGGGGAGAATGAGACAATGGGGCAGTGACATGAGACAATGGGGCAGTGACATAACACAATCTGTGCTGGTGCATATCAGACATGGGCCAGCAGTCCAGTAAGTGAGGGAGATCCTGGGAAATGGTTCAGGATCCTGACACCAGGGAGGAGAACGCTGGGAGCTGGGTCATTACATCCTCGTTCTTGAAGGCCTCGGGAAATGATTCAGCATTTTAGCATCTGACTGTAAACTCCGGGACCTTGGTAATTACCCTGGTAGCCATAGGGAGGGTCAAAGACATTGGGTCAATTTCATAGAATGAAGGATCCCCAGGTCCTAATTCAGCAACCCGTCACCTGTAGAGAGGACCCTGGCACCTAGATCATCTCTGTGAAATGGATGGGGAGAGCTCCAGGACCAGGGTCAACATCCCAGCACCTGCAGAGAGGTCTGCAGGATTTGGGTCAGGATCACATCGTCTCTGGGGAAATCTCTGGGACCTGACAAGATCACAGTTTCCAGGTGGATGGTCTGGAAACCGGTTCAAGACCCTGAACTGATAGGGAGATCCCTGTCACCCAGCACCTGTAGTGAGGACTCTAGGGTTTTGGTCAGTTCTTCTGCACTAATGAGAAGAGTGCAAGGACTTGGATATATTGTTAACAACGTATTGGGGCTCCTGAAAGAGACCTACCTCCTCCACAGCCCCCCACTCCCCACCAACGTCCCTCTTCACAGCAAAACGGTTAAGAACCTGCCCATCATCCTGGCATAATTACCAAGCCAACGACAAGATAACACAAGAGTTCTAAAGCAATGTAGTTAACTGGACCCCCCCACATGGGGGCACCGATCACTGTGCTTTGGTAGGTTGGTAGGACAGATACCAGAATCAGTGCTATAGTAAAAAGAACATGAAAAGATGGTGGGATCAGTCCTTCCTTCCTTCCTTCCTTCCTTCCTTCCTTCCTTCCTTCCTTCCTTCCTTCCTTCCTTCCTTCCGCTTACTTATCGTACTTGGAAGAGTATGATACAAGATTGAAGAGACACATTCCCTGTCCTCAACGAGCTCACAGTCTAGTGATAAATAAATAAATAAATAAATAAATAAATAAATAAATAAATTAATTAATTAATTAATTAACTACAGATGTGTGCATAGATGCTGTGGGACTAGGAGAGGGCAATGAACAAAGGGAGCAAGTCGGGTGATTAAAAAGCGAGTGGGAGAAGAGGAAATGGGAGCTTAGTCAGGAACGGCCTCTGCGAGGAGATGTGCCCTCAATAAGGATTTGAAGGCAGGGAGGGTAATTGCCTGTTGAATTTGACAAGAGCGGATATGCCAGGCCAGAGACAGGACATGGACGAGAGGTTGGTGCAGAGATAGGTGAGATCAAGGCACAGCAAGAAGCTTAGCATTAGAGGAGCTAGGTGTGCGGACTGGGTTGTAGCAGAAAAGTAGCCAGGTAATGTAGGGGGAGGTAAAGTAATTAAGTGCTTTAAATAATGATAATTAATAATAATTGTGGGATTTGTTAAGTGCTTCCTATATGCCAGGCACTGTTCTAAGCGCTTGGGGTAGATAAAAACATAATCGGGTTGGGCACAGTAATTGTCCCACATAGCGCTCACAGTCTTATTCCCCATTTTACAGATGAGGGAACTGAGGTACAGAAAAGTTAAGTGACTTATCCAAGGTCACACAGCAGACAGGTGACAGTGCTGGGATTAGTACCCATGACCTCCTGACTCCCATGTCACTCTGGAATATGGTGATGCACCTCAAGAACGCTAGTCTGCCCGGACTGACCTCAGAAGTGAGAAAGCCCACCTTCTCTGCAGAACCGGGGTGGAGCAAAGGATATTGGAGCTGGTTAAAATGGGACTGGGGACAAACGTCTTTGCTCGGTGGACCGGAGACCATGGGTCTGGGCATCATTGTGAGAGTGAGCCAGTAAACTGTATTGGTTTGAGATTTTTGCCCTATGGTCTCATCCTGGTTTTGACAGTTATACTGGGGTGATGCAGGGGTTCTTTCCCTTTTTTGTGGAGCCCAAAGACTTGGCTCAGCAGCCCACCACCTCTAGAGATGGTTCTGGGACATGGTCCAACACCCTGGAAACTAGCAGGAGAGCCATGAATCAAAATCCTAGTGCCTATGGGGCAGGGGTCTCAGGACCTCACTCGGGCTCTTGGCATTTGTGAAAGTTCTGGCACATGATTCAGCATCTCAGTGAGGGCTCTGGGACCTGGGCGAGCAACCCCGATCATGTAGGGATGGTCCTAGGTTCTGATTCAGCACCATAGCAGCAGAAACAAGGGCTCTGAGCCTCGGGTCACTTCCCTGGGACATGTGGGAGGAGTTCTGAGATTAGCACCGGAGAAATGTAAGTAGGAAGGGCCCTAGCACCTCCTGACTATGAGGTTCTGGAGTGGGGCTGTGGCCTGGTCTAGAGTGGGGCCACAATCTGGTCTGTGAGTGGGGCCGTGGCCCGGTCTAAGTGGGTCTGTGGCTTGGTCTGTGAGTGGTGATGTGGTCTGATTTGTGAGTGATGCCGAGGCCCAGTCAGTGAGTTACTACGAGGCCCAGTCTGGGAATAGGACCTCAATCTGGTCTGTGAGTGGGCCTGCTGTCTGGTCTTTCTGAGTGGCCTTGGCCTGGTCTGTGAATAAGGATACAGCCCAGTCTGTGAGTGGGGATCCGCACGAGTCGCCACTCACAGAACAGGTGTCTACCCCACGTACAAACTGGGCGGCGAACCCACTTACACATCAGGCCATAGCCCTGTTTGAACAAAGGGCCATGCCAATCATCTCCAATCACAGACTGGATGGAGGCCTCATTCACTGACTAGGCCATATCTCCATTCACAGAATGAAGAGCAGCCCAATTCAAAGACTGAACTGTGGTCCCATTCACAGATTAGTCAGTCAGTCAGTTGTATTAATTGAACACTTACTGTGTGCAGAGAAATGTACTAACTACATGGACGAATACAAGAATATAACAAACACATTCCCTGCCCACAACGAGCTTAGAAGGGGAGAGAGACATTAATATAAATCTATACATTACAGATACTGACATAGGTGCTGAGGGACTGGGAGGGAGAATGAATGAAGGGAGCAAGTCCTGGTGATGCAGAAGAGAGAGGGAGAAGAGGATAGAAAGGCTTGGTCAGGGGAGGCCTCTTGGAGGAGCTGTGCCTTCACGAAGGCTTTGAAGTGGGAGAGAGTAATTATCTGTTGGCTACAAGGAGGGAGGGCAATCCAGGCCAGAAGCAGGATGTGGGTGAGAGGTTGGTGGTGAGATAGATAAGACAGAGGCACAGTGAGAAGGTTAGCATTAGAGAGAAGCACGTGGGCTGAGTTGTAGTAGGAGAGTAGCATAGTGAGGAAGGAAGGGGCAAGGTGATGGAGTGCTTTAAAGCAATTGGTGAAGGGTTTCTGTTTGATGTGGAGGGGGATGGGCAACCAATGGAGGCTCTTGAGGAAAGGGGAAAAAGTGGCCTAAACATTTTTCTAGAAAAGGGATATAGGCAGCAGAGTGAAGAATGGACTAGAGTGGGGAGAGTTAGTTGACTGGGAGGTCAGCCAAGAGGCTAACACAATAATCGAGGTGGAATAGAATAAGTGATTGGATAAACATGGTAGCTGTTTGGACGGATAGGAAAGTGCAGAATGTAGAGCTGTTGGTTGGACCAACAGGATTTAGTGATGGATTGAATATGTGGGTTGAATGAGAGAGAGCAGTCAAGGCGTTATGGTGTAATGGGCTTGTGAGACAAGAAGAATGGCGGTGCCAACTACAGTGATGGGAAAGTCAAGGGAACGACAGAGTAGATCAGACAGTGGCCCCACTCCAAGGCCAGACCACGGCCCCATTCACAGACCAGACCACGGCCCCGCTCACAGACCAGGCCATGGCCCCACTCTCGAACCAGGCCACGTTCATTTAAACAGGGAATGTGTGCAGAGCCAGAGTACCACTTCTATTATTGACGCGGGGGCCCGACCTGGCACCTGGGTGCCTCATCTGGCATTTTTCAGGGGATGTCGGCAAAGCCAAGGGTGCATCGTCTGGCATCAATTCTGGGACTTTCTGCAGAACCTAGGGCTTCTTCTGTCATTGGCAAAAGGACTATAGGCCGAGTCTGAGTGCCTTTTCTAGCATTTAAAGCAGGTGAGAAGCAGCGTGGCTCAGTGGAAAGAGCTCGGGCTTTGGAGTCAGAGATCATGGGTTGAAATCCCGGCTCCACCAATTGTCAGCTGTGTGACTTTGGGCAAGTCACTTCACTTCTCTGGGCCTACGTTCCCTCATCTGTAAAATGGAGATTAAGACTTTGAGCCCCACGATGGGACAACCTGATCACCTTGTAACCTCCCCAGCGCTTAATACAGTGCTTTACACATAGTAAGCGCTTAATAAATGCCATCGTTATTATTATTATTATTTAAACAGTGACGATGGCAGGGCCTTGGTGCCTCTTCTAATGTAGGCAGAGCTTGGGTGCCTTTTCTGGCATTGACACGGGCTGTGTGCAGAGACTGGGTAACTCTACTGGGATTGACACAGGGGCTGTTGGCTGAACAAGGGTGTCTCTTCCTGAACATAAACAGGGATTATTTAAGCAGTGCCACGTTAGTCCAGTCACTATCCTGCCTTATATCAGCCGCCTTGCTGACCTCCCAGCCTCCTGTCTCTCCCCACTCTAATCCATACTTCACTCTGTTGCCCGGATTGTTTTTCTACAAAAACACTCAGACCATGCTTCCCCACTCCCCAAGAATTTCCAGTGATTACCTATACACCTCTGCATCAAACAGAAACTCCTCACTATTGGCTTTAAAGCATTCAATCCCCTTGCCTCCTCCTATCTCACCTTGCAACTTTCCTACTATAATCCAGTCCGCACACCTGGCTACTCTAATGCTAACTTTCTCACTGTATTTTGATCTCTTGCCCACGTCCTGCCCTTCAATACCCTCCCTCCTCATATCTGACAGACAATTACTCTCACCCACTTTAAAGCCTTGACAGCACATCTCCTCCAAGAGGTCTTCCTTGATTAAGCCTTCTAATCCTTTTCGTCAGTTCCATTCTGCGTCATCTTGACTTGCTCCTCTTATTCATCCACCTACCCAGCCCCACAGCACTTATGTACATATCTGTAATTTATTTATTTATATTCATGTCCATCTCCCCCTCTAGACTGTAAACTCATTTTAGGCAGGGAATGTAACTGTTGTTGTGTTGTATTGAACTCTTGAATTGTACTCTCCCAAGCATTTAGAATAGTGCTTTGCGAACAGTAAGCACTCAGTAAATTCAATTGACTGATTGACTGACTGACTGTGAGCAGAGCCTGGGAGCTCTTCTACTCTTGACACAGGGACAATGGGAAGAACCTGAGTGCTTCCTCTGGCAGTGACACAGGGATTATAACCAAAGCCTCGATGCCTTTTCTGACATTGACACAGGGACTGTGGGTAAAGCCTGGGTTCCTCAGGCTTTGACTTTGAAACAGGGACTGTGGGGAGAACCCAGACGCCTTAATCAATCCACGATATTTATTGAGGGCAGTGTTCTAATTGCTTGGGAGAGTACAATTTAACACATTTGGTAGACACATTCCATGTCCATAATGTGCTTACATTCTAGAGGGAGAGACAGACACCTACCACCCTTCTGTGGGGCTGACGTCTATGCAAACGAACTGAGAAATGGCTGCCGTTCCTCTCATCCCACTCCAGAGTCCAGGCAGAGTCTGTGTCCTTTCTGGCATTTATGCAGTGACTGCTCTCCAACACATATCTAGTGGCCTAGGGTGTCCACCTTCACCATCCCCATCAGAATGAGCCCCTCTGCCTCCTTCCAACCCAGAGCCAGCCCCAAGTCCTAAGCTGCAGAGATGGCAGCAATGGAGACCTGCAGGAAAGGAGCCATTTCAGGAGCCAGTTCAGGAAATCGATACTTCATACAAAAATCACATGTACAAAACAGCCTAAAAACCAGGGTAATGAAGGGGGGCGTGGCCCCACACTAATGTCCAGGGATGTCTTTAGTTTCACCTCCCCTCCCTGATCCACACAGTTGTCTGCCCCACCAACAAGGACAAGGGAGAGGGGAAAAGGGCTTCCACTCTCTGGCTCTGGGCAGGCCTCATTTACATATACAGTGAATGCCATTACCAAAAATTAAGACAGCCCTGACATTCATTCCTGATCCCCAGCCCCATTCCCAACACCCAGCGGAGGGTCAGGCCCAGGGTACGGTGGGATTTCACCAGCTAGAAGACACCTCCTCCTCACTCAACAGGATCAGATGAAGGGTGGCCGGGACGTGGCCCCTGCCTTATTTGGGATCAAATCTGAAAATAATTATTACAGCTGCTCTTGGGCCCAGACCTCTCAGCGCTAGGGCCCCAGCTTGAGAGCCATCGGAGGCCAGTATATAAAGACAACCTGGTCTTCTTCGGGGTCTGGCCTGTCCAGGTGTGACTCCCAATCAAGCCACTGAGGGATTTGGGCACCAGTCATCCTGAGCAGGATCTTGTCTCTGACTGACCACTGATAGCAAAAGAGACACAGCTTGTTCCCATGACTGTGGGGAGAGCCCAGTCACCTCTTCTGGCATTGGCACAGGGACAGAAGGCAAAGCCTGGATGCCTCTTGTGGCATTGAGACAGAGAATGTCTGCCAAGCCTGGGTGCTTCTTCTGGCATCGTCTCAGGAGCTGCTGTCAGAGCTCTTGGGAGCCTGTTCTGGGCATTGATTCAGGGACATTGTGCAAAATCTTTAGGGCCTCTTATAGCATAAGTACGGGGACTATGGTCATAGCCAGGGTGCCTAAAGTGGCATTGTCACAGGGGCTGTGGGCAGAGTCTTTGTGCCTCTCCTGGCATTCATACTGGAACTGTAGGCAGAGACAAGGCATTTCCCTTGGTCTTGACACAGGTAGAATTTGAGGGCCTCTTTTAGCATTGACACATGAACTGTGGTCAGAGCTTGGGTGTCTCTTCTGGCATTGATACAAGAGCTAAGCTTAGAGCCTGGTGGTCTCTTGTCTTGACCCAGGGACTGTGGGTTGAGCCTGCGGGCCTCTTCTGGCATTGGCACAGTGGCTATGGACAGAGCCTGGGTAACTCTTCTGAAATATCCTCAGGGGCTGTGGGCAGAGCTTATAGCACTGACAAACGGACTGTGGGCAAACCCTAGGTTTATACTAATAATAGTATTTTTAAGCACTGACTATGTGCCAGGCAGAGTACTAAGCACTTGGGTGGATGCAAGCAAATCGACTTGGACACAGTCCGTTTCCCATTTGGGGCTCATAGTCTCAATCCCCATTTTACAGATGAGGTAACTGAGACACAGAGAAATGAAATGAATTACCTAAGGTCACATGGCAGACAAGCCATAGGGAAGCAGCGTGCCTCAGTGGAAATAGCACAGGCTTTGGAATCAGAGTTCAAGGGTTCAAATCCCGGCCTTGTCAATTGTCAATTGTGTGACTTTGGGCAAGTCACTTCACTTCTCTGTGCCTCAGTTACCTCATCTGTAAAATTGGGACGAAGACTCTGAGACCCCTGTGCGACAACCTTATCACCTTGTAACCTCCCCAGTGCTTAGAGCAGTGCTTTGCACGTACTTAGCGGTTAATAAATGCCATTATTATTATTATTATTATTATTATTATTATTATTATTATTATTCTTAAGCAGTGGAGCTGGGATTAGAATCCATTTCCTTCTGACTCCCGGGCCTGTTCTCTATTCACTACACCAGGCTGCTTGTCTTCTGGAATTGAGACAGTGGCTGTATGCAGAGCGTGGGTTTCTCTCCTGGAATTGAGAAAAGGAATGTGGCCAGAGACTGGGCAATTCTACTGACCATGTCTTAGAGTCTGTGGGCACAACATGGATGCCTCTACTGTCATTGACACGGGGGCTGTGATCATAGCCCCCACAACTCTTTGGACAAAGTCTCGAGGTCTGTGGACAAAGCCTGGGTGATTTTTGTGGCATTAACATGAGGGCTGTGTGCAGATCCTGAATGCCCGTGAACAGCTGGGCCTTGGCCAGACAGACTCCACTTTGTAACAAGCCACCATTTGCTCTGAACAAATACACCATGTGTCTGCCAGTGCTAAGCCAAGACTGTGGGCCCCTTGATTCTGAAAACTCACAAGGTCACTGACACCAGAGAATAGCAGTGAGTGATAAGGAACAGTGAGCTCCTTGATTCTGAAAAAAACACAAGGTCACTGACGCTTTAGGGCTAACAGTGAAAACCCACAAGGTCTCCTAGTAAAGAATTCCAATGGGTCTTGACACATGATCCTTCCAAATGTGAACAGGGAGAGGATTGATAATTGTAGTAGATTGGAATTCTGTCACACTAATGTCACACTAATGTCACACCAATCCTCTACCGAGATGAGGGTGCCCACTCTGCCAGATCTTGCATGGTTCCAAGTGACCGAGTGGATCTCCTTGCTGGAGCAAAGAGGAGTGAGTATCCCTTCGAGGAGTGAGCTCAAATGGTATCCCTTCGAGGAGGTAGGTCAAGTGCAAGGTGATATGAAAGGTAGTCCATTCCGGGTGTGATTTGAAAGGTTGCCCCTGGAGACTTGATTCCTGGGTAATTTGAAAGGTAGCCTCTGGAGATGACCATGTCTCCTTCCTGCTTCTGCCGGCTGTTAGAAGTTGGGAAGCATGTTGACCCGTGGACTCACTGCCTAGTAGTATAGGATTGGCATTGCTTGTAACTTATAACTGTATTCCGCCCCCCCCCCCCCACAAAGGGATGCTCAATAAACCATGAATGATTAAAAACAAGCATTTTGCTCCCAGAAAAGAAGTTCAAATCACTGCATGGAATACATCTTTCACGGCTCAACCTTTCTGATTCTGGTCTCACTCTCACCATACCGATCCTTGAATCCCATCCCCACATGTTGGATGAAAGTGCCTCTTCAGGCACTGATGCAGGATAGTTCGTCTGGCAACATCTCAGGTGCTCTGGGCAGTGCCAAGGTGCTTCTTCCGGCAATAACACGGTGGATGAGATCGAGTCTGGGTCCCTCTTCTAGCAGTGACACAGAGACTCTGGGCTGAGGCTGGAGACTTCTTCTCGAATTGATGCAGGGACTGTGGCCAGGGCCTGGGCAGATCTGCTGGCATTGACAAAGGGGCTGTGGTCAGAGCCTGTCTGTCTTTTCTGTAATAGTTCAGAGGAAGTAGACAGTGCCTAGATGTTTCTTCTAGAATTGACGCAGGGTTTAAGAGAATAACATGGTGCCTCCTCTGGCATTGATACAGGTATTTATCCTATCCTGCCTTAATTATTGTATCAGCCACCTTACTGACCTCCCTGCCTCCTATTTCTTTGCACTCCAGTCTATACTTCATACTGCTGCCTGAATCATTTTTCTTCAAAAATGTTCAGACCATATTTCTCCACTTCTCAAGAAACTCCAGTGGTTGCCCATCAACCTACACGTCAAGCAAAATCTCCTCAGCATTGGATTTAAAACACTTAACCACCTTGACTGATCCTATCTCACCTAGCTGCTCTCCTAGTACAGGCCAGCCCGCACAATTCATTCCTCTGGTCCTAAATTTCTCACTGTACTTTGATCTCATCTATCTCGCCACCGACCTCTCACCCACATCCTACTTCTGGCCTAGAATGCCCCGCAACCTCATATCAGAGGGAGGCAGAGTTCATTTGCTCTACCTCATTTCAAAGCCATGTTCAAAGCCTGGACATCTCCTCCAGGAAGCCTTCCCTGACTGGGCTCTCCTCTCGTCTTCTCCCACTCCCTTGTGTGCTACTCATACTTGCTCCTTCAATCATCCACCCTCCCTTCCCCATAGCACATATGTTTATATCTGTAATTTCTTTATTTATCCATTTATTTATATTTAATGTCTGTCTTCCCTTCTAGACTGTGAGCTCATTGTGGGCAAGGAATGTGTCTGATTTGATTTTGTACTTTCCCAAGCGCTTAGTATAGTGCATGGCACAAGGTAAGTGCTCAATAAATATTATTGATTTACTGTATCAAAGTCTGTGGCTTCTTCCGGCTTTGAAAAAGAGAGTGTGAGGAGAGCTTAGATGCTTCTTTTGGCATTAACACAGGGGCTGAATGCAGAGCCTGGGTGTCTTTTTCATGCACTGAGACAGGACCTGTGGGCAGAGCCCAGACATCTCTTCGGGCAGAGGCTCCGGGGCTCTGGGCAGAGCCTATCTGTCTCTTCCGGAATTGACACATGGATTGTGTCAAAGCTAGAGAAGGCACCCAGCTTCTGTCCACAGTACTCATGTCAGTGTCAGAAGAAACATCCAAGCACTGCCCACAGTCCCTAAAACTATGCCAAAAGAGGTGTCTAGATTCTGTACACAGCTCTTGTTTCACTCCAAGAAGAGACATTCAGATTTTTCCCACAGTCCATGAGTCAAGGTCAGGAGGGGCATCTAAGCTCTGCCCACAACCCCCTTGTCATTGCCAGAAGAAGTACTCAGGTGCTGCCCACAGCCTCTACGACTATGCCAGAAGAGGTGCCCCTGCTCTGTCACAATCCCTTTGTCAATGCCAGGTGAGACATCCAGGATCTGCCTATAGTTCTTGTGTCAATGCCAGAAAGGGCACACACACTCTGCCAATAGTCCCTGTGTCAGTGGCATAAGATGCGTCCAGGCTCTGCCTCCAGTCACTGTGTCAATGCCAGCATTAGCACCCAGTCTCATCCCACAGTCCATGAATCAATGCCTGAAGAGGCACCCAGGTTGTCCTACGGGACCTGTGTCAATGCCAGAGGAGGAACCCAGGTCCTTCCCACAGACCTCGTGTCAATGCCAGAAGAAGGATCCAGCCACTGCTCACATTCCCCGAAAGTATGCCAGAAGAGGTGCCTGTGCTCTGTCCATAGCGCCCTTGTAAATGCCAGGAGAGGCACCAAGGCACTGCCAACAGGCCCCGTGGATCTGTCAGAAGAGGTACCCAGGATCTGCCCACATTCCCTGTTCCAATGCAAGAAGAAGCACCTAGGATCTGCTCACCTTCCCTGTTCCAATGCAGAAAGAGGTACCCAGGATGTGTCCACAGCACCTGTGTCACTGTCAGAAGAGGCACCTGGGCTCTAACCACAGCCCCTGTGCCAGTCCTCTCAACTGCTACTCCATCCTCCTGTGCTTTGGACCCCATTCCCTTTCATCTTATGAAAACTCTGGCCCCTTCCCTCTTACCCTCCTTAGCTCCCATCTTCAACCGCTCACTCTCCACTGCGTCCTTCCCCTCTGCCCTCAAACATGCTCTCGTCTCTCCTAACCTAAAAAAACCCTCTTTCGACCCCACTGGCACTTCTAGTTACCACCTTATCTCACTCTTACTCTTCCCTTCCAAACTCCTAGAACAAGTCGTCTACACTCGCTGACTCGAATTCCTCAACTCCAACTATCTCCTAGACCTCCTCCAATCCAATATGGCTTACAACCCCTAAACTCCACCGAAACTGCCCTCTCAAAGGTCACCAATGACCACCTTCTTGCAGAATCCAATGGCGCCTACTCTATCGTAATCCTCCTACAACTCTCAGCTGCCTTCGTCACTGTGGATCACCCCCTTCTCCTCATTACACTAACCAACCTTGACTTCGCAGACTCTGTCCTCTCCTTGTTCTCCTTCTATCTCTCCGGACGTTCATTCTCAGTTTCCTTTGTGGGCTCCTCCTCCTCCCCCTCACATCCCCTTACTATAGGGGTTCCTCAAGCGTCAGTTCTTGGTCTCCTTCTGTTCTCTATCTACACTCATTCCCTCAGTGAACTCAATCGATCGCACCGCTTCAACTATCATCTCTACGCTGATGACACCCAAATCTACATCTCTGCCCCTGCTCTCTCTCCCTCCCTCCAGGCTAGTATCTCCTCCTGGCTTCAGGACATCTCCATCTGGATGTCTGCCGGCCATCTTAAACTCAGTCTGTCCAAGACTGAACTCCTTATCTTCCTTCCCAAATCCTGTTCTCTCCCTGACTTTTCCGTCACCTTAGACAGCACTGCCATCCTTCCTGTCTCACAAGCCCACAACCTGGGTGTCATCCTCGACTCCACTCTCCCATTCACCCACACATCCAATCTATCACCACAACCTGCCAGTCTCACCTCCACAGTACCGAGAAAAACCGCCCTTTCCTCTCCATCCAAACTGCTACCTTGCTGGTTAAATCTCTCACCCTATCCCGACTGGATTACTGCATCAGCCTCCTCTCTGATCTCCCATCCTCCTGTCTCTCCCCACTTCAGTTTATAGGTCTCTCTGCTGCCCGGATTATCTTTGTAGAGAAACGATCTGAGCGTGTCATTCCCCTTCTCAAAAATCTCCAGTGGTAGCCTGTCAACTTACGAATCAGGAAAAACTTCTGAGTATCGGCTGCAAGTCTCTCCCTCACCTCGCCCCCTCCTACCTCACGTCCTTTCTCTCCTTCTACAGCCCAGTCCACACCCTCCGCTACTTTGTAACGAACCTCTTCACTGTGCCTCGTTCTCGCCTGTCCTGCCGTCGACCGCCGGCCCATTTCCTTCCCCTGGCCTGGAATGCCCTCCCTCCACACATCCACCATAGTAGCTCTCTTCCTTTCTTCAAAGCCTTACGGAGAGCTCACATCTGCCAGGATGTCTTTCCAGACTGAGCCCCCTGCTTTCTTCTCCTCCTCCCCATCCCCCCTCTCAGCCCTACCTCCTTCCCCTCCCCAAAGTACTTCTTTACTTTCGTACAGATTTATTACTCTATTTATTTTACTTGTACATATTTACTATTCTATTTATTTTGTTAATGATGTGCAAGCTCTGAATAAATGCCATAATCATTATATAGCTAGAATTGTATTTATTCTGACAATTTTGACACCTGTCTACATGTTTCGTTTTGCTGCCAGTCTCCCCCTTCTAATGATGATGGCATTTGTTAATAATAATAATAATAATGATGGCATTTATTAAGCGCTTACTATGTGCAAAGCACTGTTCTAAGCGCTGGGGAGGTTACAAGGTGATCAAGTTGTACCATGTGGGGCTCACAGTCTTCATCCCCATTTTACAGATGAGGTAACTGAGGCCCAGAGAAGTTAAGTGACTAGCCCAAAGTCACACAGCTGACAATTGGCAGAGCTGGGATTTGAACCCATGACCTCTGACTCCAAAGCCCGTGCTCTTTTCCACTGAGCCACGCTGCTTCTCTAAGCGCTGTTAAGAGCTTAGAATATGCAAAGCATTGTTCCAAGTGCAGGGGGGGATACAAGGTGATCAGGTTGACACACGTGGGGCTCACAGTCTTAGTCCTCACTTTACAGATGAGGTAACTGAGGCTCAGAGAAATTAAGTGACTTGCCCAAGTTCACACAGTAATGTGGTGGAGCTGAGATTAGAACCCATGACCTCTGAGTCCCAAGCCCGTGCTCTTTCCACTGAGCCATGCTGCTTCTCTAGACTGTGAGCCCGTTATTGGGTAGAGACCGTGTCTATATGTTGCTGACCTGTACTTCCCAAGCACTTAGTACAGTGCTCTGCATACAGTAAGCGGTCAATAATCATGATTGAATGAATAGAGGTGGTAGTTGTAGCCATGGGAATGAATGAGTTTTCCAAGGGAGTGGGTTTAGATGGAGAATAGAAGGGGACCCAGAACTGAACCTTGGGGGTCCCCCACAGTTTGAGGGTGGGAGGCAGAGGAGGAGCCTGCTAAGGAGACTCAGAATAAATAGCCAGAGAGATGAGCGGAACCAGGAGAGGACAGTATCAGTGAAGCCAAGGTTTCCAGGGGAAGGGGGTGGTCTACAGTGTCTAAGGCAGCTGAGAGGTCGAGAAGCATTAGGATGGAGTGCAGACCATTGGATCTGGAAAGAAGGAGATCATTTGTGTCCTTTGAGAGGGCTGTTTCTGTGGAGTGAAGGGGATGGAAGTCAGATTGAAGGGGGTCAAGGAGAGAATTGGAGGAGAGGAGTTTGAGACAATGGGTGTAGACAACTCACTCAAGGAGTTTGGAGAGGAATGATAGGAGGGAAATGGGGTGATAACTGGAGGGAGCCGTGGGGTCAAGGTAGGGTTTTTTTTTAAGAATGGGGGAGACATGGGTACGTTTGAAAGGAGTGAGGAAGAAGCCATTGGAGAGTAAACAGTTAGGAAGATAGCTGCTAGGAAGTTAAGAAAGGAGGGGGCATGTGTTTTGGTAAGGTGAGAAGGAATGGAGTTAGATGTGCAGGTGGAGGGAGTGGCTTTTGAGAGGAGGCAAGAGATCTTATTAAGGGATACTGCTGGGAGATGGGAGAGTTGAAGAGGTGGCTAGAATGGGGAGGGACTGAGGAGGAGCAGGGGCGATCTTTAGGAAGCTCATGACTGATAGTGCCAATTTTCTGAATGAAGTAGCTGGCCAATTCATTGGGGGCAAGGGAAGGCAGAGGCGAGAGGAAAGGGGCCTGAGGAAGGAGTTAAATATCTGAAACTACTGGCAAGGGCAATGGGCTTGGCTGTCAATAAGGGTGGAGGAATAGTTTCGCGGGGCAGAGGTGAGTGCACAGTTTAAACATTAAATGACAAACTTGAAGTGGACAAATTCAGTCTGATATTTAGATTTCCACCAGCAAGCGCTATGCGGCTTGAGCATGAGAGCGAAGAATGTGGAGTTCTGCTGACACCTCAAAGTAAACATGTCCAAAACTGAACTCCATATGTTCCCACCCAAACCGTGTCCTAACGCTTTCTTTCCCATCTGTGTTGCCAATACCATTATCCACCCTATCTCACGGGCCTGTAATCTTGGTACTGTCCTCGACTCATCTCTCTCATTCCACCAAATTCAGTGTAATCAAATCCTGTCGGTTCTACCTTCACAACATTGCCTTTCCTCTCCATTCAAACTGCTACCATGCTGATTTAATCACTTGACTACTGCATCTGTCTCCTCTCTGACCTCCTGCCGTCCTGTCTCTCCCCACTCCAATCCATACTTAGCTCTGCTGCACGGATTATTTTTCAACAAAAGCTTTCGTTCAATCCTTTTCTCTCCAGTCCTCAAGAACCTACAATAGCAGCCCATCCACTGTTAGATCAAGCATAAACTCCTTACCATTTGCTTTAAAACACTCGATCAGCTCTCCCCATCCTACCTCACCTCACTGTTCGCCTACAATAGCTCAGCCCACACACTCCTGTAGGGCCAGTTTACTCACTGTGCCCCAATCTTGTTTATCTTGATGACAACCCCTTTCTCACATCTTCCCACTAGCCTGGGATATTGCCCCAGTTTATACACATCTAGCCACCACTTTCTCCACCTTCAAAGTACAGTTTCAGTCACATTTCCTCCAAGAGGCCTTCCCTGACTAAGCTCCTTTTTCCCTGCCCCACTCTTCCTTCTGCCTCCTCTATGTACTTGGATCTGTGACCTTTGAACATTTGATATTTGCCCCATCCCCAAAGCAACAGCTCTTATGTACATATATTGAAATTATATATTATGACTCACTTATTTACCCATCTAAATTTGTCGTGCAGGGAGCAGAGAACTGAGAGACAGGGAGCAGAGTGCTGAATGGGGAATATAGAGAACTGAGGGGAATGGATCAAAGAGTTGGGGGGTGGAATGGTCAGAGAACACGGGAGCAGAGCAATGGGGCAGAGAGCGGGGGTGAGGGGCAAAGAACAAAGAGCCTAAGGGCAAGGAGCATTCCTCTCCCCCTCCTTCCCCTCCCCATCACCCTTGCCTTACCTCCTTCCCCTCCCCACACAACCTGTATATATGTTTGTACATATTTATTACTCTATTTTACTTGTACATATTTACTATTCTATTTATTTTATTTTGTTAATGCGTTTTGTTTTGTTTTGTTGTCTGTCTCCCCTTTCTAAACTTGTTGGGTAGGGACCATCTCTATATGTTGCCAACTTGTACTTCCCAAGCGCTTAGTACAGTGCTCTGCAAACAGTAAGTGCTCAGTAAATACGATTGAATGAAAATGAATGAAGATATAAGGGACAGAGAACTGAGGGACAGAGAGCTGAGAAGAGGGACAGAGAGCCGAGGGGCAGAAAGCTCAGGGCTAGAGAGCAGAGATCTGAGGGGCAGGGAACAGAGAGCTGAGGGCTAGAGAGCAGAGCACTAGAGACCGGAGAGCTAAAGGGCAGAGAGCAGAGAGCCGAGGAGCAGAGATTGTGGAGGCAGAAGACAGAGACCACGCAGGGGTGGGGTTGGGT
Organism: Tachyglossus aculeatus; assembly: GCF_015852505.1. Lineage (NCBI taxonomy): Eukaryota > Metazoa > Chordata > Mammalia > Monotremata > Tachyglossidae > Tachyglossus > Tachyglossus aculeatus. The sequence goes on from NW_024044895.1 coordinate 222,929, forward strand.
AGGGGGTTGAGAGGGAGGGGCAGAAAGCAGAGAGTTGACAGGGGTTAGAGAGCAGAGAGCTGAGGGGCAGGGGGTAACGTGCTGAGGGGAGGCAAAAGAGAACTGAGGAGCATGAATCAGAGAGTAGGGGGGAAATTGTCAGTGATCAGAGGAGCAGAGACCAGGGAAGCAAGTAGCAGAGAGGCAGAGACCCGGGGTCAGAGAGCAGAGGGGCAAAGAGCAAAAAGCTGAAGGAGAGAGAGTGGAGATCAGAGGGGCAGGGAGCTGTGGGGCAGAGAATAGAGAGTTGGAGGGCAGACAAGAGATCTGATAATAATAATAGTAGTAATTATTATTATTATTTTTATGGTATTTGCTGAGCGCTTTTGATATGCCATGCACTGTTCTAAGCACTGGGTAGATGCAAAGTAAACTGGTTGTCCCATGTGGGCCTCACAGTCTCAATCCCCATTTTACAGATGAGGAAACTGAGGCACAGAGTAGTTGGGTGGCTTGTCAAGGCTCTCCATTACCTCGCCCCCTCCTACCTTACCTCCCTTCTCTCCTTCTACAGCCCAGCCCGCACTCTCTGCTTCTCGGCTGCTAATCTCCTCACCGTGCCTCGTTCTCATCTGTTCCACCGTCGACCCCCGACCCACATCATCCCCCTGGCCTGGAATGCCCTCCCTCTGTGCATCTGCCAAGCTAGCTCTCTTCCTCCCTTCAAAGCCCTACTGAGAGCTCACCTCCTCCAGGAGGCCTTCCCAGACTGTGCCCCCTAATTCATCTCCCCCTTCTCCCCCTCCCCATCCCCCCGCCGTACCTCCTTCCCCTCCCCACAGCACCTGTATATATGTATATATCTTTGTACGTATTTATTCCTCTATTCATTTATTTATTTTAGTTGTACATATCTATTCTATTTATTTTATTTTGTTAATATGTTTTGTTTGGTTCTCTGTTTCCCCCTTCTAGACAGTGAGCCCACTGTTGTGTAGGGACTGCCTCTATATGTTGCCAACTTGTACTTCCCAAGCGTTTAGTACAGTGTTCTGTACACAGTAATCGCTAAATAAATACGATTTAATGAATGAATGAATGAATGAGATGCAGAGAGTTGATAGGCAGAGAGGTGAGTCCTGTGGGACAGATGCCAAAGAACTGATGAGCAGCGCCAAAAGGAAAGAGTGGCAGAGCCCAGAGTGCTGAAGGGTAGCGGTCATAGAATGGAAGGGCAGAGAGCTGAGGGTCAGTGAGGCAGCGTACGGAAAGGTGATTGACGTATGCCAGAGAACTGGGGGTAGAGAGCAGAGAGTTGAGGGGTAGAAAGCTGAAGGGAAAGGGCAGAGGGCTGTGGTGCAGAGAGCCGAGGGGCAGAGACTAGAACGCTGAGGTGCAGATGCCAGAGGTTTGTAGGGCAAAGGTCTGAGAGTTGAAGGGCAGACACCTGTGAGTTGAAAGGCAGAGGCCAGAAAGCTTAGGGGAAAAGGATGGACAGCTCGGGGGCAGAGAGCTTGGGGGCCGAGGGATGTGGACAGAGGAATGGTGGGCCAGAAAGCAGAGAGCTGCAGGACAGAGCAGAGAGCTTGGAAAACAAAGAAGAGATCTGGTGGGCAGACAGAAGAGAGTTGGAGGGCAATAAGCATACAACTGGGGGGCAATGAGCAGATAAATGGGGAGGAATGAGCAAATAACTTGGGGCAATGAGCAGGTAACTGGGAGGAATTGTGCAAAGAATAGAGAGTGGGGGGCTAGATAGCAGGGGGACAGAGAGCTGAGGATACATAGCTGAGAGACAAAAATCTCACAGATCGAGAACTCGCGGAATGAGAGCAAGGGGTAGAGATCTGGGTATCCGGAAAGTTGAGGGGCAGGAAACTGAGGGGCATGGTGGAAAGAGTGGAGAACTGGGGGCAAAGAACGTAGAGCCTGGGGTGGGCAGAGAGCAGAGAGCAGGGAGTGGGCAAACAGCAGAGAACCTGGAATGGGCAGAGAACGTAGGGGCACAGTTCAGAGGGCTGGGGGTAAAGGAGAGAAAGCTGTGGGAAGGAAGGCAAAGAGCTGGGAGACAGAGGGCAGAGAGCTGGGGGATAGAGGGAAGAAAGCTGGGGGACAGAGGGAAGAAAGCTCGGGGGCAGAGAGTTGGTGGGCAGAGATCAAAGCAGCATGGCTTAGTGAACTGAGGGTCATAGATCTTTGAGGGGCAAAGAGCAGGGAGCATGGATTTCTGAGGGACAGCAAGTAGAAAACTGAGGGGAAGTGAGCAGAGAGCCTAGGGGTAGCATGTAGAGAGCTGAGGGGGAGAGTGCAGAGACATGCAGGGCAGAGACTAGAGAGCCTAGTGGTAGAGATTAGAGAGCTGGGGGGGTACAGAATACAGAGCTGGGGGGAAGAGAGCAGAACACCGGGGGTCACAAAGCAGAGAGATAGGGGCAGAGAGCAGAGACCTAGAGGGCAGAGAGGGGAGACCTAGAGGGCAGAGTGGAGACATAAAGGGCAGGGTGATGAGACCTAGAGGGCCGAGAAGAGAGGAAGATAGGAGTGATCTAGAGGGCAGAGAAGAGATATACATAGACCTTGGAAACAGAGAATAGAGAGCTGAGGGCCAATGAACAGAGAGCTAAAGATCGGGGGGCAGAGACCGGGGGTCAGAGGCCGGGGTGGTAGGGAGCAGAAAGCTGAGCTGCAGGGAGTGGAGCAGAGGGCAATGTGCAGCTAGCAAGGGGGCAGAGACCCGTTTGCATGTGTGCTGGGTGGGTGGCGAGTCGCAGAGAGCATGGAGGGCAGAGAGCTGAGTGGGGAAGAAAAGAAAGCTGAGTGGGAGAGGAAGTGAAGAACAGAGGGACAGAGACCTGAGGGGCACAGTGATGAGGGGCAGAGAGCAGAATAATAATAATTATTAGAATGACATTTTTAAAGTGCTCATTATGTGCGAAGCACTATTTTAAGCACTGGGGAGGATGCAAGGTGATGAAATTGTCCCACGTGGGGTTCACAGTCTTCATCCCCATTTTACCGATGAGGTAGCCGAGGCACAGAGAAGTTAAGTGACTTGCCTAGAGTCACACAGCTGACAATTGGCAGATCCGGGATTTGACCCCATGACCTCTGACTCCCAAGCCCGTGCTTTTTCCACTGAGCCATGCTGCTTGAGAATGCTGTGCTGTGCTGGGGAGAGAACAGAGAGCTGGAGTTCACTGAATAGAGAGCCAGAGGCCAGGAGGGCAGAGTCTGGTTCACGGGGTGATAGAGAGAAGAGATCTTAGGGGCAGGAAGCAGAAACCTAGGTGCAGGAAGTCGAGCATAGGGCAATGGGCAGATAGCAGGGGAGCAGATAGCAGGGGACAGTGGCTTGTGGGGAAGGGATCTTGGGGACAAGGTTCTCAAGGGCAAGGACCCCAGGGCAGAGAGCCGGGGGCAGAGACCAGGCAGGGCAGAGAATAAGGTGGCAGAGAGCTGGGATGCAGGCAGCAGGAGTGACAGAGAGCATGGGGGTAGAGAGATAAGGGGCAGGAAGTAGAGCGCTGACGTTCAGGGAGCAGAGAGCTGAGGCAAAGGGAGCAGAGAGCTGAGAGGTAGGGAATAGAGAGCCGAAGGGCAGGGGGCAGAGGGATTGAGGGACAGCGAGTAGAGCAATGTGGGGCTGAGGGGCAGATAACAGAGAGCTGGGAGGCAGAGAAAAGAGAGCTGGTGGGGTAGAGAAAAGTGAAAGGGGGGAAGAGAGCAGGGAGCTTTGGGTCAAAACTAACTGGAGGCAGAAAGCAAAGAACTGAAGGGGATCAGAAAGCAGAGAGTGGGGGTGGATCAGAGAGACGAGAGCTGTCGGGGGCTAGAGAGCAGAGAGCTGGAGGGATCATAGAACACAGAACTTTGGGAAGCAGAGCATTACAGGGCAGGGACTCGGGTGGCCGAGTTGACTGGTAGAGAGCTGGGGGATGGAGAGCTTGGTGGCAGAGTTCTCCGGGACAGAGTGCTGGGAGACAGAGTGCTGGGGGCAGAGAGCAGAGAGCTGAGGGTGAGAGAGCAGAGAGTTGAGGGGAGAAGAGCAGTGAGCTAAGGGGATGGAGAGCAGTGCGCTGAGGGTGAGAAAACAGAACTGATGGTGAGAGAGCAGAGAGTTGGGGGGACGAGAGCAGTGAGCTAAGGGGATGGAGAGCAGAGAGCTGAGGAGCAGAAGCCAGACAGCTGAGGGGCAGAAGCCAGACAGCTGAGAGGCAGAGAGCGAAATCTGTGGGGCACAGAGCAGAATGCTGAGGGAGAGAGAATTGAGGGGCAGAGCTGACAGGCAGAGAGGCAGAGGCCAGAGGCCAGAGACCTGAGAAGCAGAGTAGAAAGCTGAGTGGGAGAGAACATTCATGCATTGATTCAATCGCATTTATTGAGCGCTTACTGTGTGCAGAGCACTGTACTAAGCGCTTGGGAAGTACAAGTCAGCAACATATAGAGACGGTCCCTACCCAACAAGGGGCTCACAGTCTAGTAGGTGGAGACAGACAACAAAACAAAATATATTGCAGGTGCGAAAACTGTCGCAAGAAATAGAATTACAGCTATATGCATATCATTAACAAAAGGAACAGAGTAGTAAATATGTACAAGTAAAATAAATAGAGTAATGTATCTGTACAGATATATACAAGTGCTGTGGGGGGGGGGAAGGGGGAAGGGCAGAAGGGAGGGGATGGGGAGGGGGAGAGGAAGTCCTCCTGGAGGAGGTGAGCTCTCAGTAGGGCTTTGAAGAGCGGAAGAGAGCTAGTTTTGCGGATGTGTGAAGGGAGGGCATTCCAGGCCAGGGGAAGAACATGGGGCAGGGGTCGATGGCGGAACAGGCGAGAACGAGGCACGGTGAGGAAGTTAGTGGTAGAGGAGTGGAGGGTGAGGGCTGGGCTGTAGACGGAGAGAAGGGAGGTGAGATGAGGGAGAGCAGAGAGCTGTGGTGCAGAGACCATATTGTTGAAGGTCGAGAACTAAGGAGCATCAACCAGGGGACAGAGAGCTGAGGGGCAGAGGGCAGAGAGCTGAGAGGCAGACAGCAGAGAGCCTAGGGGCAGAGGGTGAAAAAAATTAGGGTCAGAGAGCTGAGGAGTAGAGAGCTGGGAGCAGGGACTTGCGGAACAGCTACCAGGGGGGCAGGAACACGGGGGCCGTGAGCCAAGGGTCAGGGAGTTTATGCGGAGGGAGCAGACAACAGAAGGTTAGAGAGAAGAATGAGAGAATGGAAGGGCAGAGAGCAGAGAAGCAGAGATCTGAGAGCTTAGGGGCAGAGACCTGAGGAACTGAGGGGCAGGGAGCTGACAAGCAGGGGGCTAACTGCTGAAGGGCCGAAAGAAGAGAGCTGAGGGCCAGAGATTTGAGGAATAGAGGGCAGAAAGCAGAGGAGCAGAGAGCAGGAAGCTTATGGGCAGAGAGCGAGGGGCAGAGATGGGGGCCAGAGCTAGGGGTCACAGAGTTGGGGTGCAGGGACCTGCGGGTCAGGGACAAGGGGTGCCGGGTCCAGGGAGTGGAGAGCCGGTGGGTAGGTAGCCGAGGGAATGGAACCATGGGCCAAGGAAGAGAAAGAGCAGAGAACAAAAAGGCAGAGAGCAGAACAATAGAGAGCAGAAGGGCAACGAGCGAAGAGCTGAGGGGCAGCGGGCAGAGAGGTTAGGGGCATACGTTAGAAAGCTGAGGGGCAGAGACCAACCTGAGGCCAAGAGAGCAGAGGGACAGAGAGGCAGAGAGACAGGGGGACAGAGACCTGGGGGACAGAGAACTGGGGGGGACGACAGAGAGCTGAGGGACTGAGGCCTGAGAGTTGAAGTGCAGTGGCCTGGGAGTGTAGGGTCAGCGGCCTTAGAGCTGAAGGTCAGCAATCTGAGAGCTGAGGCCAGAGGTCTGAGAGCTTAGAGTCAGAGGACCTAGAGCTGAGGGGCGCAGGGCAGTAAGCTAAGGGCCAGGGAGCTGAGGGACAAAGAGGTGAGGGTCAGAGAGTTGAGGAGAAGGGGAGCTGAGGGGAAGGGGAACTGGGGGGATGGGGAGCTGGGGGGACAAAGAGCTGGGAGGACAGAGCTGAGGAGATAGAGAGCTGTGGGTGTTGCGGGAGGTCTTTGTGCTGGAGGATACAGAGTTGAGAGGTAAAGGGTGGAGAACAGAAAGCTGGGGGGACAGAAAGCTGAGGGGCAGGCAGTAGAAAGCTGAGGGCTAGAGAGGTAGAGAGATGAGGTTCAGAGAGCTTGAGAGAGGGAGCTGGGTGGCAGAGTGCCGGGGAACAGACTGCCCTGGGCCAGAGATCCGAGAGATGTGGGGTCGAGAGGTTGGGGGTCAGAGCTGCAGGGACAGAGAGCTGTGGGGACAGAATTGTTCCAGATGTTTAATTCCCTCCTCAAACCCCCTATCCTTCCACCATCCTATTCCCTTGTTCCTACTGACCCAACCACCTACTCTATTGAGAGAATTGACACTACCAGGCATGATTTCCCTAAATTCTACCCTGCACCTCCCTGGTCCCTCTCCCCTCCTGCCCCTTCTTCAATTTTCCCATCGTCCCCAGGACTGTCCCCACAGCAGATCACCTGCCATCTTTCCAAACCTACCACCTCCATCTTCACATCTGACCCTATTCCTTGACACCTCATCAAAACACCTGTCCCCCGCCTTCTTCCCTCCCTAACAGCAATCTTCAACTGTTCGCTCTCCAATGGCTTCTTCCCCACTGTTTTCAACCATGCCCAACTCTCCCCTTCCCTAAAAAATCCCTCCCTTAACTCAATGGCTCCCTCCACTTCTTGCTCCATCCCACTCCTACCTGTCCTCTCCAGACTCCTTGTGTAAGTTGACTATGCCGGCTGTCCCAAGTTCCTCTCCGCCAAATCTCTTTACTCTCCTCCAGATGGGCTTCCATCCTCTCCAATCTCCAAAAACCTTCCCTCTCAAAGGTCACCAATGATCTCCTTGCCATTTTATTAAGTGCCATCAAGTCATTTCTGATTCATAGCGACTCCATGGACATACTTTCTCCAGAGTGTCTTGTCCTCTGCCATAATCTGGAACCTTTCTCATGGTTCTTCCATTATTGTTGTTATGGTCTCTATCTATCTAGCTGCTGGTTTGCCTCTTCCACGCTTTCACTGGATTTTTCCTAATATTAGCGTCTTCTGCAGAGAATTAGTCCCCCGATTATGAATCGAAAACATGTTTTGTCGAGTCATGTGGCCTTCCAAAGACCACTTTGGTTTAATTTGCTCCAAAATCCATTTACTTGTTTTTCGGTCAGTACATTGGTATTCGCAAAAGCCTTGTTAAACAGCACATTTCTAAAGAATTGATGTTCTTTCTATACTATTTTTTCACTATCCAGCTTTCAGATCAATACAGTGTTACTGGAAACAGCATAGAGTTGACAATTTGTATTTTTGTGACAGTTGTTACATCAGCACATTTCATGACTTTTTCCGGGTTCTTCATAGCAAGTCTTCCTAATATTAATCCTCGGCGTATTTCTTGGCTACTAGTTTCTTTATTATTGATGATCGATCCCAGGAGAGAAAAAACTGTCAACGATTTCAAACTTCTCTCTGTCCACGACAAAGTGTTAAAACTTCCAGTTGTCATGATCTTTCTTTTCTTGACATTCAAATATAGTTCCATCTTTTTGCTCAGGTCCTTAGTTTTAATAATCAGCCCTTCAAATCTTCTTCACTTTCTCCTAGTAGGGTTGTATCATCAGCATAATGAAAGTTGTATATATTTCTTCCTCCAATCTTTACTCCTTGTTTGTCTTCATTTACTCCGGCTTCTCTCATTAGGTATTGGGAGTAAAGTGTGAACAGATAAGGCAACAATAATAACAATAATAATAATAGTATTTTTAAGTGCTTACTATGTGCTGAACACTGTTCTAAGCGCTAGGGGGATACAGAGTAATCAAGTTATACAACGTGGGGCTCACAGTCTTAATCCCCTTTTTACAGATGAGGGAACTGATGCTCAGAGAAGTTAAGTGCCTTGCCCAAAGTCACACAGCTGACAAGTTGCAGAGCCAGGATTAGAATCCACGACCTCTGACTCCCAAGTCCTGTGCTCTTTCCACTGAGCCATGCTGCATCTCTGATAAGATACATCCTTGTCTTACAACTTTACTAATGAAAAACCAATCTGTTTCTCCATATTCTGTTCTTATTGTAGCCACCTGTTTGTCATACAGGTTCTGTATTAATGCAATTAAATGGTTCAGTCTGCCCATTTTCCTCAATGTGCTCCCGGGTTTCTTATGATCCACACAGTCAAAGGCCTTAATATAATTAATAAGGCACCGGCTGACTTCCTTTTGCTATTCTCTTGTCCTTTTAATTATCTACCAAACATCAGCAATAATATCTCACGTCCCTTGTCCTTTCCGGAATCCTGATTGAACATTGGGCCATTCGCGTTCCATGTAGGCCTCCATTGGATGCTGTGTAACTTTTAGCAGTACCTTGCTGGCAAGTGAGATCAAGAAAAGTGTACGATAAATGTTGCATTTAGTTGTATCTCCTTTCTTCGGTATTGGAACATTAACGGATCTCTTCCAATCAGATGGCCATTGAATGGTTAGCCACACCTGTTGACATAATTCGGTAAGGACTTTAACCAATTCCTCTTTAGCTGTCTGAAACACCTCAATAAGATACCTATCAATGCCAGGTGCCTTGTTTTTGGAGAGGCAGTGTAAAGCTAACCTAACTTCACTTTCCATGATGAGTGGCTTTCATTCTAAAGGAGATTCCTCAGATACTTATTGTATATTGCAGTCTTTCTGATATCGTTCCCGTGTGTATTCTTTCCATCTCTGTTTGATTCCACTTGGTATCATTTATTGTCAGTCCGTCTTTGGTTGTGACAAAGCCAATCCAAGGACGAAATGTTCACTTAATTTCCTTAATCTTCTGAAACAGTGATTTTGCCTGACCACATTTGTTATTGATGCCCATTTCTTTACATGTACTGTTGTAATGTTCCTGTTTGTTCTTCCTGTCAGAGCGCTGAAATTCTCAGCTCAGTTCTTGAACCAGGTTCTTTTATCCTCTGATGTTTGCTTCCTTCCTTTTTTGGCTACTTCCAGAGTTATGCTTGACATCCATTTTGGGTTTTTCTTCTTCCTGACCTTTTGCAATACTGTGTCACTTTCTTCCTTGATGACATTTTAAAACTCCGCCCAAATTTCCTCTGGTTCTTTGTCTGAGATTACGCACCTCAAATCTATTTTTTACATGATCCTTAAATACAGGTGGAATGTTCATTAGTTTATATTTGGGCAACTCTTAGTCATAATTGATCTTTCTAAGTTTTCGCCTGAGTTTACACAGTAACAGCTCGTGATCTGTTCCATAGTCAATCAATCAATCAATCAATCGTATTTATTGAGCGCTTACTGTGTGCAGAGCACTGTACTAAGCGCTTGGGAAGTACAAGTTGGCAACATATAGAGACGGTCCCTACCCAACAGTGGGCTCACAGTCTAGAAGGGGGAGACAGAGAACAAAACCAAACATATTAACAAAATAAAATAAATATAATAGATATGTACAAGTAAAATAAATAAATAAATGGGGTAATAAATATGTACAAACATATATACATATATACAGTTGCTGTGGGGAAGGGAAGGAGGTAAGACCGGGGGATGGAGAGGGGGACGAGGGGGAGGAAGGAGGAAGGAGGGGGCTCAGTTTGGAAAGTCCACCTGGAAGAGGTGAGCTCTCAGTAAGGCCTTGAAGGGAGGAACAGAGCTAGCTTGGCGGATCTTGGGAGGGAGGGCATTCCAGGCCAGGGGGATGACGTGGGCCGGGGGTCGACGGCAGGACAGGTGAGAACGAGGTACGGTGAGGAGATTAGCAGCAGAGGAGCAGAGGGTGCGGGCTGGGCTGTAGAAGGAGAGAAGGGAGGTGAGGTAGGAGGGGGAGAGGTGATGGAGAGCCTTGAAGCCGAGGGTGAGGAGTTTCTGCCTGATGCGCAGATTGATTGGTAGCCACTGGAGATTTTTGAGGAGGGGAGTAACATGCCCAGAGCGTTTCTGGACAAAGACAATCAGGGCAGCGGCGTGAAGTATGGATTGAAGTGGGGAGAGACACGACGATGGCAGATCGGAAAGGAGGCTGATACAGTAGTCCAGACGGGATAGCATGAGAGCTTGAACGAGCAGGGTAGCGGTTTGGATGGAGAGGAAAGGGAGGATCTTGGCAATGTTGCGGAGCTGAGACCGGCAGGTTTTGGTGACGGCTTGGATGTGAGGGGTGAACGAGAGAGCGGAGTCGAGGATGACACCAAGGTTGCGGGCCTGTGAGATGGGAAGGATGGTAGTGCCGTCAACAGTGATGGGAAAGTCAGGGAGAGGGCATGGTTTGGGAGGGAAGACAAGGAGTTCAGTCTTGGACATGTTGGGTTTTAGGTGGCGGCAGACATCCAGTTGGAGATGTCCTGAAGGCAGGAGGAGATGCGAGCCCGGAGCGAGGGGGAGAGAGCAGGGGCAGAGATGTAGATTTGAGTGTCATCAGCGTAGAGATGATAGTTGAAGCTCCAGTCAGCTCCAGGCCATGTTTTTCCTGCCAAAACAGAACTCCTCCATCTCGTTCTACAAATAATATAGACTATTTGATTTCTATATAGTCCATGTGGTGAAGTCCATGTCTGCCATCGTCGTTTAGGTTGGATAAAGAAGGTGCTGCAAATGAAAAAGTCATTTGTGTCACAGAAATCCTAAGTCGGTCCCTGGCTTGATTCCGATTTCCAGGGCCATATTTTCCAACAACCTTCATTTCCATTCTATAACCAACTTTTGCATTCCAGTCCCCAGTGATAATCAACATATCTTGCAGCTTTTATCAATCTCTCTCTGTACTTCATCGTAAAACCTATTTCTTCTTGCTCTGCATTCGTTGTTGGGGAGTACACCCGAACTATTGTCATATTGAATGGTTTTATTCTGAAACAAAAAGATAACGATTGGTCATTTACAGCATTATATCCAATAACTGTCTTAGCAATTTTCTTTTTATTGGGGCGCCAGAAGGAAGTCAAGACCTCCTTTCCCAGTGAGTCTCGAGGAGTGAGAGAAGATGAGGCCCTCTCTGGAGAGAGCAGAATGAGAGTCCATGTTGTCTCTGGAGAGTCAAGTTTCAGTGAAGGGGAGGAGGAGGAGTGACTGGGACAGGAACAGGTCAAAGATGAATGGAAGCTTCCTCACGGTGGAGTTGGGGATCCACAGGTATCCCTTGGCTGAATCTGTGGATATGTGGCTATGTGGATGGTGGGGAGGGAAGAGGGGACAGCGCTAGAGTTGGAGAGGGATTGGCTGAGACAGGGGCTGGTGTAGGGGGAGGGGACAAGGGGTGGCGCTGCAACAGGATTACAGGGATGCGATGGGGAGAATGGTGTGAGCAGTGCAAGAGGTGGGGAGGTGTGGAGGTGGCAGCGGAGCTTGGGGGAGGTGAGGTGGGAGGAGACGACTGGGGTGGTCTGACAGGAAGTGGGAGGGACGGAAGGGTCATGGTGGAGTTGGGGAGATAAATGACAATAACAACTTAATCCCGTGTTACTCAGAGGAGGTCGTTGAGTTGTCCTTGGGTCTTTAACGGGGAGAAGGTCAGAGACTAGAAGAACCTTGAGTAGATGGCTGAATTGTCCTTGGGTCTTAGAGAGTGAAGGGTCCTGTGTTCAGGTGAACCCCGAGGAGTTTGTAAATTCGTTGTGGTCATGGAATGTAACTTTATTATTGTTGTTCTCTCTCAAGCGCTTAAGTGCTCTGCATGCAGATTTAATAAATGAATGAATAGTTGAATTGCCCTTGGGGCCTTGGGAGTGAAGTGGCCATTGTTCATTCATTCACTCATTCATTCGTATTTATTGAGTGCCTACTGTGTGCAGAGCACTGTACTAAGAGCTTGGAGAGTCCAATTCAGCAATAGAGACAATTCCTACCCACACCGGACTTACAGTTGAGAAGGGGGAGACAGACATCAAAACAAGTAAACAGGCTCAATATAAAAAACTACAATTATAGCTATGTACTCAAAACAGGTAAACAGGCATTAATATTAATTCTTCATTCAATCGTATTTATCGAGCATTTATTGTGTGCAAAGGACTGTATTAAATGCTTGAAAGTACAAATCAGCAATAAAGGGAGACAAATAGAATTATAAGTATATATATATATATAATATCATCATCATCATCAATCGTATTTATTGAGCGCTTACTATGTGCAGAGCACTGTACTAAGAGCTTGGGAAGTACAAATTGGCAACATATAGAGACAGTCCCTACCCAACAGTGGGCTCACAGTCTAAAAGGGGGGAGACAGAGAACACAGGTGCTGTGGGGTGGGAGGGGAGGAAGAGCCAAGGGAGTGAGTCCGGCTGATGGGGAGGTTTGCGGGAGCTGAGGAAAAGGAGGGTTTATTCTGGTGAGGCCTCATGGAGGAGGTGAGCCTTCAGTAGGGCTTTGAAGGAGGGAAGTGTGGTTTTTTTGGCGGATAAGAGGAGGGAAGGCTCTCCAGGCCCCAGGTACTACGTGGTCGATGGCGAAACAGGTGAGAACGAGGCACAGTAAGAAAGTTAGCACCAGAGGAGCGGAGTGTGCGGCTGGCATATAGAAGGAGAGAAGGGAGGTGATCTGACTGTAGGGAAAGTGGGAAGATGAAGAAATGGAGGAAAAACACCCACTTCACGTCCACAGGAAATCGAGAACACTGGGTCCTATAATCCTGGCGGGCAGGCAGACGGTTGTCAGAGATTCCAACGGTTGATGACCTGACCAGGCTGAGGTAGCTCGGGGGAGAGGTCCGGCGTTCTCTGGAAAGTCTCTGCCCCGAGCGACGGTTGATGTTCCCCGCCGGTTTGTGGCTCGTCGGCGAAGGGATCTCGTGAGTCTTGGGCAGGTCGGTGTTCCGGGCCACGGTTGAAGGTTGCACCGGTCTGTGGCCTCTCGAAGGAGAGATCTCACCGTCCTATGTCAGGTCATTGTCCCGGGCCACAGTTGATCGTCTGTGCCACTTTGGCCCCTCGCTGTAGAGATGTCGGCCTCCTGAGACAGGTCTTTGTCCCAAGGGGTGGTTGATGGTCCGTGCCGTTTTGTGGCTTCTTTTCCCTATGGTCTGGCTCCGGCCCTTGTCCTCACCGGATTCCTATTCTCTCTCAGCCTGAGGGCACTAATAACAAGCCCAGGCCATCATTCTCTTCCAGGCTTCTCACGTGGGAGCTGAGAAATGGGCAGATCGTGGTCGAGGGGTCGTTCTTTAGAATTTCAGTTTCTGAAAAGTGGGTGGCAAAAACCACGTGAGACCCGATGCAGCCCTACCCTGTCAGCAGCCCTCCTCTTCTACCACACCCCGGGTACCTGGGAGGAGTCCTGTCTTCCCCCTGCCTCACCCTCCAACTTCCCCTCCCAGGGCAGCGGAGACGGTAAGGGGCTCAGAGAAAGAGGGAAAGAGGAGAAAGAAAGTCAGAGAAATCAATCAATCGATAGTATTTGTCGAATCAATCACTCAATCGATGGTGTTACTATGTGTAGCGCACTGTACTAACAGCTGGGGAGCGCAAAATACATCAGAATGAGCAGACTCGTTTCCCTGCCCTTAACGAGCTGACAGTCTAGGGGGAAACAGCGGCTAGAGGCCCAGCGGGCAAGCATTCAGAAAGGCGAGTAAGGGAGGAGAGGAAGATGGAGGAGGATGCATAAAACCGAGAAGGGGGGGTGAGAGAGAGAGAGAGAGAGAGAGACAGAGAGAGAGAGAGAGAGAGAGAGAGAGAGAGAGAGAGAGAGAGGAGACAGAGAGTCTACGGTTGGGATTCATGCTGTGAAAGGAATTTCAAGTCTTGCTCGGAGAACCACAGATTTTCCAGACCGATGGTAATGGCGAGGGAACAGGAACCATGCCGTTATTTTCTATTTTCATTATCCATCCATTTATCTTCTTCCCGGAGGGATTACTCTGGAGGAGGAGCACTAAGAGGGGCCTCCCGTCGGTACCAGTCAAAAGAAGGGACCCTCCCACTCTTCCCTGCTCTGCTTCTAGATTGATGGTTATGGTGTATACTGATGGGGAAGGCAACAAACCATTAATTTCTCCTTTGTTTGTCCATTCATCCGTCCACTCGCTTTCTGGATGAACTACCGCCACTCGATTTCCTACTACTCTGTCTGGGTTTGGCCCTCTTCCTCCTCCTGGTCCTAGTCCACCTCCGTCCCATGGTACTATCTATCACCTCTGACTGTTCCTCCTCCTCTAACGGGTCATGACCCTCCCCTTCTGCCTAGTCCGGACCCTCGTCTCTCCCTGATCCTGTGCCCTCATTCTCCTCCTTGTCCTGTCCTTTCTCCTCCTTTGTCGGGCCCTGGCCCCCCTCCTCCATCTGGTCCTGTCCCTTGTACTCTACCTGGTTATGGCCCTGCTCCTCAAATCTAGTCGTAATCCTCCACCTCTCTCTGGTCTTGGCCCACCTACTCCCCCTGGTACTGGACCACCTCCTCGCCCTGGTCTTGGTCCTCCTGCTGTGCCTATCACCTCCCTCCTCCTCCTGGCCCTGGCCCTCATCCTCCACCTGGTCCTGGCCTTCGTCCTGCACCTAATCCTGGCCTTAATCCAATCCCTGGTCCTAGTCCTCCTTCTCCACCTGGTCCTGACCGTCGTCATCTGCCTACCCCTGGCCCTCCTCCTCCCCCTTGTCCTGGCCCTAGTCCTCCTCTGTCTGGTCCTTGCCCCCTCCTCCCACGGTCCTGGCCCACCCCTTCAGCCTGCTCTGGTCCTCCTCCTCTGACTCTGCCTCAGCCTTCTCTGCCTGGTCCTGGCCCTCTTCCTCCACCAGTTATTAGCCGTCCTCGTCCTCCTGATCCTGGCCCTCCTCCTCCTCCGATGGCATCAAATAGACGGGCTGGAACCCAGTTCTGGCCCCAATCCAAGTGCCATTCCCAAGCGCTTATCACAGTGCTCTGCACATGGTAAGCGCTTAGTAAATACGATTGAATGGATGAATGCCATACCAACCCCCTCCTGGGGCACCCATGCCTCACCAGAAGTGTGCCCAAGCCCAGCACTTAAAACTATCCAAGCTCTACCCTGGTAGGCGGATCTCCCCCTCCCCGGCCCACCTCCAGACTCGAATGGCGCTCCACTCTCAGCGCCCCCACTCCCTACCGACCCCGCTGGCTGAAGGAAAGGCGGTCCCAACCTGGAAAGGAGGTAGGGTTTTGACACTGGCGCAGTCCAGTTTCCCCCATCCCCGAATCCTGGGGTCACAGTCCACCCCCCGCCTGGCCTCCTGCCTCTCGCTGGCGGCCAGAACAAAAATGGGGGTTCACGGAGAGGGCCGGGCCCCCCTGAACCCGCTTCACTCACATGGCTGTCTGGGGCCAGAATCCTCTCAATTCTTCGGAGACCTGAACCTATGACACGTCCCAGGGCAGCCCCCATTGCCTCAGACCTGGATCCCCAGGACAGTCCTGTTGCCACCTCGCCCTCCTAGGCTTCTCTTCTCCCACGGGATGGGAGCCCTCAGAAGAAGAACTGGCCATCGTCCTCTGCCAGTCTCCTCTTGTAGGATCTCAGGAATCTGCGAATCTTGGTCGAGCAGTCGTTTTCTAGAGTTTGAATTTCTGAAAAGGTGGTGGTAAAGAGCACGTGATATGTAGGGGAGAGAGAGAGAGAGAGAGAGAGAGAGAGAGAGAGAGAGAGAGAGAGAGGGAGGAAGGAAGATAGAGAGGGAGAGAGAGAGAGAGGGTGTCTATGCTTGAGACTCTCTCTTGAAAAGGATTCCTAAGTCCTCAACGGAGAGCAGCGAGCTTTCTAAAATGATGGTGATGGTGTGTACTGAGGGGAAAGGAAAAGAGCCATTATTTTCTCGTTTGTTTGCCCATCCATCCGTCCAATCGCTTCCCAGAAGGACTACAGACGCTCGGTTTCCATGTCCATCCCACGGAGGCAGGGAGGAGGAGCCAAGAGATTACTCCTTTGGGATACGTCTATGAAAAGGGGCCGGGCCTGATCATGAGCATATTTTGCAATTTTTTTTTGCTTCTTTTTTCTTTCCAAGCGCCCCCTTCTCTCCACTCACCAAGGAAGACAATGGCCACAAATTTCACATCTGGCTGGGGGCAGTTGGTATATGCTAGAGCTTGGGACGAGAAAATGGGATGGCTATACACAAAGCTCTCCATCTGGGGAGGAAGGGAAGGAGAGTGAGAGACGCCAGCCCACCCCCAACCTCCGTGCGGATGCACCCCAACTCTCCAACTCCTAGTTCCACCCAAGGGCACCGGGCTCTTTACCTCCTCCTGGTACCTTTCGCAAATCACCCCCTCTAGACTGTAAGGTCACTGCAGGCCGGGAACGTGTCCACCAACTGTTCAACAGTACTCTCTGAGGCATTCGGTACAGTGCTCTGAAAACAGGAATTACCCAAGATATCCCACCCATGTGGCCCCCAGGAGGGATCCACATCCACAATTCTTATCCCAGACTCAAGGACGCCCCCTCCCACACCCCACCCATCCCTGACGTACTCACCAAGGCCTCACAGATGTTACCGTAGGCTGTGCTCCCCCTCTCTTCCCAGCTCAACATCCAACCGACTACTTGGGAGTGCCTCCAGCCGGTTTTCTGGGCCAACTAGAAGAATGTATATCTGGCTTTCTGGAAACGGAGAGCCCGAGGGGTGGGTTTCAGAGGGTGGCAGATCCCAGGACCAGGGGCCCAGAGAGGATGGGCACTGTGGAGGGTGGGGGAGACTCACTTTGACCACCGTTGGGTGCTCGTCCTTCGGTGGAAGAGGACGGGAAGGAGGCAGCAGATCAGGTTCTGACAGAGGCCGGCTTTCCTATCCATCACACAGTCCCTGGCTACTGCTGCCAGCAGCTCCAGGGTTGCCACCCGCACCTGGGGTCTCTCCTGAGGAGAAATCCCCGGTGCAGTGTGTAGGAGGTGCAGGAGATGGGTGGGGGCTGTTGGCACCCTGGCGAGGGGTGGGGACCCTAGGGCAGAGACAACAGGAGTACTGAGATCTCCGGGGCAAGGGCAGCGCTGGCAGATGGAGAGACGCAGTGCCTGGGGGAGGGAGTGGGAGCGCCGTGTGTCGCCGCTGAGGTGACGGGCTGGGGAAGCGCTGCAGATTCCCCAAGCTCTATGGGAGCCGTGGAAGCGGCCGCCCCCACTTGGGTTCTCTCCTGAGGAGAGATCCCCGGTAGAATGTGTGAGAGGGGCAAGAGACTGGTAGGGAGCTTCTGACACCAGGTCGGGGGCATGGGACCCCAGAGCAGGGACAACCGGGGGAGAGACCTCTGCCGGGGGAGTGTAGGGAGCCAAGGCAGCTCCGGCACAAGGAAAGCTGCGCTCGGGTACAGGGGAAGCTCTGTGGCTCGTTGCGGGGGTGACGTTATTAGGAAGGGCAGCCGATGCCACGAACCCAGAGGGAGCGGCCCCCTCTGGGTTATGGCACAGCCGGGTCGGTGGCCGTGAAAGTTCAGAAGGATAGGAAGGAAGGAAAGGAAGACGGACGAGGAAGCACAAAACAAAGCAAGAGAGAGACAGAGAGATACAGACAGACAGACAGACAGAAAGACAGACAGACAGACAGACAGACAGACTACGATTGGGACTCACCCTGGGAAAGGAATTCCAAGTCTTCATCAAAGAGCCCCAGATTATCCAGACTGACGTTGATGGTGTATACTGAAGAAGGTATGTAGGCCTTCCAGAAGACCTTCTGGAAATGGAGAACAAGAATGGGAGTTGCAGGGGGAGGGGACGTGTCAAAGGGAGGGGGAGGGGAGGACCAGTCGCCCAAAATAGGCAGGGACTGCATAAGGTGGGGAAGACGTATTTTGCTCCCTGTAGGGTGCTGGTCCATTACGTGGAAGAGGACAGAGAGGAGGCAGTGGAACATCAATGTTGCAGTTGGCAGGCTTCCTTCTCCATCGACCAGCCACCAGCCACGTTTCCCAGCAGCTCCACGGGAGCAGCCTGTATTTGGGGTCTCTCCAGAGAAGAAACCCCCGTTAGAGTGTGTAGGAAGGGCAGGAGATGGGAATGGGGCATGTTCTTGTCCCGGGCGGTGGTTGATGGTCCCACCGGTTTGTATTTTTATTTTCTAATTTGTTTGCCTATCCATCCATTCACCCGTTACCCAGAAGGACTATCGCCGCTCGGCTTCCATATCCAGTCCCCAGAGGCATGGAGGAGGAACCAAGAGGGGCCTCCTCTGGGATCCGGCAAAGAAAAGGGGCTGGGCCAGAACATGACTCTTTTTTGTTGGTTTTTTGCTTGTTTTCTTTTCTACCCCCAGTGCCTTCCAAGCTCCACTCACCGAAGACGAGCACGGACGTAAATTTCACATCTGGTTGTGGGCAGTTGGTATAAGCCAGAGATTGGGACCAGAAATGGGACTGTTGTCCTCAAAGATCTCCATCTGAGCAGGAAAAGAAGGAGAGTGAGAGACCCCTGCCCATCCCCAACAGGCTTGTAGATGCCCACCCCCAAGTCCCCAAAACCTAGTTCCACCCCAGGGCACTGCGCTCTTAACCTCCTCCTGGTCCCTTTCCCAAATCAACCTCTCTGGCCTGGTAGGTCATTGCAGATGGGGACCGTGTCCACTAGCTGTTCAACTGAACTCTCCCAAGCGCTGGGCACAGTGCTCTGCACAGGCTAATTACCCCCGATATCCCATCGATGTGCCCCCCAGGAGACATCCGGGCCCACAATTCCCCCTTAGACTCAAGGACTCCCCTCCAGCCCCCCACCCATCCCAGTCGTACTCACCAAGGCCTTCCAGATGGTACCATAGGCCGTGCTCTCCCTCTCCTCTCCGCTTAGTGTCCATCCAGCTACTTGGGTGTACCTCCAGTCGATGCTCTGGGCCAGCCAGAATAATATGTATCTGGCTTTTATGAAACGGAGAATCCGAGGCTGAGTTTGAGAGGGGAGAAGAGGCCAGGACCAGGGACCAAGATGAAGGGGACTGTGCAGGGTCGGGGAGACTCACTGCCCACTGTCGAGTGCTTGTCGTTCAAGTGGAAAAGGACAGGGAGGAGGCAGCAGATCAGCTCCTGCTAGGGGCAGGCTTCCTCCTCCATCACCCAGCTGCTGGCCACAGCTTCCAGAAGCTCCAGGTTGCCACCCGCACTTGGGGTAGCTCCTTGGGAGAACCCCGCGGTAGACTGTGTGGGAGGGGAAGCAGATGGGAAGAGGGCAGGTCCTTGACCCGGGCGGTGGTTGATGGCCCTGCCGGTTTGTAGCCCATCCGCAGGGAGATCTCGGCATCTTCGTGGCGGTCTCTGACCCAGGCGGTGGGTTATTGTCCGCACCGGTTTGTGGCCTTTCAGTCCTCACACTTAACTCTGGCCCTCGTTCTCACAGGCTTCCTATTCTCTCCAGCCTGGGAGCACTAGGAAGAACCTCAGGCCATGATTCTTATTCTACCTCTGCACGTGGGAGTTGAGAAATGTGCAGATCCCGTTCTCAGTACTTGGTGTGATAGTTTACTCTACTACCGTTCCTGCATTTTAGCCCAGTGACTGGATCAAGCCACAGCTGTGTCCTGGGAGATGCAATCGGTTCTGTTCCCAACGGAGTGGAGCAGCAATGGTGGCCATGCAGACAGTGGTTATTCCCAACACTCCACGATAAGTTGGTTCAGGTCCACACGCAGTAAACCGCTTGGCATCCTTGGGAGTGGATGTACTCCCTTCCCTGGAACCTCGGTGCGTGAAGTGTCCTATTCTATTTCACTTTGTCCTATTTTATGTACGCTGCTGTTGGAAACCGCAGAAGAATAGCATAGAAGTGAGGAAATGGGATGCCCCTCATGCCTGTCCAGATAAGGCATTGGCTGTAGGGCCGTCAAGGGCGTCACTGGGCCACGGGTGGACCGGTGCTAAATCGTGGGATAGAAGAAAGGGGGATACGTCCCGATGGGTAGAGATTAAGCTCTCCCTGTATTCGTAACAATTAGCTAAATTTAGTGTCTGAATTGGAGAACTAATCTGTAGATCCATCAGATTTCTTGAGAGCTTACTGCGTGCAGAGTACCTTGCTGAGTGTTTGAAAGGCTACAATACCACAGAGTTGGTGGACACATTCCCTGTCCACAAAGAGCTCACAATCTAGAGTACATAGTATTTACATTACTATAAATAAGATATGTTTATAATATAAATAACTAAGGTCGGTCTAGACTTAAATCCTGAATTGCTGGATGACTGCCATCAGGACCTCCAGGTGACTCGGGGGAATCTGCTTCTTTGGCCAGTCGATGGGATTTATTGAGTGCCTACTTGGGGCAGAGCACTTTCCCGAGCGCTAGGGAGAGTAGGACTCAAAAATCGGCTCAGCTTCCGATTCATTTTTAGGAAGGTGATTGGGGGTCTGAAAAATTATAATGATGGCATTTGTAAAGGGCTGACTAGGTTCCAAGCACTGTTCTAAGCACTGGGCTAGATACAAGATCATCAGGTCAAAATACAGTCCCTGTCCCACATGGAGCACCCAGCCTAATAATGATAACTGCGGTATTTTTTAGTCGCTTCCTATGTGCCAGGCACTGTACTAAGCACTGTGGTGGATAAGACCAGATCGAGTTGGACCTAGTCCCTGTCGAACATGGGGCTCCTTCTCTTCATCCCCATAGGTATGCGACCCCCACGAGCTCAACTGCTCCGGGAGACCTTCCAAGACTGATCCTCCTTTTTCCTCTGCTCCTCATCCCTTCCCCATCGCCTCTACTTCCTCCCTCTACTCTACAACCCCTCCCCACCCCACAGCACTTGTGTATACATGTTCATATTTATAATTCTACTGATTTTATTAATCATGTGTATACGTCTATAATTCTATTCATTTATATTGATACTATTGATGCCTGTCCATTTGTTTTGTTTTGTTTTGTTGTCTATCTCCCCCCTGCTAGATTCTGAGCCCGTTATGGGAGGATTGTCGCTATTGCCGTATTGTACTTTCCAAGTGCTTAGGACAGTGCTCTGCTGACAGTAAGCACGCAGTGAATATGATGGAATGAATGAATGAATGAAGGATGTCAAACTAGTAATGTAGGCTCCGGCCTCACATAAGAAAGTATACGAGGAGGACTTGGCCAAGCTCGCTGCGCATAACGTCCGCGCAGCTCACACTGGATTTGCCCTCCAAAACCAGACGACCAAGGTACTGGAGATCTGGTCCCGTACGTCTACAGGACTCGGGTAGAATCGAATAGACTCCGAGAAACTGGAAGTTATATGGGCATTCCTTTCCTCATGTTTCCCCGCTGTTGCCTCCCCCATTGGTCCTGGCATATTTTGACTTTCCTCGCTCACGACATGGCTTAAATAGTGTCGTACTCTGTTGTTCTCCAGCTTTCTCTCTAGCTTTTTTCCCCGCTGCTTCTCCACGAAGATCCACCTGAACGCGCTCTGCCTAGAGCAACACTGGAGCTGACCGGTCGGGATGCATTTGGAGTCTCCCAACCAGAGCTAGCCAAACCGACCCCATTTTGGAAAGGCCCTCCTTCTCCTCTGTTATCAGGGAATTGTTACATGCTCTGAGTGGTTTATGCATGGGTAACAAAGACATGTAGTTAGAGGCCACACCTTGCAGATATGGCTCAAGGTTACACTTAACAGGGCCGAAACATCTCACCCAAATTCCCCTCTATATTCTCCGTCTGCCACGTCCACAAAAACATGTTTCTATGTAGAGTAGGGTCCATGCGGAAGAAGCTCGATGTTACGTGTTACAGGCAGTTAATCTTTTCCAAACATGGCGGTAATATTGGATTGCTCGCCTGGTTGGTCGGGGAATACGAACGCCCAGCTGACACTTCCACGCCCACCCTCATCAAAACAATGTGCACCTGGGCTAACTAACTCTTGCTCTTTGCCACCCGGAGGGGAGGCTAGGACAGTCCAGAGTGTTTTTGGCTTAGCCTGGGACTCCCGGGACGAGGCTCCGTAAAGGCCCCGACAAGTTCTAGAGAGGAAAAGGGGTTCGAGGACCTGTCTATCTGAGATTGAGTTTGAGGCATGAGCTCAAACCGCCCCGTCATGGGATGCGAAATTGGGTCCCTTAAGGATGTAATACATTTCGTTTGAGGTATAAGCATGTTTTGTAAACGGATTCACAACTCTTGTAGGTTTATGCAGTAAAGCCATAGCTTTTCCATAGACACATGCATCAAAGCCTTAGCCTTTATGTAGGTTTTCGTAGTAAAGCCATAGTTTTCATGACCAAACTCACTGGGTCTGTTTGCTTCCTTCTTCCGCGCCTGAATCTAAGTGTCCACCAATGAACACCCTCCTTCGGGATACGTCGGTAGTCCAGTGATCTCCTGAGGTTGCTGACCCGGGTGGGGGGAAGCAGACCAAAAGCTTCACCCGACACAGAGCAGGGTAGCTAGAAAGGGGATCCAGCGGGCCCGACTGAAGGCCAGGCTGGTGGAGACCTTTGAACCTGGGATGTATCGCTGGTCTTAGTCAGTACTCGGAACGATCACCTCGCGGTAGGAGAAATTTCGATGGCCCTGGGGTGAGGGCTTAATCCTATTGCTTTGGGGTGAGGGCTTAACGGTGTCTGAAATCTCTTGTCGGATAATTAATTAATGATGGCATTTACCAAGTGCATCCTCTAGATGATAAGCTAGTTATAGGCAGGTAACGTATCTGCTAATTCTGTCCTATTATACTCACCCAAGCGCTTAGTACAGTGCTTGGCCCATAGACCTCAAAACATACGAATGATTGGTTGAATGATTGATTGATTGATTGATTATGGGTCAAGCACTGTACCAAGTGCTGAGGTAGATACAAGTCAGTCGGGTTGGATTTGGAGCAAGGACCCTAACTCCCAGGTGGGCGCCTGCATCATGAACATGGAAAACAAGGTCGTCGGGATTGGCTACAACGGCATGCCCAACGGCTGTAGCGACGACCTGCTGCCCTGGAGAAGGGTCGCGGACAGCCGACTGACACCAAATACCCCTACGACCAGACCACACCCTCCGCTCCTCTGCTGCTAATCTCCTCAATGGGCCTCGCTCTCACCTGTTCTGACGTCGACCCCCGGCCCACGTCCTCCCCCTGGCCTGGAATCGCCCCCGCCAGCTCTTCCGTACATTCAACTCCCTTCTCAGGCCCCCGATTCCTCCCCCTCCTCCTTCCCTAACCCCCAATGAATTGGCCTCCTACTTCATTGACAAAATTAAATCCATCAGGTCCGACCTCCCCAAAGTCACTTCCCCCCCTTCTCCAACCCCCCGGCTCTCAACACTCTCTGCTACTCTCCCATCCTTCCCAGCAGTATCCTCAGAGGAGCTCTCATCCCTCCTCTCAAGTGCTTCTCCGGCCACCTGTGCTTCTGACCCCATTCCCTCTCATCTCATGAAATCTCTTGCTCCATCCCTTCTCCCCTCCTTAACTTTCATCTTCAACCGCTCACTCTCCACTGGTTCCTTCCCCTCTGCTTTCAAACATGCCCATGTCTCTCCCATCCTAAAAAAACCCTCTCTTGACCCCACCTCACCTTCTAGTTATCTCCCCATATCCCTCCTACCATTCCTTTCCAAACTCCTTGAACGAGTTGTCTACACGCGCTGCCTCGAATTCCTCAACAACACCCTCCTCGACCCCCTCCAGTCTGGCTTCCGTCCCCTACATTACACGGAAACTGCCCTCTCAAAGGTCACCAATGACCTCCTGCTTGCAAAATCCAATGGCTCATACTCTATACTAATCCTCCTCGACCTCTCAGCTGCCTTCCACACTGTGGACCACCCCCTTCTCCTCAACACGCTATCTGACCTTGGCTTCACAGAATCCGTCCTCTCCTCGTTCTCCTCTTATCTCTCCGGTCGTTCATTCTAAGGTTCTTTTGCTGGCACCTCCTCCACCTCCCATCCCCTTACTGTGGGGGTTCCCCAAGGTTCAGTGCTTGGTCCCCTTCTGTTCTCGATCTACACGCACTCCCTTGGTGACCTCATTCGCTCCCACGGCTTCCACTATCATCTCTACGCTGATCACACCCAGATCTACATCTCTGCCCCTGCTCTCTCCCCCTCTGTCCAAGCTCGCATATCCTCCTGCCTTCAGGACATCTCCATCTGGATGTCTGCCCGCCACCTAAAACTCAACATGTCCAAGACTGAACTCCTTGTCTTCCCTCCCAAACCCTGCCCTTTCCCTGACTTTCCCATCTCTGTTGACGGCACTACCATCCTTCCCGTCTCACAAGCCCGCAACCTTGGTGTCATCCTCGACTCCGCTCTCTCATTCACCCCTCACATCCAAGCCGTCAACAAAACCTGCTGGTCTCAGCTCCGCAACATTGCCAAGATCCTCCCTTTCCTCTCCATCCATACCGCTACTCTGCTCGTTCATGCTCTCATCTTATCCCGTCTGGACTACTGCATCAGCCATCCTCGTGTTTCTCCCCACTTTAATCCATACTTCGTGCTGCTGCCCGGATTGCCTTTGTCCAGAAACGCTCTGGGCATGTTACTCCCCTCCTCAAAATTCCCCAGCGGCTACCAATCAACCTGCGCATCAGGCAGAAACTCCTCACCCTGGGCTTCAAGGCTCTCCATCACCTCTCCCCCTCCTACCTCACTTCCCTTCTCTCCTTCTACAGCCCACCCCACACCCTCCGCTCCTCTGCCGCTAATCTCCTCACCGTGCCTCGTTCTTGCCTGTCCCGACATAGACCCCCGGCCAACGTCATCCCCCGGGCCTGGAATGCCCTCCCTCTGCCCATCCGCCAAGCTAGCTCTCTTCCTCCCTTCAAGGCCCTACTGAGAGCTCACCTCCTCCAGGAGGCCTTCCCAGACTGAGCCCCTTCCTTCCTCTCCCCCTCGTCCCCCTCTCCAACCCCCCATCTTACCTCCTTCCCTTCCCCACAGCACCTGCATATATATATATATATATATATATGTACATATTTCTCTATTTATTTATTTATTTTACTTGTACATATCTATTCTATTTATTTTATTTTGTTAGTATGTTTTGGTTTTGTTCTCTGTCTCCCCCTTTTTAGACTGTGAGCCCACTGCTGGATAGGGACTGTCTCTATATGTTGCCAACTTGTACTTCCCAAGCGCTTAGTGCAGTGCTCTGCACACAGTAAGCGCTCAATAAATACTATTGATTGATTGATTGGTACTTCCCTTCCTCGTAAATCTACCTCGCCTCCTCCTCCTCCTAGTTTTGGCCCTCCTCCTCCCTAGATCCAGGTTCCCTTCGTCTGCCTCATCATGGCCTTCTTTCTCCTCCAGATCGTGAACCTCCTACTTCTGCTGATCCTCTTCTTCTTCCTGGTCCTGGCCCACCCTCTTCCGTCTGGTCCTGGGATTCCTCCTCCACCTGCTCCTGGCTCTCCACCTCCCAAGGATCTCTTTCCCACCTCCTCTGTCTCATCTTTACTCCCCTTCTTTGCATGGGCCTGGCCCTCCTCGGCTACATGGGCCTGACCCTCCTCACCCACCCGGTCTTAACCATTCTCCATTTCCTGGTCCTGGCCCTCCTACCACATCTGGCCCCTCTACCTGACCCTGGCCCTCATCCTCTGCTTGGTCTTGGTTCTTCCATTTAGCCTGATCTTCACCCTCTTACTCCTCATGATCCAGTTCCTCCTCTGCCTGGTCCTGGCCCTCCTTCTCTGCTAGATCGTGCACCTCCTCCTTCTCTTGGTCTTGGCCATCCTTCTCTTTCTTTTCCTGGCCCTCCAACTCTTCCTGGTACTGGTAATCCTCCTCCACCAAGCAGTGGCCCTCCTTCTCCTGCTAGTCCTGGCCTTCATCCTTGGCCAGATCCTGGCTCACCTTTGACCTCAACCTGGTACTTGCCTTCCTCGTACATCTAGGCCGCCGCCTCTTCCTCCTAGTCTTTGCCCTCCTCCTCACTCGATCCAGGTCCTCTTCCTCTGCTTCATCCTGGTTTACCTTCTCCTCCAGATCCTGGCCTTCCTCCTTCTTCTGGTCCTCTTATTCTTCTTCTGTCTTGCCCTGGCCCACTCCCATCCGTCTGGTCCTGGGTCTCCTCCTCCACCTACTCCTGGCCCTCCTCCTCCCATTGATCTTTTTCCCACCTCCTCTGTCTCATCTTTACTCTCCTCCTTCACCTCGGCCTGGAACTCCTCCTCCACATGGCCCTTACCCTCCTCACCCACCTGGTCTTGGCCATCCTCCAGTGCCTGGTCCTGGCCCTTCTACCCCACCTGACTCCTCCACGTGGCATTGGCCATCATCCTCTGCTTGGTCTTGGTCCTCGCCTTCAGCCTGGTCTTAAACCAATTCCTCTTCATGATCCAGTTCCTCCTCTGCATAGTCCTGGCCTTCCTCCTCTGCTAGATCCTACTCCTCCTCCTTCTCTTGGCCTTGGCCTCCTTCTTGTTCTTTTCCTGGCCCTCCAACTCTTCCGGGTACTAGTAACACTCCTGAACCAAACACTGGCCCTGCAGCTCCACCTTGTCCTGGCCTTCGTCCTCAGCCAGATCCCGGCTCTCCTGGGACCTCCACCCAGTAATTGCCTACCTCCTCCATTTAGGTCACCTCCACCTCCTCCTACCTTTGGCCCTTCGCCTCCTTCGTTCCACGTCATCTTCCTCTGCCTCATCCTGGCCTTCCTTCTCCCCCATATCGTATCGCTCCTCCTTCTGCTTATCCTCTTCTCCTTCTTCAATCAATCAATCGTATTTATTGAGCGCTTACTATGTGCAGAGCACTGTACTAAGCGCTTGGGAAGTACAAATTGGCATCACATAGAGACAGTCCCTGCCCAACAGTGGGCTCACAGTCTAAAAGGGGGAGACAGAGAACAGAACCAAACATACCAACAAAATAAAATAAGTAGGATAGAAATGTACAAGCAAAATAAATAAATAAATAAATAAATAGAGTAATAAATATGTACAACCATATATACATATATACAGGTGCTGTGGGGAAGGGAAGGAGGTAAGATGGGGGGATGGAGAGGGGGACGAGGGGGAGAGGAAAGAAGGGGCTAAGTCTGGGAAGGCCTCCTGGAGGAGGTGAGCTCTCAGCAGGGCCTTGAAGGGAGGAAGAGAGCTAGCTTGGCGGATGGGCAGAGGGAGGGCATTCCAGGCCCGGGGGATGACGTGGGCCGGGGGTCGATGGCGGGACAGGCGAGAGCGAGGTACAGTGAGGAGATTAGTGGTGGAGGAGCGGAGGGTGCGGGCTGGGCAGTAGAAGGAGAGAAGGGAGGTGAGGTAGGAGGGGGCGAGGTGATGGAGAGCCTTGAAGCCCAGGGTGAGGAGTTTCTGCCTGATGCGCAGATTGATCGGTAGCCATTGGAGGTTTTTGAGGAGCAGAGTAATATGTCCAGAGCGTTTCTGGACAAAGATAATCCGGGCAGCAGCATGAAGTATGGATTGAAGTGGAGAGAGACACGAGGATGGGAGATCAGAGAGAAGGCTAGTGCAGTAGTCCAGACGGGAAAGGATGAGAGCTTGAATTAGCAGGGTAGCGGTTTGGATGGAGAGGAAAGGGCGGATCTTGGCAATGTTGCGGAGCTGAGACCGGCAGGTTTTGGTGACGGCTTGGATGTGAGGGGTGAATGAGAGAGCGGAGTCGAGGATGACACCAAGGTTGCGGGCTTGTGAGACGGGAAGGATGGTAGTGCCGTCAACAGAGATGGGAAAGTCAGGGAGAGGACAAGGTTTGGGAGGGAAGACAAGGAGCTCAGTCTTCGACATGTTGAGCTTTAGGTGGCGGGCGGACATCCAGATGGAGATGTCCTGAAGGCAGGAGGAGATGCGAGCCTGGAGGGTGGGGGAGAGAGCAGGGGCAGAGATGTAGATATGGGTGTCATCAGCGTAGAGATGATAGTTGAAGCCGTGGGAGCGAATGAGGTCACCAAGGGAGTGAGTGTATATTGAGAACAGAAGGGGACCAAGCACTGAACCTTGGGGAACCCCCACAGTAAGAGGATGGGAGGGGGAGGAGGAGCCTGCAAAAGAGACTGAGAAAGAACGACCGGAGAGATAAGAGGAGAACCAGGAGAGGACGGAGTCTGTGAAGCCAAGGTCAGATAACGTGTTGAGGAGAAGGGGGTGGTCCACAGTGTCAAAGGCAGCTAAGAGGTCGAGGAGGATTAGGACAGAGTATTAGCCGTTGGATTTGGCAAGCAGGAGGTCATTGGTGATCTTTGAGAGCGCAGTTTCCGTGGAATGAAGGGGACGGAAGCCAGACTGGAGGGGGTCGAGGAGAGAGTTGTTGTTGAGGAATTCTAGGCAGCGCGTGTAGACAACTCGTTCAAGGAGTTTGGAAAGGAATGGTAGGAGGGATATGGGACGATAACTAGAAGGTGAGGTGGGGTCAAGAGAGGGTTTTTTTAGGATGGGAGAGACGTGGGCATGTTTGAAGGCAGAGGGGAAGGAACCAGTGGAGAGTGAGCGGTTGAAGATGGAAGTTAAGGAGGGGAGAAGGGATGGAGCGAGAGATTTCATAAGATGAGAGGGAATGGGGTCAGAAGCACAGGTGGCCGGAGTAGCACTTGAGAGGAGGGAGGAGAGGAGAGGAGGGAGGAGAGTTCCTTCTTCTGCCTGGTCCTGTCCCACCCGCTTCCGTCTGGCCCTGGGACTCCTCCGCCACCTGCCCGTGGCTCTCCTCCTCCCAATGATTTTTTCCCACCTCCTCTGTCTCATCGTTACTCCCCTTGTTCGCCTGGGCCTGGCCCTCCTCCACCACATAGTCCTGACCCTCCTCACCCACCTGGTCTTGGCCATTCTCCACTGCCTGATCCTGGCCCTCTTATCCCATCTGGCTCCTCCACATTACCCTGGCCCTCATCCTCTGCTTTGTCCTGGTTCTTGCTTGCTTCTAGCCTGTTCTTCACCCTCTTCCTCCTCATGATCGAGTTCCTCCTCTGCCTGGTCCTGGCCCTCCTTCCCTGCTAGAAACTGGGACTCCTCTTTTCTTAGTTTTGGCCGTCCTTCTCTTTCCTTTCTTGGCCCTCCAACTTTTCCTGGTAGTGGTAATCCTCCTCCACCAAGCACTGGCCCTCCTTCTCCGGCTAGTCATGACCTTTGTCCTTGGCCAGATCCTGGCTCACCTTTGACCTCCACCTGGTACTTGCCTTCCTCGTCCATCTAGGCTTTCTCCTCTTCCTCCTAGTCTTTGCCCTCCTCCTCCCTCGATCCAGGTCCTCTTCGTCTGCATCATCCTTGCCTTCTTTCTCCTCCAGATCCTGGCAATCCTCCTTTTTCTGGTCCTATTCTTCTTCTTCTGTCTTGTCCTGACCCACCCACATCCGTCTGGTCCTGGGTCTCCTCCTCCACCCGCTCCTAGCTCTCTTCCTCCAAATCATCTTTTTTCCTCTTCCTCTGTCTGATCTTCACACCCCTCCTTCGCCTGGGCCTGCCACTCCTCCTCTACATCGTTCTGACCGTCCTCACCCACCTGGCCTTCGGAATTCTCTACTGCCTGGTCCTGGCCCTCCTACCACATCTGGCACCTCCACCTGGCACTGGTCCTCATCCTTTGCTTGGTCTTGGTTCTCACCTTTAGCCTGGTCTTAACCCTCTTCCTCCTCATGATCCTGTTCCTCCTCTGCCTGGTCCTGGCCCTCCTCCTCAGCTAGATCCTGCGCCTCCTCCTTCTCTTGGTCTTGGCCTAATTCTCTTTCTTTTTCTGGTACTCCAACACTTCATAGAACTGGTAATCCTCCTCCACCAAACACTGGCCCTCCTAATCCGGCGAGTTCTGACCTTTGTCCTCGGCCAGATCCTGGCTCACCTTTGACATTCACCTGGTACTTGCCTTCCTCGTCCATCTAGGCTGCCTCCTCTTCCTCCTAGTCTTTGCCCTCCTCCTCCCTCGATCCAGGTCCTCTTCCTCTGCGGAATCCTGACCTTCTTTCTCCTCCATATCCTGTCCCTCCTCCTTCTTCTGGTCCTCTTCTTCTTTTGCCTTGCCCTGGCCCACCCCCATCTGTCAGGTCCTGGACCTCCTCCTCCACCTGTTCCTGGTCCTCCTCCTCCTCCCACTTCTTTTTTTCCCACCTCCTCTGTCTCATATTTACTCTTCTCCTTCGCCTGAGGCTGGCACCCGACCTCCACATGGTCCTGTCCCTCCTCACCCACCTGGTCTTGGCCATCCTCCACTGCCTGGTCCTGGCCCTCCTCCCCCATCTGGCTCCTCCACCTGGCACTGGCCCTCATCCTCTGATTGGTCTTTGTTCTCGCCTTCAGCCTGGTCCTAACCCTCTTCCTCTTCATGATCCAGTTCCTCCCCTGCCGGTCCTGGCCCTCCTCCTCTGCTAGATCCTGCGCCTCCTCCTTCTGTTGGTCTCGGCCTCCTTCTTGTTCTTTTCCTGGCCCTCCAACTCTTCCTGGTACTAGTAATCCTCCTGAACCAAACACTGGCCCTTCAGCTCCGCTGTGTCCTGGCCTCCGTCATCGGTCAGATCCTGGCTCTCCTGGGACCTCCACCTACTACTTGCGTTCCTTCTCCATCTAGTTCGCCTCCTCCTCCTCCTAATTTTGGCCCTCCTCCTCCTTCATTCCACATCCTCTTCCTGTTCCTTATCCTAATCTTCCTTCTCCCCCGTATTCTATCCCTCCTCCTTCTGCTTATCCTCTTCTTTTTCTTGTACCTGGTCCTGGCCCACCCCCATCTGTCTGGTCCTGGGCCTCCTCCTCCACCTGCTGCTGGCTCTCCTCCTCCCAGGGATCTTGTTCTCATCTCCTCTTTCTGAACTTCACCCCCTCCTTCGCCTTGGCCTGGCACTCCTCCTCCAATGGGTCCTGACCCTCCTCACCCACCTGGTCTTGGCCATCCTCCTCTGCCTGGTACTGGCCCTCCTACTCCATCTGGTTCTTCCAATGGGCA
This sequence comes from Tachyglossus aculeatus, assembly GCF_015852505.1. NCBI lineage: Eukaryota > Metazoa > Chordata > Mammalia > Monotremata > Tachyglossidae > Tachyglossus > Tachyglossus aculeatus. The sequence goes on from NW_024044895.1 coordinate 253,747, forward strand.
CTGGCCCTCATCCTCTGCTTGGACCTGGTTCTCGCCTTCAGCCTAGTCTTAACCCTCTTCTTCTTCATGATCCAGTTCTTCCCCTGCCTAGTCCTGGCCCTCCTCCTCTGCTAGATTCTGTGCCTCCTCCTTTTCTTGGTCTTGGCCTCCTTCCTGTTCTTTTCCTGGCCCTCCAACTCTTCCTGGTACTAGTAATCCTCCTGAACCAAACACTGGCCCTTCTACTCCTCCTTGTCCTGCCCTCCGTACTCAGCCAGATCCTGGCTCTTCGGGGACCTCCACACAGTACTTGCCTTCCTCGTCCATCTAGGTCGCCTCCTCCTCCTCCTAGACTAGGCCCTCCTCCTCCCTCGGTCCAGGTCCTCTTCCTCTGCCTCATCCTGGCCTTCCTTCTTCTCCAGATCCTGACCCTCCTCCTTCTGTTGATCCTCTTCTTCTTCTTCTGCCTGGTCCTGGCCCACCCCCTTCCGTCTGGACCTGGGCCTCCTCCTCCACCTGCTCCTAGCTCTCCTCATCCAAATGATGTTTTTGCCTCCTCCTCTGTCCGATCTTCACTACCCTCCTTCGCCTGGGCCTGGCACTCCCTCCTCCGCATCGTTCTGAACGTCCTCACACACCTGGTCTTCGCCATTCTCCACTGTCTTGTCCTGGCCCTCCTACCCCATCTGGCTTTTCCACCGGGCACTGGCCCTCATCCTCTGCTTGGACTTGGTCCTCGCCTTCAGCCTGGTCTTAACCTTCTTCTTCTTCATGATCCAGTTCCTCCCCTGCCTGGTCCTGGCTCTCCTGCTCTGCTAGATCCTGTGCCTCCTCCTTTCTTGGTCTTGGCCTCCTTCTTGTCCTTTTCCTGGCCCTCCAACTCTCCCTGGTACTAGCAATCCTCCTGAACCAAACACTGGCCCTTACTCGGCCAGATCCTGGCTCACCTTTGACCTCCACCTGGTACTTGCCTTCCTCGTCCATCTAGGCCGGCTCCTCTTCCTCCTAGTTTTGCCCTCCTCCTCCCTCGATACAGGTCCTCTTCCTCTGCTTCATCCTGGCCTTCTTTCTCCTCCAGATTCTGGCCCTCCTCCTGCTACTGGTCCTCTACTTCTTCTTCTGCCTTGTCCTGGCCCAACCCCATCCGTCTGGTCCTGGGTCTCCTCCTCCACATGCTCCTGGTCCTCCTCCGCCCACTGAAATATTTTCCACCTCCTCTGTCTCATCTTTACTCTCCTCCTTCTCCTGGGCCTGACACCCCTTCTTCACATGGTCCTGACGCTCCTCACCCACCTTGCCTTAGCCATCCTCCACTGCCTGGTCCTGGCCCTCCTACCCCATCTGGCACCTCCACCTGGCAGTGGCCCTCATCCTCTGCTTTGTCTTGGTTCTCGCCTTCAGCTTGGTCTTAACCCTCTTCCTCTTCATGATCCAGTTCCTCGCCTGCCTGGACCTGTCCCTCCATCTCTTCTAGATCCTGCGCCTAATCCTTCTGTTGGTCTTGGCCTCCTTCTTGTTCTTTTCCTGGCCCTCCAACTCTTCCTGGTACTAGTAATCCTCCTGACCCAAACACTGGCCCTTCAGCTCCGCCTTGTCCTGGCCTTCGTTCTCGGCCAGGTCCTGGCTCTCCTGGGTCCTCCATCTAGTACTTGCCTTCCTCCTCCATCTAGGTCGCATCCTCCTCCTCCTAGATTTGGCCCTCCTCCTCCTTCGTTCCACATCCTCTTCCTCTGCTTCATCCTGGCCTTTCTTTTCCCCATATCCTATCCCTCCTCCTTCTGCTGATCCCCTTCTTCTTCTTCTGCCTGGTCCTGGCCCACCCCCATCTGTCTGGTCCTGGACCTCCTCCTCCACATGCTCCTGGCTCTCCTCCTCCTAATGATCTTTTTCCCACTCCTCTGCCTGATCTTCACTCCCCTCCTTCGCCTGGGCCTGGCACACCTCCTCCACATGGTCCTGACACTCCTAACCCACCTGGTCTTGGCCATCCTCCTCTTCCTGGTCCTGGCCCTCCTACCCCATCTGGCACCTCCACCTGGCACTGGCCCTCATCCTCAGCTTGGTCTTGGTTCTCGCCTTTAGCCTGGTCTTAACCCTCTTCCTCCTCATGATCCAGTTCCTCCTCTGCCTGGTCCTGGCCCTCCTCCTCGGCTAGATCCTGCCCCTCCTCCTTCTCTGGGTCTTGGCCTCGTTCTCGTTGCCAACTTGTACTTCCCAAGCGCTTAGTACAGTGCTCTTCACACAGTAAGCGCTCAATAAGTACGATTGATGATGATGATGATGATGTATATATGTTTGTATGGATTTATTACTCTTTATTTTATTTGTACATATTTATTCTATTTATTTTATTTTGTTAATATGTTTTGTTTTGTTCTCTGTCTCCCCCTTCTAGACTGTGAGCCCGCTGTTGGGTAGGGACCGTCTCTCTATGTTGCCAACTTGTATTTCCCAAGCGGTTAGTACAGTGCTCTGCACATAGTAAGCACTCAATACGAGTGAATGAATGAAAAGTATCTCCCCCGCTTCAAGACTCTGAGCCTGTTGTTGGGTACGGATTTTCTCTGTAGATGAATCGTACTTTCCGAGTGCTTAGTACAGTGCTACTTTCAACCCCTCTATTCTCTGCTCCTTCGCTTCGCAGACCCTCTGCCCCTCAGCTCTCTTCCCCCTACCCTTCGTCTCTGCTTTCTCTTCCCCTCTGCTTTCTGCTGTCTTGTCTTGACTGTGAGCCTATTGTTGGGTACGGGTTGTTGATGATGTTGTACTGTCCAAGCCCTTAGTACAGTGCTCTGCACACAGTAAGTGCTCAATAAATACTATTGAATGAATGAATGAATTCCCCCTGCTTTCTACCCAGCTGCTTTCCGCTCCTTTGCTTCTGAACCCTCTACTCCTCTGCCCTCTGCCCTGCTGACCCTCAGCTCTCTTCCCCCTACCATTCAGCTCTCCTTTCTCTTCCCCTTTGTTTTCTGCTGTCTATCTCCCCTCTTCTAGACTGTGAGCCTGTTGTTGGGTATGGATTTTCTCTGTAGATGAATTGTACTTTCCGAGCGCTTAGTACCTTGCTCTGCACACAGTAAGTGCTCAATAAATATGCTTGAATGAATGAATGAATGCTCCATTCACCTCTGTTCTCTACCTTCCTTCCACTTCCACCCTGTGATCAGCTCGCTTCCTCTCTGTTCTTGGCTCCCTGCCCCTTTGCTCTCAGCTTCCTGCCCCTATGCCCATCTGCACTCTTCCATTCTGCATTCTGCCCCACTCCTCTCTACCCGCTGCTATTTTCCCTCCTGGTCTCTTCCCCCCCCGTCTCTGTCCCCAGAGTTTCTGCCCCCCCCACAGACTCTAAAACCCAGCTCTCTGCCCCCCGGTTCTATGCTTTCTGCCCCGAGCTCTCGGGATCCTCAGATTTGCACCTCTCAGCTTTCTGCCACCGGCTATCAGCTCCCCTTGGTCCTTGCCCCTCAGTTCCCTGACCCCATTCTCTCTGTCCCCTGCTTTCCTGCCCTGCCTCTCAGTGCTCTGCTCCATGCCCCTTTAGTCTCTGCTTTCTATCCTTCCACGCCCACCCTTTCCCCCGCCCCCCCCCCCACAGCTCTTGACTCTCAGCTCCTCAGCCCTCAGATCTCTTGCCCTTAAGGTCTGTATCTTTCTGTTCTCTGCCCCTCAAATTTTTCCCCTTGAATCTCTTCCCCTCTGATCTCTGGCCCTTGTTCTCTTACTCCCTGTTCTCTATCCACCTGCCCTCTGAATCTCTGTCCCCCTGCTTTCTGCCCCTCAGCTCACCTCCCTGTGCTCCACCCCTCGGTTTTCTGTCCTTCAACTCTATTCCCTCTGACCCTCAGCTCTCTGTGTCTTCGCTTCAGCTCCCTGCCACTCAACACTCTTCCCTCTGCCCCTCTGCCTTTCAACTCTCACCCGCAATCGCTTCGTTTCACTGGTCCTCATTTCTCTGCCCTTTTGTTCTCTGCTTTTTGTTCTCTTCCCCTTTCTTCTGTGGCCTTCTGCTCACTGCCCTATTTCCTTCTGCCCCTAGACTCCCTGCCCTGTTTCTCTGCCTCCCTGCTCTCTTTTCCCTCCCTGATCCTTGCACCCGGGCTCTCTACCCATCAGATGCCTGCTCTCTTCCACCCACTCTCTGCCACCCGCTCTCTAACCCCAACTCTCTGCCACCAGCTCTCTGCCCCCAGCAATGTGTGCAATCTCCCAGCTCTTTGCCCTATCCCCAATTCTCTGCTTTTCATCCCCCAGCTCTCTGCCCCCCAGCTCTCTCATCTCTTGCCCCCTAGCTCCCTGCTTTCTGTTCCCAGTTCTCTGCTCTCTGACACACAGCTTTCTGTTTGCCCAGCTTTCTATCCCTCCAACTTTCTGTCTCCCTGGCTGTCTATCCACCAAGCTTTCTGCCTCTCGGCCCCTTTTCCCTCGACTCTCTGTCCCTCTGCTATCTGCTATGCCACTGTCCGCCCCTAAGCTGTCTTCCCTCCTGACCTGTGTCCCCCTAATCATTGTGCCCCTTTCTGTTCCCCCTGTTGTCTGCCTCCTCCTCTCTGCCCCCCACTCTCTGCCCCGCTGATCTTTGGATCCCTAGTTCTCTACTACTCATCTCCCTGCTCTTCAGCTTCCAGTCCCCAGTTTTAGGCACCCCCAACTTTCTGGCCCACCAGTTTCTGCCCTCCCACTTTCTGCTCCCCCTGCTTAAGACCGCGCCCCCCCCAGTTCTCTGTCCCACAACTCTTTGCTTCCTGCCACTATCTCTCTGTCCCTCAGCTCTAGGCTCTCTGCCCTTCAGCTCTCTGTCCCTCAATGCTCTGTCCCTCAGCTCTCTGCCCCTCAATTCTCTGCCCCCGAGCTCTCGGCTTTCTTCCAATCTGCTCTCTTCTTGCCTGCTCTTTGCCCTTCTGCTCTCTGCTCCCTAGCCCTGCCTCGTAGGTCTCTCTACCACAGCCTCTCTTCCCCCTAGGCCTCTGCTATCTTCCATAAGCTCTCTGCCCTGACCCCCAGTTCTCAGCTCTCCATCCCCAAGCTCTCTGCTCTGCTTTCCCCAGTTCTCTGTACTCTGTTCTTCAGCTATCAGCTGTCTTACCCCTATCTCTCTGCTCTTAGTCCCTCACTCTCTGCTCCCCCAAGCTCTCAGGAAATCAGCTCAATTTCCAACCCCAGCTCCCTGTCCAACTGGCTCTCTGCCCCCGTGCTTAATGCTCTTGGCTCCAGTGTTCTGCTTTTTCCCCCTCCCCCAGCTCTGTGCTTTCACCCCACTCCCTGCTCCCTATTCCCAGACTCTTTGTCCCCCCATCTCTCTTTCCCCTGAGCGTTCTATTCCCCTCCCCCCAGCTCTCAGTCCCACACAGCTCTCTCTCCCCTCAGTTCTCTGCCTGTCAGCTCTTTCCCCCTTGCTCTCTGACTTTTAGCTCTCTGCCCCCTCCCTTACCCAGCTCTTGGCTTTCTGCCCCTTGCCCCAGCTCTTTGCTCCCCAAAATTTCTGCTCTGCCCCCACCCCCCGCACCCAGCTCTCTGATTTCTGCCCCCAATCTCTCTGACACTCAGCTCTCTGGATCCCTAACACTCTACTCCTCAGATCTCTGTCACTAAGATCTCTAACCCCCCCGCCACTCCCAGCCCTCAAGCTCACTGCCCCACCAGCTCTCTACCCCACCAGCTCCCTGCCCTATTCCCCTCCAGCTCTCTGGCCCCATAGCTCAGGTCTCTGCCCCCAAACTCTCTGATCTCTGTCCCCCCATCTTTCTACTCTCTGCCCCAGCTGCACGCTTTGCCCCCCCCCCAGCTCTCTGCTCTCTGCCTCACCAAACTTTCTGCCCCATGCCCCCAAGCAGTCTGCCCCCTGCCCTCTGCCCTCGGGCTCTCTCCTCTCTTCCTCAAGCTCCCTGCCCACTCTAGGCTCTCTGATCTCTGCCCACACCCAGCTTTTTTCTATCTTACCCCAAATTTCTGCTTTTTGTCCACCAGTTCTCTGCTCTTTGCACCCCAGCTTTCTGCTCCCTGCCTCTCGGCTCCTTGTCTCTCAGATCTCTAAATCACTGTTAGGATCTCTAGGATCCAATGGACTCTGGGGTTCTGACACTTGGTCCATGGCAGGGAGGTAAAAGAGAGGGTGGGGTTTTAAGGAGTGATGGAGGTTAGAATTTTGGGCCCAAATGGCAACAGGAGAGGAAGGAAAGGGCTCTTTCCCTCCCTTCTCTATGGGCAGAGACATGGGGAGCAGGGGCTACCGAGAATAGAATAGAATAGATTCTATTTATCTAAGTTGATGGTATTGATGCCTGTCTACTTGTTTTGTTTTCTTGTCTGTTGGGTAGGGATTGTCTCTATCTGTTTCAGAATTGTATCTTTCAAGTGCTTAGTACAGTGCTCTGCACACAGTAAGTGCTCAATAAATATGATTGAATGAATGAATGAGGGAACTGGACAGCGTTTCTTTGGGAGAGGAGAGGAATCACCCTTCTAGATAATGGCAAGGGACCCCACCCCTGAGTGGTTTGGCATGGTGGTTTCTCCCACATTAGAGAGGCTTATCCCTTGCCTCTATCTCTCCCTTGGGAAGCATCATGGCCTCATGTTTAAAGCATGGGAGACAGAGGATGTGGGTTCTGATGCCAGCTCTCCCATTTGTCTACTGAGTGACCTTGGCCAAATGATTTCACTTCTCTGGAACCCAGTTCCCACATCTGTAAAATTGAAATTAACATTGTGAGACCCAGGTGGGACATGGGCTATGTCCAACCTAATTAACTTGTATCTCTCCCACCGCTTAGTACAGTGCCTGACACCTAGTAATTGTTTACAAATAATCAATGAATAAAGCCGTCCTTGTCAGACTGAGTTTTCATGGATTCCTTTTCTAGAAGGGATCAGTGAGGAGGTGGCAGGAGCCAAGCCCCTGGGATCTTGAGGAGTGAGGGAGGATGGAACAGACCACAGAATACCAGCTAAGAATCCTTCGAGGAAGACAGCGTGTCCCCTTTCCAGTCCCTTACCACTGCCCAAGGATTAGGCCAGAAAGTAGGGTGGCCCTGGGCCCCAGGCAAACTCGAAGCAACGTGGAGCATCGGAAGGGCCCCAAGGCCCTCGGTTCCACCTGAAAAGGTGGACAGTGGGACATCCGGGCCCCTGCCTCTTCAGGTGTGACAACACACTGACAGGCGGGACAGTGGGTGGGTGGCCGGATACCATTCCTCTAGGATGAATGCTGATTTGTTTCTCTTTGTGCAGGTCTTTTGGAGAGGCAGTCTTGTTCAGAGGCAGAGCAGATAGATCAGATGACAGATGAGCATCTGACAGTGTGGCTCAGTGTAAAGAGCACGGGCTTTGGAGTCAGAGGTCATGGGTTCAAATCCCGACTCTGCCACTTGTCAGCTATGTGACTTTGGGCAATCACTTAACTTCTCTGTGCTTCAGTTCCTTCTTCTGTAAAATCGGAATTAAGACTGTGAGCCCCACATGGGACAACCTGATCACCTTGTAACCTGCACATAATGAGCGCTTAATCAATGCCATTATTATTACTATTACTATTATTGTTATTACTATTATTATATTTGTACCACTTCCAGACTGTGAGCCCACTGTTGGGTAGGGCCCATCTCTATATGTTGCCAGTTTGTACTTACCAAGCACTTAGTACAGTGCTCTGCACGCAGTAAGTGCTCAGTAAATACAATTGAATGAATGAATGAATTAATGAATTAATGAATTTGTGGGGTTCCTTGTCCATTCTATAATGACTTGGTTGCTGAATGTAGCATCCTTTCGTGCCTGCTCCCAAGGACCACATGCCGGCTTCTGATTGGCTCTAGGGTGTCCAGCTCAGGAGATTGAGTGAGGGTGATGAACCAGTTTCCATGCTTATCTCGGCGGTTCCTGGAGCTGAAGTGGTGCAATTGGTTATCACACGGTTCTTACAGTGTGGTATGGATGTAGGTCATTCTATCTCCTCGAAGAAGTCTTCCCTGACTAAGCCTTCCTTTCCTCTTCTCCCACTCCATTCTGCTTGACTCTGACTTGCTCCCTTTATTCATCCCCCTCTCCCAGCCCCCCAGCACTCATGTCTGTATCTGTAGTTTATTTATTTCTATTAATGTCTGTCTCCCCTTATAAACTGTAAGCTTGTTTGGGCACGGAATGTGTCTTTTTATTGTTACATTGTACTATCCCAAGCACTTAGTACAGTGCTCTGCACACCGGAAGCCATAAATAAATACATATATACATACATACATAAATAAATAAATGTGCCCTTCAGGTCTATGCTCTCTGCAGCACTACCCCTCAGCTCTCTGCTCTCCAACCTTCAGATCTCTTTCCCCCACTCAGTTAGTCAGTAGTATTTATTGAGCACTTACCCTGTGTAAAGCACCGTACTAAGTGCATGGGCAATACAATTTAACCATTAATCCACATTTTCCTTGCCCACAACAAACTTACAGTCTAGAGCGGGAGAGAGGCACTAATAGGAATAAATATATTATAGATATGTAAATAAATGCTCTGGGGCTGGGAGGAGGGATGAATAAATGGAGCAAGTCAGGGCAATGCAGAAGGGGATAGGAGAAGAAGAAAGGAGGGCTTAGTCAGGGAAGACCTCTTAGAGGAGATGTGCCTTTAACAATGCTTTGAAGGGGAGAGAGTAATTGTTGGATCTGAGGGAGAGAGGGAATTCCAGGCCAGAGAGAGGACATGGGCAAGGGGTTGGTGGCAGGATAGATGAGATCGAGATATAATGAAAAGGTTAACATTAGAGGAGCTAGGTGTTGGGGCTGGGTTGTAGTGGGAGAGTAGGGTAAGTGGGGACAAGGTGATTGAGTGTTTTAAAGCCAGTGGTGAGGACTTTTTGATCGATGTGGAGGTGAATAGGCAACCACTGGAGGTTCTTGAGTAGTGGGGAAATATGACCTGAAGGTCTTTGTATAAAAATGATCCGGCCAACATAGTGATATATGGACAGGAGTGGGGAGATACAGAAGGAGGAGAGGGCAGCAAGGAGGCTGATACAGTAATCCAGGTTGTTTGGATGAGTGATTTGATTAATGTAGTAGATGTTTAGATGGAGAGGACAGGGCAGATTTTAGCGATGTTTTGAAGGTAGGACTGACATGATGTAATGATGGGTTGAATATTGGGGTGGAATACGAGAGAGGAATAAAGGATAATGAGGGATAGGAAGGATGGTGATACTGTCTACAGTGATGGGACAGTCATGGGGAGGACAGGGTTTGGGTGGGAAGATAAGGAGCACTGTTTTGAACATCTTCAGCTTGAGGTGAGAGAAGGATATCAGATAGAGGTGTCTTGAAGCCAATAGGAAATGCCAGACTGCAGAGAGGGAGAGAGATCAGGACTGGAGGTGTAGATTTGGGCATCTTAGAGGTGGTAGTTGAAGCCATTGGTGCGAATGAGTTCTCCAAGGGAGCGAGTGAAGATAGAGAATAGAAGGGGGCCCAGAACTGAACATTGAGAGACCCCTACAGTTTGGGGGTGGGAGGCAAAGGAGGAACCTGAGAACGAGTGATCCTGAGAATGAGCTGCTAGAGATAAAAGAGAAGAATCAGAAGAGGACAGTGTCAATGAAGCCGAGGTTGGATAATGTTTCCAGGAGAAGGAGATTGTCAACAGTGTTTAAGGCAGATGAGAGGTAGAGGACAAATAGTTATGCTGTTGGATATGGCAAGAAGCTCTCTTATGAATCAATGGCTTACCGTGGCAGAAAAGTTTGCATATGCCAATGAAGCTTAAAGCTGTGACATTGAGTGATACTCTTTCTGGGTTACACATAATGGAAGGGTCTAAACGGATGCATCAGACAAAGTTGATTCACCTGTGCTGGGCAACAGTGCTATAGGAAATAGTCAAAGGCAGGTGTTCAAATGATCAAAATGTTGATCAAGGACAACGCCAGAGACTCAAGTTTTCACCGAGTGGAGGGAGGCAATAGTAAACCACTTCTGTATTTTTACCAAGAAAACTCTATGGATACATATAACAGAATGACTACAGATATCGGAGAAGCAGAGAAGCAGCGTGGATCAGTGGAAAGAGCCCGGGCTTTGGAGTCAGAGGTCATGGGTTCATATCCCAGCTCTGCAAATTGTCAGCTGTGTGACTTTTGGCAAGTCACGTAATTTCCCTGTGCCTCAGTTTCCTCATCTGTAAAATGGGGTTTAAGACTGTGAGCCCCCGTGGGACAACCTGATCACCTTGTTACCTCCCCAGCTCTTAGAACAGTGCTTTGTACATAGTAAGCGCCTAATAAATGCCATCATTGTTATTATTATATAGTGCTGGAAGATGAGCCCCTCAGGTTGGTATGCACTCATTCATTAATTCATTCATTCAATCGTATTTATTGAGTGCTTACTGTATGCAGAGCACCGTACTAAGCGCTTAGGAAGTACAAATCGGCAACATATAGAGGCAGTTCCTACACAACTACGGGCTCACAGTCAAGAAGGGGGCGACAGACAAGAAAACAAAACAAGTAGACAGGTGTCAATACCATCAGAATTAACAGAATTATAATTATATACACATATTAATAAAATGAATAGAGTAATAAATATGTACAAATATACACAAGTGCTGTGGGGAGTTGTAGGTGGTAGAGCAGAGGGAAGTGGGGGGTAATAGGGAGGAGAGAAGGAGGAGAGGAAAAGGAAGGGCTCTGTCAGGGAAAATCTCCTGGACGAGGTGAGCTCAATGAGCTGCTGGGGAAGAGCAGATGACGTCTCAGAGTATCATGGGTGTTTATGACGTGTACAGAATAAAGCCTTTGGAACACCCGGTCGTTGATGTTGCCACACAAGAAATGAGTATCTGAAGCTGTAAAGATACTCTTATTATTGCATCATGGAATGCATGAAGTATGAACCACGGTAAGTTGGAAATAGTCAAGAATGAAATGGACTGCTTGAAGATTGACATTTTAGGAATAAGCCAACTGAAATGGACTGGTATTGGGCATTTCCAATCGAATGAGCGTATCAAATATTACTCTGCCCATGCTGAAAAAAGAAATGTCATAGCAATAATTGAAACAAATAAAATTGCTAAGGCACTTATTGGATATAAAGCTGTCAATGACCGATAGATATCTAATAGGTTCAGCGGAAAACGATTCAGTAGGACCATACTTCAGGTATATGCCCCAACAACAAATGCAGGGCGAGAAGAAATAGAGAGGTTTTACAGTGAAATACAGATAGAGTTTGATAAAAGCTGCAAGCAAGATGTGTTGACTATCACTGGGGATTGGAATGCAAAGGTTGGTAATGGAATGGAAGTGAAAGTTGTTGGAAACTATGGTCTTGGAAATAGGAATCAAGCCGGGGACCGACTTATGATTTCTATGAATCAAATGACTTCTGTATTGCCAACACCTTCGTTTTCCAACCAAAACTACGACTGTGGGCATGGACTTCACCAGATGGACTATATAGAAATCAAATAGACTCTATTATTTGTAGAAAGAGATTGAGAAGTTCTATTTTGGCATCAAAAACATGACCTGGGGCTGACTGTGGCACAGATCACGAGCTGTCAACGTGTAAACTCACGCTAAAACTTAGGAAGATCAATCATGCTTTATAGGTGTCCAAATCTGAACTGACGAATATTCCCCCTGTATTTAAGGATCATTCATTCATTCAATCATGTTTATTGATAGCTTACTGTGTGCAAAGCACTGTACTAACTGCTTGGAAAGTAGAATTCAGCAACAGAATCATGTAAAATACGCATTTGATACCCTTAATCTTACAGACAAGGAACCAGAGGAAATGTGGATGGGGATTAAAAATATCATCAAGGAAGAAAGTTACACAGTATTACAAAAGGTTATTAGAAAAGAAGAAAATGCCAAAATGGATGTCAACCATAACTCGGGAAGTAGCCAAGAAAGGGAAGTAAGCAAAAAATCAGAGGACAAAAGAACCTGGTTAATGAACCGAACCGAGAAATCCAGCGTTCTACCACGAAGGACAAATAGGAATATTATAACAGCATATGGAAAGAAATGGAAGTCAGTAACAAAAATGGGCAGACAAGAGCACTGTTTCAGAAGATTAAGGAAATTAAGGGAATGTGTCGTCCTCTGATTGACTTTGTCAAATTAAAGATTAATTTATGCTCCAATACTGAAACAAAGAGATATAACTAAAAGCAACAATTATCTACAGTTTCATTGATCTCACATGCCAGAAAGGTACTGCTAAAAGCTATACAGCGTCCAGTGGAGGCCTACATGGAATATGAATTGCCCGTTGCTCAGGCAGGATTCCAGAAAGGGACGAGGGACAGGAGATATTATTGCTGATGTCCTTTGGATAATTGAAAGGACAAGAGAATAGCAAAGGGAAGTCAGCATGTGCTTTATTGATTATAGTAAGGCCTTTGATTGTGTGGATCACAAGAAATTCTGGAGCACATTAAGGGAAATGGGCATACCAGACCATTAGTTGCATTAATATGGAACCTGTATAATAATAATAATTATTATTATAATACCAATGGCATTTATTAAGTGCTTACTTTGTGCAAAGCACTGTTCTAAGCACTGGGGAGGTTACAAGGTGATCAGGGTGTCCCGTGGGGGCTCACAGTCTTAATCCCCATTTTACAGATGAGGTAACTGAGGCACAGAGAAGTTAAGTGATTTGCCCAAAGTCAAACAGCTGACAGTTGGCAGAGCCGGGATTTGAACCCATGACCTCTGACTCCAAAGCCCGTGCTCTTTCCTCTGAGCCACGCTGTTTCTCTGTATGACAAACAGGTGGTTACAATAAGAACAGAATAGGGAGAAACAGTTTAGGTTTCCATTAGCAAGGTTGTATGTCAAGGATGTATCTTATTGCCTTATCTGCTCATCCTTTACACAGAATGCCTAATGAGAGAAGTCGACTCAATGAAGACAAACGAGGAGTAAAGATTGGAGGGAGGAATACAAACAAGCTTCGTTATGCTGATGATACAACCCTACTAGCAGAAAGTGCGGAAGACTTGAAGGGCTTAATATTAAAAATTAAGGAACAGAGCAAAAAGATGGGCCTATATTTCAATGTCAAGAAAACAGAGATCATGACAACTGAAAGTTTTAACACTTTAGTCCTAGACGGAGAGAAGTTTGAAATAGTTAATTTTTCTCTCTTGGGATCGATAATCAATAATAAAGGAACTAGTAGCCAAGCAAAACGCCAAAGATTAATGATAGGAAGAGTTACTATGAAGAGGCCGGAAAAGACATGAAATGTGCTGTGCTGATGTACCAATTGCCACAAAAACACAAATGATTAAACTCTATGGTATTCCTAGTGACAATGTATGGATCTGAAAGCTGGACAGTGAAAAGACAGGATAGAAAGAACATCGATTCTTTGGAAATGCGGTATTGGAGAAGGCTTTTGAAAATACCATGGACTGCCTGAAAACCAAACAAATTAAACCCACGTGGTCTTTTCAGGGCCAAAAGTCTCGACTTACATTAGCTTATTTTGGACATGCAATTAGGAGGACTAATTCTCTGGAGAAGACACTAATGCTAGGAAAAATCCAGGAAAAACGTAGAAGAGGTAGATAGGCAGCTAGATAGGGACCAAAGCAACAATAATGGAAGTACCGTTAGAAAGGTTGGGGATTAAGGCAGAGGGCAGGACGTTTTAGAGAAAGTATATCCATGGAGTACGATGAATCGCAAATGACTCGATGGCACATAATAATAATAATATAATTATAATAATAGTAATAATAATTATAGTAATAATAATAAAAAGTAATAATAGTAATAATGCGGTTCTAAGTTTTTCTCTGCAGTAGGCATCCATGACTAAACCTGGACATTCAAGAGGAGACGGTGAGATGAGAAGAGGTGATAGATGACCTGCGGTTTGTCAGGCAGTTAGTACATCTGTGAAACTCACTGGACCCGTCTGAATCGGGCAAACGCAATGCCAAATTCAGGGTCTTAGGGTGGCTGGTGAAGTGGCCAGGCAGAATTGTGGGCAGGGCAGATGTGGTGTCCTGGTGGAGATGTCAGGATGGGTGATGGCGGTAGCCCAGCAGAGTTGTCAGGGCAGATGGTGAGGGTGACCCAGTGGAAGCATCATGGCAGTCGGTGCAGTGGCCCAGAATAGGTGTCCGGGGAGTGGCCGCGGTGGTCTGTAAGGAGTGTTGGATCAGGGGGCACCACTGGCTCAGTGGAGTTGTCCGTCAGCTGGAGTGGTGGCCCGCCTGTGGTGTCAAGGTGGGTAGCAGTGGTGGCCCACCTGAGGTTTTGGGGTGGCAGGTGTGGTGGCCCAGAGGAGTCAGGGTGGGAGGCGGTAGTGGCCCATCAGGAGGGGTCAGGATGGCTGGTCTGGTGGCCCAATGGAGGTGTTGGTGGCCCTGGAGGTGTCGAGAGTGATTGACAGCAGTGGCCCAGGAGGAGGTGTCAGGTCGGCTGGTGCGTTGGCCCAGCTGAGATGCCCAGGCGGCTCGTGTGGTGACCCAGCAGAGGAGGTAAGGCCAGTGCTGCTAGCGGCCCAGTGGTGTCGGTGTGGGAGTCGGAGGTGACAGGGCTGAGGTGGGATGACAGGATACGGTGGCCCAGCGGAGGTGTCATAGCAGGTGGCCCAGCTGGCCCAGAAGAGGCGTCGAGGCGGCTGGTTTGCTGAATCTTCCCGAGAGGCCCGCCCGCCATCACACCGCGCGGCCTTGCTGCTCCCGGAAGGCTCCTCTCCTGAGAGCGCCGCCATAGACGCCCGGGACTCCGTTCCCGAGAGGTCCGCCCACCATCACAAAGCGTGGCCCCCGCTGCTCCCGGAAGGCTCCTCTCCTCAGAGCGCCCCTATTGACGCCCCCTGCTTCCACCCCCCCCCCAACTTAAGCGACCTTCCTTAAAGTGCCCCCTATACCCGCCTTCTCGGTCTGGTCCTGACTGACTCCCCCCGCCCCCCGCCCCCGGGAAAAAGGCCCTTGTTATCACCAAGTTACATTAACGAAAACCTCATTCGCACCTACTCAGCCCTCCCATGCTAGTTGGCTGTTCACTCCTCTCCCCAGGTAGCTCTGCTCCCTGACCCCCTTAACAGGTCCACCCTACTCCAGCACATAATAGTTTGTATCTGCTCTCTGTGACATCATTATCTGCCAATTGTATTATTGCCATAGCACGTTAATCGTTAACTACCCGCTGTGATGCCATCGCCTATTTATATCATTGCTACTGTTTTATCGCTTCTGCATCTCAATTGTCAACCTCCCGCTGTACTGTCACTCGCCCAGCTGACCTCACCATGAACTTTCAATTCCCTTGCTCCCAACTGCCATTCCCTTTCCTCACCTTCCCCTTCCCCTCCCCCACCCAGCTTTTCCCTCCCTCTCCCCCACCAAGACCACTCCCCCTCACCCCCTACCAAGGATCCCTCTGTACCAGCGCCAATCCTCCAATCATCCCTCCCAGCCCCCTCCCTCCCATCCACCCCACCCCCACCCCATCCCAGTTTTCCTTTCCCATCGCCACCCCACTTCCCACTCTCCCCGCCTAGGCCCCCGCCAACTCATCCCAATCCAAACCCTCCCCACACCTCGCACCCTTCCCCCTCCCTCCCCTCCCTCCACAGCTACTGCCAAGTGTGGCCTCTGGAACCCCCGCTCCGTTTTAAGTAAGATCCCTTTCATCCTGGACCTATTCCTTTCCAGCTCTCTACTCCTCCTAGCCCAAACTGAAACATGGTTTTCTCCGGACGACACGGTCTCTTCTACTGCTCTCTCCAGTGGAGGACTCTTCTTCTCCCATTCCCCCAGACTCACCGGAAAAGGAGGAGGTGTCGGTTTCCTTCTCGCCCCCCAATGTCGCTTTCGCACTATCCCTCCTCCCCCTCCCCTTTCCTTCCTTTCCTTTGAAGCCAACATTATTCGCCTCTACCACCTCCTCCAGATTCTTGTAGCCGTCATCTACCGCACCGCCCCGCCCCACCTCCAACTTCTTTAAAGATTTTGGTCCCTTCCTCAACTTCCTTCTCTCCTTTTCCATGCCCACTCTGATCCTCGGAGATTTCAACATCCACATGGATATCCCTGATGACTCCTCTGCCGCCCGCCTTCTATCTCTCCTCGACGCTGCCAACCTCTTGCTCCACCCCACCTAGCCCACTCACTAACTTGGTCATAACCTCGACCTCATCATCTCCTACCGCTGCACTGTGTCCACCCTCACCAACTCTGAAATCCCTCTCTCTGATCATAATCTTCTCACCTACCTCCTCACTCACACTCCTGTCTCCTGTAAATCCATATTACTCCCTCACAAAGATCTCCGCTGTCTTGACCCCATCCATCATTCTGAGCTCCTCACACCTCACCTCGCCTCCCTCTCCTCTCTACCCAGTCTTGATGATCAGATTACTGCTCTCCACTCTACCCTTTCTACTCAGCTAATCTCACTCGCTCCCCTTTCCCATCGCCGCTCTCGTACCACTAACCCACAGCCCTGGATCACTGCCACTGTCCGCCTCCTTCTCTCGTAGTCTCGAGCTGCCGAACGCTGCTGGCGAAAGTCTACACACCATGCCAACCTCGTTCACTTCCCGTTTATCCTTTCCTGCCTTAACTCAGCCCTCTCCTCTGCCAGACAAAACTATTTCTCCTAACTTATTGACACCATGCCCATCATCCCCGTCAGCTCTTCCGTACATTCAACTCCCTTCTCAGGCCCCCGGTTCCTCCCCCTCCTCCTTCCCTCACCCCCAACGATCTGGCCTCCTACTTCATTAACAAAATTAAATCCATCAGGTCCGAACTCCCCAAAGTCAATCCCCCCACCCTTCTCCAACCCCCCGACTCTCAACACTCTCTGCTACTCTCCCATCCTTCCCAGCAGTATCCTCAGATGAGCTCTCCTCCCTCCTTTCAAGTGCTACTCCGGCCTCCTGTGCTTCTGACCCCATTCCCTCTCATCTCATGAAATCTCTCGCTCCGTCCCTTCTCCCCTCCTTAACATCCACCTTTAACCGCTCAATCTTCACTGGTTCCTTTCCCTCTGCCTTCAAACATACCCATGTCTCTCCCATCTTAAAAAACCCTCTCTTGACCCCACCTCACCTTCTAGTTATCGCCCCATCTCCCTCCTAAAATTCCTTTCCAAACTCCTTGAACGAGTCGTCTACACGCGCTGCCTCGAATTCCTCAACACCAACTCTGTCCTCGACTCCCTCCAGTCTGGCTTCCGTCCCCTACATTACACGGAAACTGCCCTCTCGAAGGTCACCAATGACCTCCTGCTTGCAAAATCCAACGGCTCATACTCTATCCTAATCCTCCTCGACCTATCAGCTGCCTTCCACACTGCGGAAAACCCCTTCTCCTCAACACGCTATCCAACCTTGGCTTCACAGACTCCGTCCTCTCCTGGTTCTCCTCTTATCTCTCCGGTCGTTCATTCTAAGGCTCTTTTGCAGGCTCCTCCTCCCTGTCCCATCCCCTTACTGTGGGGGTTCCCCAAGGTTCAGTGCTTGGTCCCCTTCTGTTCTCGATCTACACTCACTCCCTTGGTGACCTCATTCGCTCCCACGGCTTCACCTATCATCTCTACGCTGATTACACCCAGAACTACATCTCTGCCCTTGCTCTCTCCCCCTCCCTCCAGGCTCGCATCTCCTCCTGCCTTCAGGACATCTCCATCTGGATGTCTGCCCGCCACCTAAAACGCAACGTGTTCAAGACTGAACTCCTTGTCTTCCCTCGCAAACCCTGCCCTCTTCCTGACTTTCCCATCACTGTTGACGGCACTACCATCCTTCCCGTCTCACAAGCCTGCAACCTTGGTGTCATCCTCGACTCCGCTCTCTCATTCACCCCTTACATCCAAGCCGTCACCAAAACCTCCCGATCTCAGCTCAGCAACATTGCCAAGATCCGCCCTTTCCTCTCCATTCAAACCGCTACCCTGCTCGTTCAAGTTCTCATCCTATCCCGCCTGGACTACTGCATCAGCCTCCACTCTGATCTCCCATCTTCGTGTCTCTCCCAACTTCAATCAATACTTCATGCCGCTGCCGGGATTGTCTTTGTCCAGAAACGGTCTGGGCATATTACTCCCTTCCTCACAAATCTCCAGTGCCTACCAATCAATCTGCGCATCAGGCAGAAACTCCTCACCCTCGGCTTCAAGGCTCTCCATCACCTCTCCCCCTCCTACCTCACCTCCCTTCTCTCCTTCTACAGCCCACCCCGCACCCTCCGCTCCTCTGCCGCTAATCTCCTCACCGTGCCTCGTTCTCGCCTGTCCCGCCGTCGACCCCCGGCCCACGTCATCCCCCTGGCCTGGAATGCCCTCCCTCCCCACATCCGCCAAGCTAGCTCTCTTCCTCCCTTCAAGGCCCTACTGAGAGCTCACCTACTCCAGGAGGCCTTCCCAGACTGAGCCCCCTCTTTCCTCTTCCCCCGTCCCCCTCTCCATCCTCACCGTCTTACCTCCATCCCTTCCCCACAGTACCTGTATATATGTATATATGTTTGTACATATTTATTACTCTATTTATTTATTTATTTTACTTGTACATATCTATTCTATTTATTTTATTTTGTTAGTATGTTTGGTTTTGTTCTCTGTCTCCCCCTTCTAGACTGTGAGCCCACCGTTGGGTAGGGATTGTCTCTATATGTTGCCAACGTGTACTTCCCAAGTGCTTAGTACAGTGCTCTGCACACAGTAAGCTCTCAATAATTACGGTTGATTGATTGATTGGTTTGCTGAATCTTGGGGCAGCCCAGAGGAGTGTCAGGGAGAGTAACATGGAGACTGTACCAGTAGCCTGGAGGAGGCATTAGGAAGGTGGCACCGTGACAGGGCCAGCTGCCCTGAGGAGGTGTCGGGGGGGGGGTTACGATGACAGTGCTAGTGGACTGGTGGTGGTGTCAGCGGAGGGTGGCATGGTGACCCAGAGGTGGAGTCAGAGAGATTGGCACGATAACAGTGCCAACGGCCCGGATGTGGTTTCAAGAAGGGTGGCAAAATGACTGTGCCAATGGCCCAGAAGTTTCATGTAGGGGGGCACAGTGACTGTGCCAACTGCCTGTATGAGGTGTCGGTCAGGGTGGTACGATGATTGTGTCGGTGGCCCATAGGAACTGTCAGGGAAAGGGGTGCAATGACAGTGGTGCAATGGAGGTTGTGGTGAGAAGAATGGCACAATGACGATGCCAGTTGCCCAGAAGAGGTATCAGGGAGAGTGGAACAATGATGGTACTTTCTGGCCCAGATGGCAGCGCAATGACAGTGCCGGTGGCCCAGAGGTGGTGTTGAGAAAGGTGGCACTATGAAGGTGCCGGCTGCACATGAGGTGTCGGGGAGAGTGGCAAGATGACAGTCCCAGCGGCCCAGAGGGCATGTGTGGAAGGGTTACAGATTGATTTTGTCTGTGGCTCCGTGGAGTTGTCAGGAAGGCTCGTTATTGACAAGGCCGGCTGACTTTAAAGGTTTTCAGGGAAGGTGGCACTATGACAGTGTCAATGGCCTGGTGATAGTGTCAGGTGTGGGTGTCATGGTGACATTGCCAGTGACCCAGGGGCGATGCAGGGAAGGTGGCACGATGATGGTGCCGGGGTCCCAGAGGAGCTGTCATGGAAGGTGTATCGATGATGGTGTCGACAGCCTCAGGTGGTGTCGAGAAGTGTGATACTATGACGATCTTGGTTCCTCAGAGGAGGCGTCAAGGAAGGTGGCACGGTGGCACAGTGATGGGGCCGCTGTCAGGGTGGGAGTCACGGCGACTGTGCTGGCTGCCCAGAGGAGGCGTTGGGGAGGCTGGAGCTGGGATAGTGCCACAGATGTCAGGCTGGTGGTGGTGGTGGAAGGTGGCACGGTGACAATGCCAGTGACCCAGAGGTGGTGTCAGGTAGGGTAGCAGGATGACTGTTCCGGCGACTCAGAAGTGTGATTGAGGCTGACACAGTGATGTTACTGACTGCCCAGAGGAGGTATCTGAGAAGAAGGCAGGATCACAATGTCAGCAGCCCAGTAGTAGTGCCGACAGAGGATGGCAGAGGATGAGGACCAGTGCCAGGCGGGGAAGCCAGATGGGGTAGGAGGATCAGGACCCGGCAGTGGACGATGGCCAGGCCCAGGTGGGAGAGGAGGGTCAGAACCATGTGGAGGAGGAGTGCTAGGCCCAGGCGAAGGAGAGTAAAGATGAGACAGAGGAGGTGGGAAAAAGATCAATGGGAGGGGGAGGGCCAGGAGCAGGAGGAGGAGGAGCCCCAGGACCAGACGGATGGGGTTGGGCCAGGACAAGACAGAAGAAGAAGAAGAAGAGGACCAGAAGAAGGAGGAGGGCCAGGATCTGGAGGAGGAGGAAGGCAAGGATTACGCAGAAGAAGACCTGGATCGAAGGAGGAGGAGGGCAAAAACTAGGAGGAAGAGTAGGCGGCCTAGATGGACGAGGAAGGCAAGTACCAGGTGGAGGTCAAAGGTGACCCATGATCTGGCCGAGAACAAAGGCCAGGACTAGCCGGAGAAGGAAGGCCAGTGTTTGGTGGAGGAGGATTACCTCTACCAGGAAGAGTTGGAGGGCCAGGAAAAGAAAGGGAACGATGGCCAAGACCAAGAGAAAGAGGAGGCGCAGGATCTAACAGAGAAGGAGGGCCAGGACCAGGCAGAGGAGGAACTCGATCATGAGGAGGAAGAGGGTGAAGACCAGGCTAAAGCAAGAACCAAGACCAAGCAGAGGATGAGGGCCAGGGTAAGGTGGATGAGCCAGATAGGGTAGGAGGGCCAAGACCAGGCAGTGGACAATGGCCAACACCAGGTGGGTGAAGAGGGTCAGGACCATGTGGTGGCGGAGAGCCAGGCCCAGACGATGAAGGGGAGTAAAGATGAGACAGAGGAGGTGAGAAAAATATCATTGGGAGGAGGAAAGCCAGGAGCAGGTGGTGGAGGAGGCCCGGGACCAGACAGAGGAGGGTGGGTCAGTACCAGGCAGAAGAAGGAGAAGAGGATCAGCAGAAGGCGGAGGGTTAGGTTAAGGTGGCGAAGGAAGGCCAGGATGAGGCAAAGGAAGATGATGTGGAACGAAGGAGGAGAAGGGTCAAAATTAGGAGGAGGAGGAGGCGACCTAGATGGAGGAGGAAGGCCATTACTCGGTGGAGGTCCCAGGAGAGCCAGGATCTGACCGAGGACGAAGGTCAGGACAAGGCGGAGCTGAAGGGCCAGTGTTTGGTTAAGGAGGATTACTAGTACCAGAGAGTGTTGGAGGGACAGGAAAAGAACAAGAAGGAGGCCAAGACCAAGAGAAGGAGGAGGCGCAGGACCTAGCAGAGGAGGAGGGCCAGGACCAGGCAGAGGAGGAACTGGATCATGAGAAGGAAGAGGGTTAAGACCAGGCTGAAGGCAAGAACCAAGACCAAGCTGAGGATGAGGGCCAGGGTCAGGTAGAGGAACCAGATGGGATAGGAGGGCCAGGACCAGGCAGTGGAGAATGGCCAAGCCCAGGTGGGTGAGGAGAGCCAGGCCCATGTGGTGGAAGAGGGCCAGGCCTGGGCGAAGGAGAGTAAAGACGAGACAGAGGAGGTGAGAAAAAGGTCTTGGGGAGGAGGAGAGCCAGGAGCAGGTGGAAGAGGAGGCCCAGGACCAGACGGAATAGTGTGAGCCAGGACCAGGCAGAAGAAGAGGAAGAGGATTAGCAGAAGTAGGATGCCCACGATCTTGAGGAGAAGGAAGGCCAGAATGAGGAAGACCAAGAGGACCTGGATCGAGGGAGGTGGAGGGTCAAAACTAGGAGGAGGAGGAGGCGAGCTAGATGGACGAGGAAATCAAGTACCAGGTGGAGGTCCCAGGAGATCCGGGATCAGGCGAGGACGAAGGCCAGGACAAGGGGGAGCTGGAGGGCCAGTGATTGGTGGGGGAGGACTACCAGTACCAGGAAGAGTTGGAGGGCCAGGAAAAGAACGAGAAGGAGGCCAAGACCAAGAGAAGGAGGAGGCGCAGGATCTAGCCGAGGAGGAGGGCCAGGACCAGGCAGAGGACTTGTCTCGTAACTTCCCCACGCTTAGAACAGTACTTTGCATATAGTAAGCACTTAACAATTTTTTTTCCCTGGCCCACATCCTCCCCCTGGCCTGGAATGCCCTCCCTCCGCACATCCGCCAAGCTAGCGCTCTTCTTCCCTTCAAAGCCCTACTGAGAGCTCACCTCCTCCAGGAGGCCTTCCCAGACTGAGCCCCCTCCTTCCTCTCCTCCTTCTCCACCTCCCCATTCCCCCCGCCTTACCTCCTTCCCCTCCCCACAGCACCTGTATATATGTTTGTACATACTTCTCTATTTTTTTTACTTGTACACATTTACTATTCTATTTATTTTATTTTGTTAATAAGTTTTGTTTTGTTGTCTGTCTCCCCCTTCTAGACTGTGAGCCCGCTGTTGGGTAGGGACCGTCTCTATATGTTGCCAACTTGTACTTCCCAAGCGCTTAGTACAGTGCTCTGCACACAGTGAGCGCTCAATAAATACTATTGAAGGAAGGAAGGAAGGAGGAACTAGATCAGGAAGAGGAAGATGGTTAAGATCAGGCGGAATGCGAGATCCAACAACAAGCAGAGGTTGAGGGCCAGTGCAAGGTGGAGGAGCCAGATGGGGTAGGAGGGCCAGAACCAGGCAGCGAAGGATGGCCAAGACCAGGTGGGTGAGGAGGGTCAGGACCATGCGGAGGAGGGGTGCCAGGCCCAGGCGAAGGAGGGGAATAAAGATGGGACAGAGGAGGTGGGAAAATGATGAATGGAAGGAGGAGGGCCAGGAGCAGGTGGAGGTGGAGGCCCAGGAACAGACGGATGGGGGTGGGCCAGGACCAGGCAGAAGAATAAGAAGAGGATCAGCAGAAGGAGGAGGGCCAGGATCTGGAGAAGGAGGAAGGACAGGATGAGGCAGACGAAGAGGACCTGGATCGAGGGAGGAGGAGGGCCAAGACTAGGAGGAGGACGAGGCGACCTAGATGGACGAGGAAGGCAAGTACCAGTTGGAGGTCCCAGGAGAGCCAGGATCTGGCCGAGGACGAAGGCCAGGAGTAGCCGGAGTAGGAGGGCCAGTGTTTGTTAGAGGAGCATTACCAGTACCAGGAAGAGGTGGAGGGCCTGGAACAGAACGAGAAGGAGGCCAAGACCAAGAGAAGGAGGCGGCGCAGGATCTAGCTGAGGAGAAGGGCCAGGACCAGGCAGAGCAGGAACTGGATCTTGAGGAGGAAGAGGGTTAAAACAGGCTAAAGGCAAGAACGCAGGCCCAGTAGAGGATGAGGGCCTGAGCCAGGGGGGGGAGCCAGATGGGATAGGAGGGCCAGCACTAGTCATTGGAGGATGGCCAAGACGAGGTGGGTGAGGAGGTTCAGGACCATGTGGAGGAGGTGTGCCCGGCCCGGGCGAAGGAGGGGAGTGAAGATCAGACAGAGGTGGTGAGGAAAAGATCATTGGGAGAAGGAGAGCCAGGAGCAGGTGGAGGAGGAGGCCCAGGACCAGACAGATGGGGGTGGTCCAGGACCAGACAGAAGAAGAAGAAGAGGATCAGCAGAAGGAGGAGGGATAGGATATGGGGGCGAAGGAAGGTCAGGATGAGGCAGAGGAAGAGGACGTGGAACGAAGGAGGAGGAGGGCCAAACCTAGGAGGAGGAGGAGGCGACCTAGATGGAGGAGGAAGGCAAGTACTAAGTGGAGGTCCCAGGAGATCCAGGATCTGGCCGAGAACGAGGACAGGACAAGGAGGAGCTGAAGGGCCAGTGTTTGGCTTAGGGGTATTACTAGTACCAGGAAGAGTTGGATGGCCAGGAAAAGAACGAGAAGGAGGCCAAGACCAAAAGAAGGAGCAGCCGCAGGATCTAGCAGGGGAGGAGGGCCAGGACCAGGCAGAGGAGGAACTGGATCATGAAGAGGAATTGGGCTAAGACCAGGTCAAAGGCGAGAACCAAGACAAAGCAGAGGATGAGGGCCAGTGCCAGGTGGAGGAGTTAGATGGTGTAGTAGGGCCAGGACCAGGCCTCATCATCATCAATCGTATTTATTGAGCGCTTACTATGTGCAGAGCACTGTACTAAGCGCTTGGGAAGTACAAATTGGCAACATATAGAGACAGTCCCTACCCAACAGTGGGCTCACAGTCTAAAAGGGGGAGACAGAGAACAAAACCAAACATACAAACAAAATAAAATTAATAGAATAGATATGTACAAGTAAAATAAATAAATAAATAAATAGAGTAATAAATATGTACAAACAAATATACATATATACAGGTGCTGTGGGGAAGGGAAGGAGGTAAGATGGGGGGATGAAGAGTGGGACGAGGGGGAGAGGAAGGAAGGGGCTCAGTCTGGGAAGGCCTCCTGGAGGAGGTGAGCTCTCAGTAGGGCCTTGAAGGGAGGAAGAGAGCTAGCTTGGCGGATGGGCAGAGGGAGGGCATTCCAGGCCCGGGGGATGACGTGGGCCGGGGGTCGATGGCGGAACAGGCGAGAACGAGGCAGTGGATAATGGCCAAGACCAGGTGGGTGAGGAGGGTCAGGACCATGTGGAGTAGGTGTGCCAGGTCCAGGCGAAGGAGGAGAGTGAAAATGAGACAGAGGAGGCGGGAAAAAGACCAGTGGGAGGAGGAGGGCCAGGAGCAGGTGGAAGAGGAGACCCAGGACCAGACGGGTGGGGGTGGGCCAGGACAAGGCAGAAGAAGAAGAAGAGGACCAGAAGAAGGAGGAGGGCTAGGATCTGGAGTAGAAAGAAGGCCAAGATGATGCAGAGGAAGAGGACCTGGATCAAGGGAGGAGGAGGGCAAAGACTAGGAAGAAGAGGAGGCGGCCTAGATGGACGAGGAGTGCAAGTACCAGGTGGAGGTCAAAGGTGAGCCAGGATCTGGCCAAGGACAAAGGCCAGGACTAGCTGGAGAAGGAGGGCCTGTGTTTCGTGGAGCAGAATTACCAGTACCAGGAAGAGTTGGAGGGCCCGGAAGAGAAAGAGAAGGACGGCCAAAACCAAGAGAATGAGGAGGTGCAGGATCTAGCCGAGGAGGAGGGCCAGGACCAGGCAGAGGAGGAAATGGATCATGAGGAGGAAGAGGGTTAAGACCAGGCTCGAGGCCAAAACCACGACCAAGCAGAGGATGAGGGCCAGGGTTAGGTGGAGGAGCCAGATGGGGTAGGAGGGCCAGGACCTGGCAGTGGAGAATGGCCAAGACCAGTTGGGTGAAGAGGGTGAGGACCATGTGGTGGATGTGTGCGAGGCCCAGGCGAAGAAGGAGAGAGTAAAGATGAGACAGAGGAGGTGGGGAAAAGTTCATTGGGAGTAGGAGAGCCAAGAGCAGGTGGAGGAGGAGGCCCAGGACCAGAGGGAAGAGGGTGGACCAGGACCAGGCAGAAGAAGAAGAAGAGGATCAGCAGAAGTAGGAGGTCCACGATCTGGATGGGAAGGAAGGCCAGGATGAGGCAGACGAAGAGGACCTGGATCGATGGAGGAGGAGGGCCAAAACTAGGAGGAAGAGGAGGCGAGGTAGATTTACGAGGAAGGCAAGTACCAGGTGGAGGTCTCAGGAGATCCAGGATCTGGCCGAGGACGAAGGCCAGGACAAGGCGGAGTTAGAGGGCCAGTGTTTTTTGGAGGAGTATTACCAGTACCAGGAAGAGTTGGAGGCCAGGAAAAGAACGAGAAGGTGGCCAAAACCAAGAGAAGGAGGAGTCGCAGGATGTAGCTGAGGAGGAGGGCCAGGGCCAGGCAGAGGAGCAACTGAATCATGAGGGCGAAGAGGCTTAAGACCAAGCTGAAGGCGAGAACCAAGACCAAGTAGAGGATGAGGGCCAGTGCCCGGTGGAAGAGCCAGATGTGGTAGGAGGGCCAGGACCAGGCAGTGGAGAATGGCCAAGACCAGGTGGGTGAGGACGTTCAGAACGATGTGGAGGAGGGAGTGACAGGCCCAGGCGAAGGAGGGGAGTGAAGATCGGACAGAGGAGGAGGCAAAAGGATCATTTGGAGGGGTAGAGCTAGGAGCAGGTGGAGGAGGAGGCCCAGGCCCAGACGGAAGGGCGTGGGCCAGGGGTGGGTAGAAGAAGAGGACGAGGATCAGCAGAAGGAGGAGAGCCAAGATCTGGAAGAGGAGGAAGGTCAGGATGAGGCAGAGGAAGAAGACCTGGACCGAGGGAGGAGGAAGGCCAAGACTAGGCTAAGACTAGGAGGAGGAGGAGGAGGAGACCTGGAGGGACGAGGAAGGCAAGTACCAGTTGGATGTCCCAGGAGAGGGAGAGCCGGGATCTGGTCGAGGACGAAGGCCAGGAGTTGCCGGCGTAGGAGGACCAGTGTTTGGTAGAGGAGGATTACCAGAACCAGAAAGAGTTGGAGGGCCTGGAAAAGAACGAGAAGGAGGTCAAGTCCAAGAGACGAACTAGGCGCAGGATCTGCCTGAGTAGGAGGGCCAGGACCATCCAGAGGAAGAACTGTATCATGAGGAGGAAGAGGGTTATGACCAGTCTAAAGGCGATAACCAAGACCTAGCAGAGGATGAGGGCCATTGCCAGGTGGAGGAGCCAGATGGGGTAGGAGGGCCAGGACCAGGCAGAGGAGGATGGCCAGGACCAGGTGGGTGAGGAGGGTCAGGACCATGTGGAGGAGGAGTGCCAGGCCCAGGAGAAGGAGGAGAGTGAATATCAGACAAAGGAGGTGGGAAAAACATCATTGGGAGAAGGAGAGTCAGGAGCAGGTGGAGGAGGAGGCCCAGGACCAGACAGAGTGGGGTTGGCCAGGACCAGGCAGAAGAAGAAGAAGAGAAACAGCAGAAGGAGGAGGGATAGGATATGGAGGAGAACGAAGGCCAGGATGAGGCAGAGGAAGAGGACCTGGACCGAAGGGGAAGGAGGGCCAAACCTAGGAGGAGGAGGAGGCGACCTTGATGGAAGAGGAAGGCAAGTACTAAGTGGAGGTCCCAGGAGAGCCAGGATCTGGCCTGGGACGAAGGCAAGTACAAGGCGGAGCTGAAGGGCCAGTGTTTGGTTCAGGAGGATTACAAGTACCAGAAAGGGTTGGAGTGCCAGGAAACAAACAAGAAGGAAGCCAAGACCAAGAGAAGGAGGAATCGCAGGATCTAGCTAAGGAAGAGGGCCAGGACCTGGCAGAGGAGGAACTGGATCATGATTAGGAAGAGGGTTAAGACCAGGCTAAAGGCGAGAACCAAGACCAAGCAGTGGATGAGGGCCAATCCCCGGTGGATGAGCCAGATGGGGTAGCAGGGGCAGGACTAGGCAGAGGAGGATCGTCAAGACAAGGTGGGTGAGGAGGGTCAGGGCCATGTGGAGATAGAGTGCCAGGTCAAGGCGAAGGAGGGGGTGAAGATCAGACAGAGGAGGTGGGAAAACAATCACTGGGAGGAGGGTCAGGAGCAGGTGGAGGAGGAGACCCAGGACCAGACGGTTGGGGGTGGGCCAGGACAAGGCAGAAGAAGAGGAAGAGGACCAGAAGGAGGAGGAGGGCCAGGTTCTGGAGGAGGAGGAAGGCCAGGATGAGGCAGAGGACAAGGACCTGGATCGATGGAGGAGGAGAGCAAAGACTACGAGGAAGAGGAGGTGGCCTAGATGGAGGAGGAAGGTAAGTACCAGGTGGAGGTCAAAGGTGAGCCAGGATCTGGCCGAGGACGAATGCCAGGACAAGGCGGAGCTGGTGGGCCAGTGTTTGGTGGAGGAGGATTACTAGTACCAGGAAGAGCTGGAGGGCCAGGAAAAGAATTAGAAGGAGGCCAAGACTAGGAGAAGGAGGACGCGCAGGATCTAGCTGAGGAGGTGGGAAAGGACAAGACAGAGGACGAAGAGGATCATGAGGAGGAAGAAGGTTAAGACCAGGCTGAAGGCGAGAACCATGACCAAGCAGAGGATGAGGGCCAGTGCCCGGTGGAAGAGCCAGATGGGGTATGAGGGCCAGGACCAGGCAGAGGTGGATGGCCTTGACCAGGTGGGTGAGGAGGGTCAGGACCATGAGGAGGAGGAGTGCCAGGCCCAGGCGAAGGAGGGGAGTGAAGATCAGACATAAGAGTTGGGAAAAAGATCATTGGGAGGAGGAGACCCAAGAGCAGGTGCAGGAGGAGGTCCAGGACCAGAGAGGTGGGGGTGGGCCAGGACCATGCAGAAGATGATGAAGAGGATCAGCAGAAGGAGGAGGGATAGGATATAGGGAAGAAAGAAGGCCAGGATGAGGAAGAGGAAGCTGACGTGGAACGAAGTAGGAGGAGGGCCAAAACTAGGAGGAGGAGGAGGCAACCTAGATGGAGGGGGAAGGCGAGAACTAGGTGGAGGTCCCAGGAGAGCCAGGATCTGGGCGAGGACAAAGGCGAGGAGAAGGCAGAGGTGAAGGGCCAGTGTTTGGTTCAGGAGGATTACTAGTACCAGGAAGAGTTGGAGGGCCAGGAAAAGAACAAGAAGGAAGCCAAGACCAAGAGAAAGACAAGGCGCTGGATCTAGCAGAGGAGGAGGGCCAGTACCAGGCAGAGGAGGAACTGGATCATGAACAGGATAAGGGCTAGGACCAGGCTGAAGGCGAGAACCAAGACCAAGCAGAGGATGAGGGCCAGGGTCAGGTGGAGGAGCCAGATAGGGTAGGATGGGCAGGACCAGGCAGTGGAGAATGGCCACGACCAGGTAGCGATGAGACAGAGGAGGTGGGAAAATAATGAATGGAAGGAGGAGGGCCAGGAGCAGGTGGAGGAGGAGACCCTGGACCAGACGGATGGGGGTGGTCCGGGATAAGGCAAAAAAAGAAGAAGAGGACCAGAAGAAGGAGGAGGGACAGGATCTGGAGGAGGAGGAAGGGCAGGATGAGGCAGACGAAGAGGACCTGGATCGATGGAGGAGGAGGCCCAAAACTAGGAGGAGTAGGTGAGCTAGATGGACGGGGAAGTACCAGGTGGAGGTCCCAGGAGATTCATGATCTGGCCGAGGACGAAGGCCAGGACAAGGCAGAGCTGGAGGGCCAGTGTTTGTTGGAGGAGGATTACAAGTACCAAGAAGAGTTTGAGGGCCAGGAAAAGAACGAGAAGGAGGCCAAGACCAAGAGACGGAGGAGGCGCAGGATTTATCTGAGGAGGAGGGCCAGGAACTGGATCATGAGGAGGAAGAGGGTTAAGACCAGGCTGAAGGCGAGAACCAAGAAACAAGCAGAGGATGAGGGCCAGTGCCAGGTGGAGGAGCCAGATGGGAGTGGGGGGCCAGACCCAGGCAGAGGAGGATGGCCAAGACCAGGTGGGTGAGGAGGATCAGGACTATGTGGAGGTGGAGTGCCAGGCTCAGGCCAAGGAGGAGTGTAAAGATGAGACAGAGGAGGTGGGAAAAAGATCAATGGAAGGAGGAGTGCCAGGGGAAGATGGAGGAAGAGACCCAGGACCAGACGGATTTAGGTGGGCCAGGACAAGACAGAAAAAGAAGAAGAGGACCAGAAGACGGAGGAGGGACAGGATCTGGAGTTGAAAGAATGCCAGGGTGACGTAGAGGAAAAGGACCTGGATCGAGGGAAGAGGAGGGCAAAGACTAGGAGGAAGAGGAGGCGGCCTAGATGGACCAGGAAGGCAAGTAACAGGTGGAGGTCAAAGGTGAGACAGGTTCTGGCTGAGGACAAAGTTCAGGACTAGACGGAGAAGGAGGAGAAGGAGGGCCAGTGTTTGGTGGAGGAGGATTACCAGTACCAGGAAGTATTGGGGGGCCAGGAAAAGAAAGAGAAGGAGGCCAAGACCAAGAGAAGGAGGAGGCGCAGGATCTAGCAGAGGAGGATGGCCAGGACCAGGCAGAGGAGGAACTAGATCATGAGGAGGAAGAGGGTTAAGATCAGGCTGAAGGCAAGAACCAAGACCAAGCACAGGATGAGGGCCAGGGTCAGGTGGAGGAGCCAGATCGGGTAGGAGGGCCAGGACCAGACAATGGAGAATGGCCAAGACCAGGTGGGTTAGGAGGGTCAGGACCATGTAGTGGAGGAGGGACAGGCCCAGGAGAAGGAGGAGAGTAAAGATGAGACAGAGGAGGTGGGGGAAAAATCATTGGGAGGAGGAAAGCTTGGAGCAGGTGAAGGAGGAGGCCCAGGACCAGATGGAAGAGGGTGGGCCAGAACCAGGCAGAATAAGAGGAAGAGTATCAGCAGAAGTAAGAGGTCCACGATGTGGAGGAGAAGGAGGCCAGGATGAGGCAGACGAAGAGGACCTGGATCGAGGGAGGAGGAGGGCCAAAACTAGGAGGAGGAGGAGGCGTGGTAGATTTACGAGGAAGGCAAGTACCAGGTGGAGGTCCCAGGATATCCAGGATCTGGCCGAGGACGAAGGCCAGGACAAGGCGGAGCTGTTGGGCCAATGTTTGGTAGAGGAGGATTGCCAGTACCAGGAAGAGTTGGAGGACCTGGAAAAGAACGAGAAGGAGGGCAACACCAAGAGAAGGAGGAGGCGTAGGATCTAGCTGCGGAGTAAGCCAGGACCAAGCAGAGGAACAACTGGATCATGAGGAGGAAGAGGGTTAAGACCAGGTTAAAAGCGAGAACCAAGACCAAGCAGAGGATGAGGGCCAGAGCCAGGTGGAGGAGCCAGATGGGGTAGGAGGGCCAGGACCAGGCAGAGTAGGATGGTCAAGAACAGGTGGGTGAGAAGGGTCAGGACCATGTGGAGGAGGAGTGCCAGGCCCAGGCGAAGGAGGGGAGTGACGATCAGACAGAGGAGGTGGGAAAAAGACCATTGGGAGGAGGAGAGCCAGGAGCAGGTGGAGGAGGAGGCCCAGGCCCAGATGGAAAAGAGTGGGCTAGGACCAGGCAGAAGAAGAAGAAGAGAATTAACAGAAGTAGGAGGTCCACGATCCTGAAGATAAGGAAAGCCAGGATGAGGCAGACGAAGAGGACCTGGATCGAGGGAGTAGGATGGCCAAGACTAGGAGGAGGAGGAGGCGACCTAGATAGACGATGAAGGCAAGTACCAGTTGGAGGTCCCAGGATATCCGGGATCTCACAGAGGACGAAGGCAAGGAGTAGCCGGAATAGGAGGGCCAGTGTCTGGTAGAGGAGGATTGCCAGTACCAGGAAGAGTTGGAGGGCCTGGAACAGAACGAGAAGGAGGCCAAGACCAAGAGAAGGAGGCGGCGCAGGATCTAGCTGAGGAGGAGGTCCAGGACCAGGCAGAGACGGAACTGGATCATGAGGAGGAAGAGGGTTAAGACCAGGCTAAAGGCGAGAACCAAGACCAAGCAGAGGATGAGGGCCAGTGCAAGGTGGAGGGGCCAGATGGGGTAGGAGGGCCAGGAACAGGTAGAGGAGGATGGCCAAGACCAGGAGGGTGAGGAGGGGCAGGGGGTGGGTGAGGAAGGGCAGGACTATGTGGAGGAAGAGTGCCAGGCCCAGGCGAAGGAGGGGAGTGAAGATCACACCGAGGAGGTGGGAAAAAGATTATTCGGAGGAGGAGAGCCAGGAGCAGGTGGAGGAGGAGGCCCAGGACCAGAGAGATGGTGGTGTAAGAAGAACAGGATCAGCAGAAGGAGGAGGGATAGGATATGGGGGAGAAGGAAGGACAGGATGGGGCAGAGGAAGATGACGTGGAACCAAGGAGGAGGAGGGCCAAATCTAGGAGGAGGAGTCGACCTAGAAGGAGGAGGAAGCCAAGAACTAGATGGAGGTCCCAGGAGAGCCAGGATCTGGCCGAGGACGAAGGCCAGGACAAGGCGGAGCTGAAGGACCAGTGTTTGGTTCAGGAGGATTACTTGTACCAGGAAGAGTTGGAGGGCCTAGAAAAGACCTAGAAGGAGACCAAGGCCAAGAGAAGGAGGAGGCGCAGGATCTAGCAGAGGAGGAGAGCCAGGAGGGCCAGGACCAGGCAGAGGAGGAACTGGATCATGAAGACGAATTGGGTTAAGACCAGGCTGAAGTCGAGAACCACCACCAAGCAGAGGCTGAGGGCCAGTGTCAGGTGGAGGAGCCAGATGGGGTAGGAGGGCCAGGACTAGACATTGGAGGATGGCCAAGACCAGGTGAGTGAGGAGGGTCAGCACCATGTGGAGGAGAAGTGCCAGGCCCAGGAGAAGGAGGATAGTAAAGGTGAGACAGAGGAGGTGGGAAAAAGATCAATGGGAGGAGGAGGGCCAGGAGCAGGTGGAGGAGGAGACCCAGGACCAGACGGATCGGGGTGTGCCAGGACAAGACAGAAGAAGAAGAAGAGGACCAGAAGAAGAAGGAGGGCCAGGATCTGGAGGAGAAAGAAAGCCAGGATGACGCAGAAGAAGAGGACCTGGATCAAGGGACGAGGAGGACAAAGACTAGGAGGAAGAGGAGGCGGCCTAGATGGACAAGGAAGGCAAGTACTAGGTGGAGGTCAAAGGTGAGCCAGCATCTGGCCGAGGATAAAGGCCAGCAATAGCCGGAGAAGGAGGGCCAGTGTTTGGTGGAGGAGGATTACCACTACCAGGAGGAGTTGGAGGGCCAGGAAAATAAAGAGAAAGACGGCCAAGACCAAGAGAAAGAGGAGGCGCAGGATCTAGCAGAGAAGGAGGGCCAGGACCATGCAGAGGAGAAACTGGTTCATGAGGAGAAAGAGGGTGAAGACCAGGCTAAAGGCAAGAACCCAGACCAAGCAGAGGATGAGGGCCAGGGTAAGGTGGAGGAGCCAGATTGGGTAGGAGGGCCAGGCAGTGGAGAATGGCCAAGACCAGGTGGGTGAGGAAGGTCAGGATCATGTGGTGGAGGGGGACCAGGCCCAGTCGAAGAAGGGGAGTAAAGATGAGACAGAGGAGGTGGGAAATAAATCATTGGGAGGAGGAGAGCCAGGAGCAGGTGGTGGAGGAGGCCCAAGATCAGACAGTTGAGGGTGGCCCAGGACCAGGCAGAAGAAGAAGAAGAAGATCAGCAGAAGGAGGAGCGATATGATATGGGCGAAAACGAAGGCCAGGATTAGGCAGAGGAAGATGACGTGGAACGAAGGAGGAGGAGGGCCAAAACGTGGAGGAGGAGGAGGCGACCTAGATGGAGGAGAAAGGCAAGTACTGGGTGGAGGTCCAAGGAGAGCCAGGATCTGGCCGAGGACGAAGGCCAGGACAAGGCGGAGCTGAAGGGCCACTATCTGGTTTAGGAGGATTACTAGTACGAGGAAGAGTTGGAGGGCCAGGAAAAGAACAGGAAGAAGGCCACGACCAAGAGAAGGAGGAGGCGCAGGATCTAGCTGAGGAGGAGGGCCAGGACGAGGCAGAAGAGGAACTGGATCATGAGGAGGAAGAGGGTTAAAACCACGATGAAAGCGAGAACCAAGACCAAGCAGAGAATGAAGGCCAGTGCCAGGTTGAGGAGCCAGATGGGGTAGGATGGCCAGGACCAGGCAGTGGAGGATGGCCACAATCAGGTGGGTGAGGAGGGTCAGGACCATGTGGCGGAGGAGGGCCAGGCCTAGGCGACGAAAGGGAGTAAAGATGAGAGAGAGGAGGTGGGAAAAATTCATTGGGAGGAGGAGAGCTAGGAGACAGTGGAGGAGGAGGCCCAGGACCAGACAGATGTAGGTGGGCCAGGACCAGGCAGAAGAAGAAGAGGATCATCAGAAGGAGGAGGGTTACGATATGAGGGAGGAGGAAGGCCAGGTTGAGGCAGAGGAAGATGACCTGGAACGAAGGAGGAGGAGGACCAAAACTAGGAGGAGGATTAGGCGACCTAGATGGAGGAGGAAGGCAAGTACTGGGTGGAGGTCCCAAGAAAGCCAGGATCTGGCCGAGGACAAAGGCCAGGACCAAGCGGAGCTGAAGGGCCAATGTTTGGTTCAGGAGGATAACTAGTACCAGGAAGAGTTGGAGGGCCAGGAAAAGAACAATAAGGAGGCCAAGACTAAAAGAAGGAGGAGGCGCCGGATCTAGCTGAGGAGATGGGCCAAGACCAGGCAGAGGAGGAACTGGATCATGAGGAGGAAGAGGGTTAAGACCAGGCTGAAGGTGAGAACCAAGCCCAAGCACAGGATGAGGGCCAGCGCCCGGTGGAAGAGCCAGATGGGGTAGGAGGGCCAGGACCACGCAGTGAAGAATGTCCAAGGCCAGGTGGATGAGGACGGTCAGAATGATGTTGTGCAGGAGGAGTGCCAGACCCAGGCGAGGGAGGTGAGTGAAGATCAAACAGAGGAGGTGGGGAAAAGTTCACTGGGAGGAGGAGAGCCAGGAGCAGGTGGAGGTGGAGGATCAGGACCAGACAGATGGGGGTGGGCCAGGACCAGGCAGAAGACGAAGAAGAGGATCAGGAGGAGGAGGAGGGATAGGATATGGGGGAGAAGGAAGGCCAGGATGAGGCAGAGGAATAGGACGTGGAACGAAGTAGGAGGAGGGCCAAAACTAAGAGGAGGAGGAGACGACCTAGATGGAGGAGGAAGGCAAGTACTAAGTGGAGGTCTCAAAGGATCCAGGATCTGGCCGAGGACGGAGGCCAAGACAAGGCGGAGCTGACGGGCCAGTGTTTGATTCAGGAGTATTACTAGTACCAGGAATAGTTGGAGGGCCAGGAAAAGAACAAGAAGGAGGCCAAGACCTCGAGAAGGACAAGGCGCTGGATCTAGCAGAGGAGGAGGGCCAGGACCAGGCAGAGGAGGAAGTGGATAAAGAAGAGTAAGAGGCTTAAGACTAGGCTGAAAGCGAGAACCAAACCAAGGAGAGGATGAGGGCCAGTGCCAAGTGGAGGAGCCATATGGGGTAGGAGGGCCAGGACCAGGCAGTGGAGGATGGCCAAGACCAGGTGAGTGAGGAGGGTTAGGACCATGTGGAGGAGGGGTGCCAGGCCCACGTGAAGGAGCGGAGTAAAGATGAGACAGAGGAGGTGGAAACTGATGAAAGGAAGAAGGAGGGCCAGAAGCAGGTAGAGGAGGAGGCCCAGGACCAGAAGTAAGTGGGTGGGCCAGGACCAGACAGAAGAAGAAGAAGAGGACCAGAAGAAGGAGGAGGGCCAGGATCTGGAGGAGAAAGAAGGCCAGGATGACGCAGAGGAAGAGGACCTGGATCGAGGGAGGACAGGGCGAAGACTAGGAGGAAGAGGAGGCGGCCTAGATGGACGAGGAAGACAAGTACCAGGTGGAGGTCAAAGGTGAGCCAGGATCTGGCCGAGCACAATGGCCAGGACTAGCCAGCGAAGGAGGGCCAGTGTTTGGTCGACGAGGATTACCATTACCAGGAAGAGTTGGAGGGCCAGGAAGAGAAAGAAAAGGACAGCCAAGACCAAGAGAAGAGGAGGCGTAGGATCTAGCCGAGGAGGAGGGCCAGGACCAGGCAGAGGAGGAAATGGATCATGAGGAGGAAGAGGGTTAAGACCAGGCTCGAGGCCGAAACCACGACCAAGCAGAGGATGAGGGCCAGGGTTAGGTGGAGGAGCCAGACGGGGTAGGAGGGCCAGGACCTGGCAGTGGAGAATGGCCAAGACCAGTTGGGTGAAGAGGGTGAGGACCATGTGGTGGATGTGTGCGAGGCCCAGGCGAAGAAGGAGAGAGTAAAGATGAGACAGAGGAGGTGGGGGAAAGTTCACTGGGAGTAGGAGAGCCAAGAGCAGGTGGAGGAGGAGGCCCAGGACCAGACGGAAGAGGGTGGACCAGGACCAGGCAGAAGAAGAAGAAGAGGATCAGCAGAAGTAGGAGGTCCACGATCTGGATGGGAAGGAAGGCCAGGGTGAGGTAGACGAAGAGGACCTGGATCGATAGAGGCGGAGGGCCAAAACTAGGAGGAGAAGGAGGCGAGGTTGATTTACGAGGAAGGCAAGTACCAGGTGGAGGTATCAGGAGACCCAGGATCTAGCCGAGGACGAAGGCCAGGACAAGGCGAAGCTGGGGGGCCAGTGTTTGGTGGAGGAGGATTACCAGTACCAGGAAGAGTTCGAGGGCCAGGAAAAGAACGGGAAGGAGGCCAATACCAAGGGAAGGAGGAGGCGCAGGATCTAGCTGAGAAGGAGGGCCAGGACAAGACAGAGGAGAAACTGGATCATGAGGAGAAAGAAGGTTAAAACCAGGCTGAAGGTGAGAACCAAGACTAAGCAGAGGATGAGGGCTAGTGCCCGATAGAAGAGCCAGATGTAGGAGTAGGGTAGGAGGGCCAGGACCAGGCAGTGGAGAATGGCCGAGACAAGGTGGGTGAGGACGTTCAGAACGATGTCGAGGAGGGGTGCCAGGCCTAGCGGAAGGAGGGGAGTGAAGATCAGACAGAGGTGGAGGCAAAAAGATCATTTGGAGGAGGAGATCTGGGAGCAGGTGGAGGAGGAAGACCAGGACCAGACGGAAGGAGGTGGGCCAGGACCAGGTAGAAGAAGAGGACGAGGATCAGCAGAAGGAGGAGGGCCAGGATCTGGAGGAGAAGGAAGGCCAGGATGAGGCAGAGGAAGAGGACCTGGACGGAGGGAGGAAGAGGGCCAAGGCTGGGAGGAGGAGGAGGCGACCTAGATGGACGAGGAAGGCAAGTACCAGTTGGAGGTTCCAGGAGAGCCAGGATCTGGACGAGGACGAAGGCCAGGAGTAGCCGGAGTAGGAGGGCCACTGTTTGGTGGAGGAGGATTGCCAATAGCAGGAACAGTTGGATGACCTGGCAAAGAACAAGAAGGAGGCCAACCCCAAGAGAAGGAGGAGGGGCAGTATCTAGCTGAGGAGGAAGCCAGGACCCGGCAGAGGAGGAACTGGATCATGAGGAGGAAGACTGTTAAGACCAGGCTAAATGCGAGAACCAAGACCAAGCAGAGGATGAGGTCCAGTGCCAGGTGTAGGAGCCAGATGGGGTAGGAGGGCCAGGACCAGGCAGAGGAGGATGGCCAAGACCAGGTGAGTGAGGAGGGTCATGACCATGTGGACGAGGAGTGCCAGGCCCAGGCGAAGAAGGGGGGTGAAGATCAGACGGAGGAGATGGGAAAAAGATCATTGGGAGGAGGAGAGCCAGGACCAGGTGGAGGAGGAGGTCCAGGACCAGACAGATGGGGGTGGTCCAGGACCAGGCAGAAGACGAAGAGGATCAGCAGAAGGAGGAGGGATAGGATATGAGGGAGAAGGAAGGGCAGGATGAGGCAGAGGAAGAGGACGTGGAAGGAAGGAGGAGGAGGGCCAAAACTAGGAGGAGGAGTAGGCGACCTAGAAGGAGGAGGAAGGCAAGTAGTAGGTGGAGGTCCCAGGAGAACTAGGATCTGGCCGAGGACGGAGGCCAGGACAAGGCGTAGCTGAAGAGCCACTGTTTGGTTCAGGAAGATTACTAATACCTTGAAGAGTTGGAGGGCCAGGAAAAGAAAAAGAAGGAGGCCAATACCAAGAGAAGGAGGAGGTGCAGGATCTAGCAGAGGAGGAGGGCCAGATCCAGGCAGAGGAGGAACTGGATCATGAAGAGGAAGAGGGCTAAGACCAGCCTGAAGGCGAGAACCAAGACCAAGTAGAGTATGAGGGCCAGTGCCAGGTGGAGGAGACAGATGGGGTAGGAGGGCCAGGACTAGGAAGTGGAGGATGGCCAAGACAAGGTGGGTGAGGAGGGTCAGGACCATGTGGAGGAGGAGTGCCAGGCCCAGGCGAAGGAGGGTAGTGAACTTCAGACAGAGGAGGAGGCAAAAAGGTCATTCGGAGGAGGAGAGCTAGGAGCAGGTGGAGGAGGAGGCCCAGGACCAGACGAAAGGGGCGGGGGCAGGACCAGGTAGAAGACGAGGATGAGGATCAGCAGAAGGAGGAGTGCCAGGATCTGGAGGAGGAGGAAAGCAAGGATGAGGCAGAGGAAGAGGACCTGGACCGAGGGAGGAGGAGGGACAAGAATAGGAGGAGGAGGAGGCGGCCTAGATGGACGAGGAAGGCAAGTACCAGGAGGAGGTCCCAGGAGAGCCAGGATCTGGCCGAAGATGAAGGCCAGGAGTAGCCGGAGTAGGAGGGCCAGTGTTTGGTAGAGGAGGATTACCAGTACCAGGAAGAGTTGGAGGGCCTTGAACAGAACGAGAAGGAGGCCAAGACCTAGAGAAGGAGGCGTCGCAGGATCTAGGAAGATTTGGAGGGCCAGGAAGAGAAAGAGAAGGACGGCCCTCCTCCTGCCTCGGTCCAGGTCCTCTTCCTCTGCCTCATCATGGCCTTCCTTCTACTCCACATCCTGGCCCTCCTCCTTCTGCTGATCCTCTTCTTCTTCTTCTGCCTCGTCCTGGCCCACCCCCTTCCGTCTGGACCTGGGTCTCCTCCTCCACCTGCTCCTAGCTCTCCTCCTCCAGATGATCCTTTTGCCTTCTCTGTCTGATCTTCACTTCCCTCCTTCGCCTGGGCCTGGCACTCCCTCCTCCACATCGTTCTGAGCGTCCTCACCCACCTGGTCTTGCCCATTCTCCACTGCCTCGTCCCGGCCCTCCTACCCCATCTGACTCTTCCACCGGGAACTGTCCCTCATCCTCTGCTTGGTCTTGGTTCTCACCTTCAGCCTGGTCTTATCCTTCTTCCTCCTCATGATCCAGGTCCTCCTCTGCCTGGTCCTGGCCCTCCTTCTCAGCTAGTTCCTGCGCCTCCTCCTTCTGTTGGTCTTGGCCCCCTTTTGTTCTTTGGCCTTTTGACCCTCCAACTCTTCCTGGTACTTGGAATCCTCCTCCACCAAACACTGGCTCCCCAGCTGCGACTTGTCCTGGCCTTCGTCCTCGGCCTGATCCTGGTTCTCCTGGGACCTCCAACTGGTACTTGCATTCTTCGTCCATCTAGCTCGCCTCCTCCTCCTCCTAGGTTTGGCCCTCCTCGTCCCTCGATACAGGAACTCTTCCTCTGCTTCATCCTGGCCTTCCTTCTCCTCCAGGTCGTGGAACTCCTACTTCTGCTGATCCTCTTCTTCTTCTTCTGCGTGGTCCTGGCCCATCCTCTTCCGTCTGGTCCTGGGCCTCCTCCTCCACCGGCTCCTGGCTCTCCTCCTCCCAATGATCTTTTCCCACCTCCTCTGTCTGATATTCACTCCCCACCTTCGCCTGGGCCAGGCACTCCTCCTCCACATGGTCCTGGCCCTCTTCACCCACCTGGTCCTCGCCATCCTCCCCTGACTGGTCCTGGTCCTCCTACCCCATCTGGCTCTTCTTCCGGACACTGACCCTCATCCTCTCCTTTTTCTTGGTTCTCGTCTTCAGCCTGGTCTTAACACTCTTCCTCTTCATGATCCAGTTCCTCCCCTGCCTGGTCTTGGACCTCCTCTTCTGCTAGATCCTGCGCCTCCTCCTTCTCTTGGTCTTGGCTTCCTTCTTGTTCTTTTCCTGGCCCTTCAACTCTTCCTGGTACTAGTAATCCTCATGAACCAAACACTGGCCCTTCAGCTCCGCCTTGTCCTGGCCTTCGTCCTCGGCCAGATCCGGGCTCTCCTGGGATCTCCACCTAGTACTTGCCTTCCTCCTCCATCTAGGTCGCCTCCTCCTCCTCCTCGTTTTGACCCTTCTCCTCCTTCGTTCCACGACCTCTTCCTCTGCCTCATCCTGGCCTTCCTTCTCCCCCATATCCTATCCCTCCTCCTTCTGCTGATCCTCCTCTTCTTCTTCTACCTGGTCCTGGCCCACCCCCATCTGTCTGGTCCTGGGCCTCCTCCTCCATCTGTTCCTGGCTCTCCTCCTCCCAATGATCTTTTTCCCACTTCCTCTGTCTTATCTTCACTCCCCTCCTTCGCCTGGGCCTGGCACTCCTCCTCAGCTAGATCCTGCGCCTCCTCCTTCTCTTGGTCTTGGCTTCCTTCTCTTTCTTTTCCTGGCCTTCCTACACTTCCTGGTACTGGTAATCCTCCTCTACAAAACAGTGGCCCTCCTACTCCGGCTATTCCTGGCCTTCGTCCTCGGCCAGATCCTGGCTCTCCTGGGACCTCCAACTGGTACTTGCCTTCCTCGTCCATCTAGGCCTCCTCCTCCTCCTCCTAGCCTTTTCCCTCCTCCTCCCTCGATCCAGGTCCTCTTCCTCTGCGTCATCCTGGCCTTCTTTCTCCTCCAGATCCTGTCCCTCTTCCTTCTTCTGGTCCTATTCTTCTTCTTCTGCCTTGTCCTAGCCCACCCCCATCCGTCTGGGCCTGGGTATCCTCCACCACCTGCTCCTGGCCCTCCGTCTACCATTTATATTTTTCCCACCTCCTCTGTCTCATCTTTACTCTCCTCCTTCGCCTGAGCCTGGCACTGCACCTCCACATGGTCCTGACCCTCCTCACCCACCAGGTCTTGGCCATCCTCTACTGCCTGGTCCTGGCCCTCCTCCCCCATCTGGCTCCTCCACCTGGCACTGACCCTCATCCTATGCTTGGTCTTGGTTCTCGCCTTCAGCCTGGTCCTAAACCTCTTCCTCTTCATGATCCAATCCCTCCCCTGCCTGGTCCTCGCCTTCCTCCTCTGCTAGATCCTGCGCCTCCTCCTTCTCTTCGTCTTGACCTCCTTCTTGTTCTTTTCCTGGCCCTCCAACTCTTCCTGGGACTAGTAATCCTCCTGAACCAAACACCGGCCCTTCAGCTCTGCCTTGTCCTGGCCTCCGGCCTCGCCCAGATCCTGGCTCTCCTGGGACCTCCAACTAGTACTTGCCTTCCTTCTCCATCTAGGTCGCCTCCTCCTCCTCCTAGTTTTGGCCCTCCTCCTCCTTCATTCCACGTCCTCTTCCTCTGCCTCATCTGGCCTTCCTTCTCCCCCATATCCTATCCCTCCTCCTTCTGCTTATCTTCTTCTTCTTCTTCTTCTTCTTCTTCTTCTTCTTCTTCTTCTTCTTCTTCTTCTTCTTCTTCTTCTTCTTCTTCTTCTTCTTCTTCTTCTTCTTCTTCTGCTTGATCCTGGCCCACCCCCATCTGTCTGGTCCTGGGCCTCCTCCTCCACCTGCCCCTGGCGCTCCTCCTCCCACTGATCTTTTTCTCACCTCTTCTGTCTGTTCTTCACCCCCTCCTTCGCCTTGGCCTGGCACTCCTCCTCCACATGGTCCTGACCCTCCTCACCCACCTGGTCTTGGCCATCCTCCTCTGCCTGAACCTGGCCCTCCTACCCCATCTGGTTCTTCCACAGGGCACTGGTCCTCATCCTCTGCTTGGACTTGGTTCTCGCCATCAGCCTGGTCTTAACCCTCTTTCTCTTCATGATCCAGTTCCTCCCGTGCCTGGTCCTGGCCCTCCTCCTCTGCTAGATTCTGCGCCTCCTCCTTCTCTTGGTATTGGCCTTCTTCTTGTTCTTTTCCTGGCCCTCCAACTCTTCCTGGTACTAGTAATCCTCCCGAGGCAAACACTGGCCCTTCAGCACCTGGCCTTCCACGTCCACGTCCTCGTCATCTGCCTCATCCTGATCTTCCTTCTCCCCTACATCCTATCCTATCACATCCTATCCTATTACATCACAGCCTATCCCTTCTCCTTCTGCTGATTTTCTTCTTCTTCATCTGCCGGGTCCTGGCACACCCCCATCTTCTGGTCCTGGGCCTCCTCCTCCACCTGCTCCTGGCTCTACTCCTCCCAGTGAACTTTTTCCCACCTCTTCCGTCTGATCTTCACTCCCCTCCTTCTCCTGGGCCTGGCACTCCTCCTCAACATGGTCTTGACCCTCCTCACGCACCTGGTCCTGGCCATCCTCTTCTGCCTGGTACTGGCCCTCTTACCCAATCTGGCCCCTCCATCTGGCTCTGGCCCTCATCCTCTGCTTGGCCTTGGTTCTTGCCTTCAGCCTCGTCTTAACCCTCTTCCTCCTCATGATCCAGTTCCTCCTCTTCCTGGTCCTGGCCCTCCTCCTCTGCTACATACTGCGCCTCCTCTTTCTCTTGGTCTTGGCCGTCCTTCTCTTTCTCTTCCTGGCCCTCCAAATCTTCCTTGTACTGGTAATCCTCCTCCACCATACACTGGCCCTCCTTCTCCGGCAAGTCCTGGCCTTTGACCTCGGCCAGATCATGGCTCACCTTTGACCTCCACCTGGTACTTGCCTTCCTCGTCCAACTAGGCCGCCTCCTCCTACTCCTAGTCTTTGCCCTCCTCCTCCCTCGATCCAGATTTTCTTCCTCTACCTCATCCAGGCCTTCCTCCTCCTCCACATCCTGAGCCTCCTCCTTCTTCTGGTCCTCTTCCTCTTCTTCTGCCTTGTCCTGACCCACCCCCATCCGTCTGGTCCTGGGTCTCTTGGTTCTCGCCTTCAGCCTGGTCTTAACCCTCTTCCTCTTCATGATCCAGTTCCTCCTCTGCCTGGTCCTGGCCCTCCTCCTCTGCTAGATCCTGTGCCTCCTCCTTCTCTTGGTCTTGGCCTCCTTCTTGTTCTTTCGTTGGTCCTCCAACTCTTTCTGGTACTAATAATCCTCCTGAACCAAATACTAGCCCTTCAGCTCCGCCTTGTCCTGGCCTTTGTCCTTGACCAGATCCTGGCTCTCCTGGGACCTCCACCTCGTACTTGCCTTCCTCCTCCGTCTAGGTTGCCTCCTCCTCCTCCTAGCTTTGGCCCCCCTCCTCCTTCGTTCCGCGTCTTCTGCCTCTGCCTCACCCTGGCCTTCCTTCTCTCCCATATCCTATCCCTCCTCCTTCTGCTGATCCTCTTCTTCGTCTTCAGCCTGGTCCTGGCCCACCCACAACTGTCTGGTCCTGGACCTCCTCCTCCACCTGCTCCTGGCTCTCCTCCTCCCAATGAACTTTTTCCCACCTCCTCTGTCTGATCTTCAGTCTCCTCCTTCACCTGGGCCTGGCACTCCTCCTCCACGTGGTCCTGACCCTCCTCTCGCACCTGGTCTTGGCCATCCTCCTCTGCCTGGTTCTGGCTCTCCTACCCCATTAGGCTCCTCCACCTGGCACTGGCTCTCATCCTCTGCTTGGTCTTGGTTCTCGCCTTTAGCCTGGTCTTAACCCTCTCCCTCCTCATGATCCAGTTCCTCCTCTGCCTAGTCCTGCCCCTCCTCCTCAGCTAGACTCTGCTTCTCCTACTTCTCATGCATGGTCTTGGCCTCCTTCTCGTTCTTTTCCAGGCCCTCCAACTCTTCCTGGTACTGGTAATCCTCCTCTACCAAACACTGGCCCTCCTACTCCGGCTACTCATGGCCTTCGTCCTCGGCCAGATCCTGGCTCTCCTGGGGCCTCCAACTGTTACTTGCCTTGCTCGTCCATCTAGGACGCCTC
Organism: Tachyglossus aculeatus; assembly: GCF_015852505.1. Lineage (NCBI taxonomy): Eukaryota > Metazoa > Chordata > Mammalia > Monotremata > Tachyglossidae > Tachyglossus > Tachyglossus aculeatus. Next base: position 296,727 of record NW_024044895.1, read on the forward strand.
CTCCTCCTCCTAGTCTTTGCCCTCCTCCTCCCTCGATCCAGGTCCTCTTCCTCTGTGTCATGCTGGCCTTCCTCCTCCTCCAGATCCTGGCCTTCCTCCTTCTTCTGGTCCTCTTCCTCTTCTTCTGCCTTGTCCTGGCCCACCCCAGTCCGTCTGGTCCTGGGTCCACTCCTCCACCTGCTCCTGGCCCTCCTACTCCCATTGATCATTTTCACATCTCCTCAGTCTAATCTTTACTCTCCTCCTTCGCCTGGGCCTGGCACACCTCCTCCACATGGTCTTGAACCTCCTCACCTACCTGGTGCTGGCCACCCTCCAATGCCTCGTCCTGGCCCTCCTACCCAATCTCGCTCCTCCACCTGGCACTGGCCTTCATTCTCTGGTCTTGGTTCTCGCATTCAGCCTGGTCTTAACTGTCCTCCTCTTCATGACCCAGTTCCTCCTCTGCCTGTCCTGGCTCTCCTCCTCTGCGAGATTCTGCATCTCCACCTTCTCTTGGTCTTGGCCTCCTTCTCGTTCTATTCCAGGCCCTCCAACTCTTCCTTGTACTGGTAATCCTCCTCTACCAAACACTGGCCTTCCTACTCCGGCTAGTCATGGCCTTCGTCCTCGGCCAGATCCTGGATCTCCTGGGACCTCCAACTGGTACTTGCCTTCCTCGTCCATCTAGGCCACCTCCTCCTCCTCCTAGGCTTGGCCCTCCTCCTCCCTCTGTCCAGGTCTTCTTCCTCTGACTCATCCTAACCTTCCTCCTTCACCAGCTCCTGACCCTCCTCCTTCTGCTGATCCTCGTTTTCTTCTTCTACCTGGTCCTGGCCCACCTCCTTCCCTCTGGTCCTGGGCCTCCTCCTCCACCTGCTCCTAGCTCTCCTCCTCCAAAGGATCTTTTTGCCTCCTCCTCTGTCTCATCTTCACTCCCCTCATTCAGCTGTTCCTGGCACTCCTCCGCATGGTTCTGATCGGGAACACCCACCTGGTCTTGGCCACTCTCCACTGCCTGATCCTGGCCCTCCTACCCCATCTGGCTCTTCCACCTGGCACCGTCCCTCATCCTTTGCTTGGTCGTGGTTCTCGCCTTCAGCCTGGTCTTAACCCTCTTCCTCCTCATGATCCAGTTCCTCTTCTGCCTGGTCCTGGCCCTCCTCCTATGCTAGATCCTGCGCCACCTCCTTCTCTTGGTCTTGGCCACCTTCTTATTCTTTTCCTGGGCCTACAACTCTTCCTGGTACTGGTAATCCCCCTCCACCAAACGCTGGCCCTCCAGCTCCGCCTTGTCCTGGCCTTCGTCCTCGGCCTGATCCCAGATCTCCTGGGGCCTCCACCTGGCACTTGACTTCCTCGTCCATCTAGGTCGCCTCCACCTTCTCCTAGTTTTGGACCTCCTCCTCCCTCGATCCAGGTCCTCTTCCTCTGCCTCATCCTGGCCTACCTTCTCCTCCAGATCGTGGACCTCCTACTTCTGCTGATCCTCTTCTTCTTCTGCCTTGTTCTGGCCCACCCCCATCCATCTGGCCCTGGGTCTCCTCCTCCACCTGCTCCTGGCCCCCCTCCTCACATTGATCTTTTACCCACCTCCTCTGTCTCATCTTTACTCTCCCCCCTCGCCTGGGCCACGCCCTCCTCCACCACATGGTCCTGACCCACCTCACACACTGGGTCTTGACCATTCTCCACTGCCTTGTCCAGGCCCTCCTACCCCATCTGGCTCCTCCACCTGACCCTGGCCCTCATCCTCTGCTTGGTCTTTGTTCCTGCCTTCAGCCTGTTCTTAACCCTCTTCCTCCTCAGGATCCAGTTCCTCATCTGCCTGGTCCTGGCGCTCCTCCTCTGCTAGATCCTGCGTCTCCTCTTTCTCTTGGTCTTGGCCGACCTTCTCTTTCTTTTCCTGCCCCTCTAACTCTTCCTGGTACTGGTAATCCTCCCGCATCAAACACTGGCCCTCCAGCTCCGCCTTGTCCTGGCTTTCGTCCTCGGCCAGATCCTGGCTCACCTTTGACCTCCGCCTGGTACTTCCCTTCCTCGTCCATCTAGGTCACCTCCTCTTCCTCCTAGTCTTTGCCCTCCTCCTGCCTCGATCCAGGTCCTCTTCCTCTGCGTCATCCTGGCCTTCTTTCTCCTCTAGATCCTGGCCCTCCTTCTTCTTCTAGTCCTCTTCGTCTTCTTCTGCCTTGTCCTGGCCCACCCCAATCCGTCTGGTCCTGGGTCTCCTCCTCCACCTGCTCCCGGCCATCCTCCTCCCATTGATCTTTTTCCCACATCCTCAGTCTCATCTTTATTTTCCTCCTTCGCCTGGGCCTGGCACTCCTCCCCCACATGTTCCTGACCCTCCTCACCCACCTGGTCTTGGCCATCCTCAACCACTTCGTCCTGGCCCTCCTATCCCATTTGGCTCCTCCACCTGACCCTGGCCCTCATCCTCTACGTGGACTTGGTTTTCGCTTTCAGCCTCGTCTTAGCCCTGTTCCTCTTCATGATCCAGTTCCTCCTCTGCCTGGTCCTGTCCCTATTCCTCAGCTAGATCCTGCGCCCCATCGTTCTCTTGGTCTTGGTCTCCTTCTCGGTCTTTTCCTGGCCCTCCAACTCTTCCTAGTACTGGTAATCCTCCTCCACCAAACACTGGCCCTCCAGCTCCGCCTTGAGCTGGCCTTCGTCCTCGGCCAGATCCTGGATCTCCTGGGACCTCCACCTGGTACTTATCTTCCTCGTAAATCTAGCTCGTCTCCTCCTCCTCCAAGTTTTGGGTCTCCTCCTCCCTCGATCCAGGTCCTCTTCGTCTGCCTCATCCTGGCTTTCCTTATCCTCAAGATCGATCTTAGACTTCCTACTTCTGCTAATCCTCTTCTTCTTCTTCTGCCTGGTCCTAGCCCACCCTTTTCCGTCTGGTCCTGGGCCTCCTCTTCCACCTGATCCTGGGTTTCCTCCTCCCAATGATCTTTTTCCCCCTTCCTCTGTCTCATCTTTACACTCCTTCGCTTGGGCCTGGAACGTCTCCTCCACATGGTCCTGACCCTCCTCACTCACCTGGTCTTGACCATCCTCCACTGCTTGGTCCTGGCCCTCCTACCCCATAAGTCTCCTCGACCTGACCCTAGCCCTCATCCTCTGCTTGGTCTTGGTTCTTACTTTCAGCCTGGTCTTTACCCTCTACCTCCTCATGATCCAGTTCCTCCTCTACCTCGTCCTGGCCCTCCTCCTCTGCTAGATCCTGCGCCTCCTCTTTCCCTTGATCTTGGCCGTCCTTCCCTTTCTTTTCCTGGCCCTCCAACTCTTCCTGGTACTGGTAATCCTTCTCCACCCAACACTGGCCCTCCTTCTTCGGCTAGTCCTAGCCTTTGCCCTCGGCCAGATCCTGTCTCACCTTTGACCTCCACCTGGTACTTGCCTTCCTCGTCCATCTAGGCCTCCTCCTCTTCCTCCTAGTCTTTGCCCTCCTCCACCCTCGATCCAGATTCTCTTCCTCTGCGTCATCCTGGCCTTCTTTCTCCTCCACATCCTGGCCCTCCTTCTTCTTCTGGTCCTCTTCATCTTCTTCTTCTGTCTTGTCCTGGCCCACCCCCACCGTCTGGTCCTGCGTCTCCTCCTCCAGCTGCTCCTGGCCCTCCTCCTCCCATTGATCTTTTTCCCACCTCCTCTGTCTCATCTTTGCTCTCCTCCTTCGCCTGGGCCTGGCACTCCTAATCCACATGGTCCTAACCCACCTGTTCTTGGGCATCCTCCACTGCCTGGTCCCGGCCCTCCTACCCAATCTGGCTTCTCCACCTGACACTGGCCCTCATCCTCTGTTTGTTCTTGGTTCTCGCCTTCAGCCTTCAGCCTGGTCTTAACCCTCATCCTCTTCATGATCCAGTTCCTCCCCTGCCTGGTCCTGGCTCTCCTCCTCTGCTATATCCTCCGCCACCTCCTTCTCTTGGTCCTGGCCTCCTTCTTGTTTTTTTCCTGGCCCTCCAACTCTTCCTGGTGCTAGTATTCCTCCTGAAACAAACACTGGCCCGTCAGCTCGGCTTTGTCCTGTCCTTCGTCCTTGGCCAGATCCTGGCTCTCCTGTGACCTCCACCTAGTACTTGCCTTCCTCCTCCATCTAGGTCACCTCTTCCTCCTCCTAGTTTAGGCCCTCCTCCTCCTTCGTTCCACGTCCTCTTCCTCTGCCTCATCCTGGCCTTCCTTCTCCCCCATATCTTATCCCTCCTCCTTCTCCTGATCCTCTTCTTCTTCTTCTGCCTTGTCCTGCCCCCCCATCACATCTGTCTGGTCCTGGGCCTCCTCCTCCACCTGCTACTGGCTCTCCTCCTCCCAATGACCTTTTTCGCACCTCCTCTGTCTGATCTTCACTCTCCTTTTTCGCCTGGGCCATGCATTCCTCCTACACATGGTCCTGACTCTCCTCACACACCTGGTCCTGGCAATCCTCCTCTGCCTGGTCCTGGCCCTCCTACCCTATCTGGCTCCTCCACCTAGAACTGGCCCTCATCCTCTGCTTGGTCTTGGTTCTCGCCTTTAGCCTGGTCTTAACCCTCGGTTCTCGCCTTTAGCCTGGTCTTAACCCTCTTCCTCCTCATGATTCAGTTCCTCCTCTGCCTGGTCTTGGCTTCCTCCTAAGCTAGATTCTGTGCCTCCTCCTTCTCTTTTGTTGGCCTCCTTCTCGTTCTTTTCCAGGCCGTCCAACTCTTCCTGGTACTGGTAATCTTAATCAACCAAATACTGGCCCTCCTACTCCGGCTACTCCTGGCCTTCATCCTCGGCCAGATCCTGGCTCTCCTGGGACCTCCAACTGGTACTTGCCTTCCTCGTCCATCTAGGTCGCCTCGTCCTCCTCCTAGGCTTGGCCCTCCTCCTCCCTCGATCCAGGTCCTCTTCCTCTGCCTCATCCAGGACTTCCTACTCCTCCAGATCCTGGCCCTCCTCCATCTGCTGATCCTCGTATTCTTCTTCTACCTGGTCCTGGCCCACCCCGATCTGTCTGGTCCTGGCCTCCTCCTCCACCTGATCCTGGCTCTCCTCCTCCCATTGATCTTTTTCCCAGCTCCTCTGTCTGATCTTCACTCCCCTCCTTCGCCTGGGCTTGGCATTCCTTGTCCACATCGTTCTGACCGTCCTCACCCACCTGGTCTTGGCCATTCTCCACTGCCTGGTCCCAGCCTTCTGGCTCTTCCACCGGGCACTGGCGCTCATCCTCTGCTTGGACTGGGTTCTTGCCTTCAGCCTGGTCTTAACCTTCTTCCTCCTTATGATTCAGTTTCTCCTCTGCCTGGTCCTGGCCCTCCTCCTCAGCTAGATCCTGCACTTCCTCCTTCTCTTGGTCTTGGCCTCCTTCTCGTTCTTTTCCTGGCCCTCCAACTGTTCCTGGTACTGGTAATCCTCCTCCACCAAACACTGGCCCTCCAGCTCCGCCTTGTCATGGCCTTCGTCCTCAGCCAGATCCTGGATCTCCTGGGACCTCCACATGGTACTTGCCTTCCTCGTCCATCTAGCTAGCCTCCACCTCCTCCTAGTTTTGGACCTTCTCCTCCCTCGATCCAGGTCCTCTTCGTCTTCCTCATCCTGGCCTTCCTTGTCCTCCAGATCGTGGACGTCCTACTTCTGCTGATCCTCTTCCTCTTCTTCTGCCTTCTCCTGGCCCACCCTCTTCCACCTGGACCTGGGCCTCCTCCTACACCTGCTTCTGGCTCTCCTCCTCACAGTGATGTTTTTCCCACCTCCTCTGTCTCTTCTTTACTCTCCCTGTAGATCGGACAGAGGAGGAGGCAAAAGATCATTTGGAGGAGGAGAGCTAGGAGCAGGTGGAGGAGGAGGCCCAGGACCAGACGGAAGGGGTTGGGCCACGACCAGTTAGAAGAAGAGGACGAGGATCAGCAGCAGGAAGAGGTCGAGGATCTGGAGGAGGAGGAAGGCCAGGATGAGGCAGCGGAAGAGATCCTGGACCGAGGGAGGAGGAGGGCAAAGACTAGGAGGAGGAGGAGGCGATCTAGATGGACGAGGAAGGCAAGTACCAGGAGGAGGTCCCAGGAGAGCCACGATCTGGCCGAGGAAGAAAGCCAGGAGTAGCCGGAGTAGGAGGGCCAGTATTTGGTAGAGGAGGATTACCAGTACCAGGAAGAGTTGGAGGGCCTTGAACAGAATGAGGCCAAGAGCAATAGAAGGAGGCGGCACAGTATCTAGCTGAGGAGGAGGGCCAGGACCAGGCAGAGAAGGAACTGGATCATGAGGAGGAAGAGGGTTAAGTCCAGGTTAAAGGCGAGAACCAAGACCAAGCAGAGGATGAGGGCCAGTGCCAGGTGGAGAGGCCAGATGGGATAGGAGGGCCAGGACCAGGCAGAGGAGGATGGCCAAGACCAGGAGGGTGAGGAGGAGCAGGGGGTGGGTGAGGGGGGGCAGGACTAGGTGGAGGAAGAGGGCCAGGCCCAGGCGAAGGAGGGGAGTGATGATCAGACTGAGGAAGTGTGAAAAATATCGTTTGGAGGAGGAGAGCCAGGAGCAGGTGGAGGAGGAGGCCCAGGACCAGACAGATGGGGATGGGGCAGGACCAGGCATAAGAAGAGGAAGAGAATCAGCAGAAGGAGGAGGGATAGGATATGGGGGAGAAGGAAGGTCTGGATGAGGCATAAGAAGATGACGTGGAACGAAGGAGGAGGAGGGCCAAAACTAGGAGGAGGAAGAGGCGACCTAGATGGAGGAGGAAGGCAAGTACTGGGTGGAGGTCCCCGAAAAGCCAGGATCTGGCCGAGGACGTAGGCCAGGACAAGACAGAGCTGAAGGGCCAGTGTTTGGTTCAGGAGGATTACTAATACCAGTAAGAGTTAGAGGGCCAGGAAAAGAAAAAGAAAGTGGGCAAGACCAAGAGAAGGAGGAGGCGCAGGATCTAGAAGAGGAGGAGGGCAAGGACCAGGCAGAGGAGGAACTGGATCATGAAGAGGAACTGGGTTAAGACCAGTTTGAAGGCGAGAACCAATGCCAAGCAGAGGATGACGGCCAGTGCCAGGTGGAGGAGGCAGATGGGGTAAGAAGGCCAGGACCAGGCAGTAGAGGATGGCCAAGACCAGGTGGCTGAGGAGGGTCAGGAGCATATGGAGGAGGAGTGTCAGGCCCAGGCGATGGAGGAGAGTAAAGATGAGACATAGGAGATGGGAAAAAGATCAATGGGAGGAGGAGGGCCAGGAGCATGCGGAGGAGGAGACCCAGGCCCAGATGGATGGGGGTGGGCCAGCACAAGACAGAAGAAGAAGAGGAAAAGAAGAAGGAGGAGGGCCAGGATCTGGAGGAGAAAGAAGGCCAGGATGACGCAGGGGAATGGGACCTCCCTCGGTACCGAGGGAGGAGGAAGGCAAATACTAAGAGGAAGAGGAGGCGGCCTAGATGGACGAGGAAGACAAGTACCAGGTGGAGGTCCAAAGTGAGCCAGGATCTGGCCGAGGACGAAAGCCAGGACAAGGAGGAGCTGGAGGGCCAGTGTTTGATACGGGAGGATTACCAGTACCAGCAAGAGTTGGAGGGCCAGGAAAAGAACTAGAAGGAGGCCAAGACCAAGAGAAGGAGGAGGCATAGGCTCTAGCTGAGGAGGTGGGCCAGGACTAGGCAGAGGAGGAACTGGATCATGAGGAGGAAGAAGCTTCAGACCAAGCTGAAGGCGATACCCAAGACCAAGCAGAGGATGACGGCCAGTGCCAGGTGGAGGAGCCAGATGGGGTAGAAGGCCCAGGACGAGGCAGTGGAGGATGGCCAAGACCATGTGGGTGAGGGGGGTCAGGACCATGTGAAGAAGGAGTGCCAGGGCCAGGCGAAGGAGGGCAGGGACCATCAGACAGAGGAGGTGGGAAAAAGGTCATTGGGAGGAGGAGAGCCAGGAACAGGTGGAGAAGGAGGCCCAGGACCAAAGTAGAAGGAGGTTGGCCGGGACCAGGCAGAAGAAGAAGAAGAGGATCAGCAGAAGAAGGGATAGGATATGGGTGAGAAGGAAGGCCAGAATGAGGCAGACGAAGAGGACGTGGAACGAAGGAGGAATAGGGCCAAAACTAAGAGGAGGAGGAGGCGATCTAGATGGACGAGGACGAAGGCCAGGACAAGGCGGAGCTGAAGGGCCAGTGTTTGGTTCAGGAGGATTACTAGTACCAGGGAGAGTTGGAGGGCCAGGAAAAGAACAAGAAGGAGGCCAAGACCAGGAAAAGGAGGAGGCACAGGATCCAGCAGAACAGGAGAGCCAGGACCAGGCAGGGGAGGAACTGGATCATGAAAAGGAAGAGGGTTAAGACCAGGCTGAAGGAGAGAAACAAGACAAAGCAGAGGAGGAGGACCAGTGCCAGGTGGAGTTACCAAATGGGTTAGGAGGGCCAGGACCAGTCAGAGGAGCATGGCCAAGGCCAGGTGGGTGAGGAGGGTAAGGACCATGTTGAGGAGCAGTGCCATGCCCTGGCGAAGGAGGGGAGTGAAGATCAGACAGAGGAGTTGGGAAAAAGATTACTTGGAGGAGGAGAGCCAGGAGAAGGTGGAGGAGGAAGCCCAGGACCAGACGGATGGGGGTGGGCCAGTACAAGGCAGAAGAAGAAGAAGAGGACCAGAAGGAGGAGAAGGGCCAGGATCTGGAGGAGAAAGAAGGCCAGGATGACGCAGAGGAATAGGACCTCCCTCGGTCCCGAGGGAGGAGGAGGGCAAAGACTAGGAGGAAGAGAAGGCGGCCTAGAAAGATGAGGAATGCAAGTACCGGGTGGAGGTCAAAGGTGAGCCAGGATTTGGCCGAGGACAAAGGTCAGGACTAGCCGGAGAAGGAGGGCCAGTGTTTGGTGGAGGCGGATTACCAGAACCAGGAAGAGTTGGAGGTCCAGGAAAATATAGAGAAGGACGGCCAAGACCAAGAGAAAGAGGAGGCACAGGATCTAGCAGAGGAGGAGGGCCAGGACCAGGCCGAGGAGGAACTGGATCCTGAGGAGGAAGAGGGTTAAGACCAGGCTGAAGGCAAGGACCAAGACCAAGCAGAGGATAAGGGCCTGGGTCAGGTGGAGGGGCTAGATGGGGTAGGAGGGCCAGGACCAGGCAGTGGAGTATGGCCAAGTCCAGGTGGGTGATGAGGGTCAGGGTCATCTGGTGGAGGAGGAGGTCCAGGCGAAGAAGCAGAGAGTAAAGATGAGACAGAGGAGGTCGGGAAAAGATCACTGGGAGGAGGAGAGCCAGGAGCAGGTGGAGGAGGAGGACCAGACGGAAGAGGGTGGGCCAGGACCAGGCAGAAGAAGAAGAGGATCAGCAGAAGTCGGAGGTCCACGATCTTGAGGAGAAGGAAGGCCAGGATGAGGCAGACGAAGAGAACCTGGATCGAGGGAGGAGGAGGGCCCAAACTAAGAGGAGTACGAGGCGAGGCAGATTTACGAGGAAGGCAAGTACCAGGTGGAGATCCCAGGAGATCCAGGATCTGGCCGAGGACGAAGGCCAGAACAAGGCGGAGCTGGAGGGCCAGTGTTTGGTGGAGGAGGATTACTAGTACCAGGAAGCGTTGGAGGGCCAGGAAAAGAACGGGAAGGAGGCCAATACCATTGGAAGGAGGAGGCGCAGGATCTAGCTGAGTAGGAGGGCCAGGACAAGACAGAGGAGGAACTGGATCATGAGGAGGAAGAGGGTTAAGACCAGGCTGAAGGCGAGAACCAAGACCAAGCAGAGGATGAGGGCCAGTGCCCGGTGGAAGAGCCAGATGGGGTAGAAGGGCCAGGACCAGGCAGTGGAGAATGGCCAAGACCAGGTGGGTGATGACGTGCAGAACGATGTGGAGGAGGTGTGCCAGGCCCAGGAGGAGGGGAGTGAAGATCAGACAAAGGAGGAGGCCACAAGTTCATTTGGCGGAGGAGAGCTGGGAGCAGGTTTAGGAGGAGGCCCAGGACCAGACGGAAGGGAGTGGGCCAGAACAAGGCAGAAGAAGAAGAAGTGGATCAGCAGAAGTAGGAGGTCCACGATCTGGAGGAGAACGAAAGCCAGGATGAGGCAGACGAAGAGAACCTGGATCGAGGGAGGAGGAGGGCCAAAACTAGGAGGAGGAGGAGGCCAGCTAGATGGACGAGGAAGGCAAGTACCAGATGGAGGTCCCAGGAGAGCCAGGATCTGGCCGAGAACGAAGGCCAGGAGCAGCCGGAGTAGGAGGGCCAATGTTTGGTAGAGGAGGAGTACCAGTACCAGGAAGAGCTGGAGGGCCAGGAAAAGAACAAGAAGGAGGTCAAGACCAAGAGTAGGAGGAGGCGGAGGATCCACCTGAGGAGGAATGGCCAGGATCAGGCACAGGAGGAACTGGATCATGAGGAGGAAGAGGGTTAAGACCAACCTAAAGGCGAGAACCAAGACCAAGCAGAGGATAAGGGCCAGTGCCAGGTGGAGGAGTCAGATGGGGTAGGAGGGCCAGGACAAGGCAGAGGAAGATGGCCAAGACCAGGTGGGTGAGCAGGGTCTGGACCATGTGGAGGAGGAGTGCCAGGCCCTGGCGAAGGAGGCGAGTAAAGCTCAGACAGAGGAGGTGGGGAAAAGATCACTGGGCGGAGGAGAGCCAGGAGCATGTGGAGGAGGAGATCCAGGACCAGATAGATAGGGGTGGGCGAGGTCCAGGCAGAAGAAGAAGAAGAGAATCAGCAGAAGGAGGAGGGATAGGATATGGGGGAGAAGGAATGCCAGGATGAGGCAGAGGAAAAGGACGGGGAACGAAGGAGGCGGAGAGCCAAAACTAGGAGGAGGGGAAGGCGACCTAGAAGGAGGAGGAAGCCAAGAACTAGGTGGAGGTCCCAGGAGAGCCAGGATCTGGCCAAGGACGAAGGCCAGGACAAGGTGGAGCTGAAGGGCCAGTGTTTGGGTCAGGAAGGTTACTAGTACCTGGAAGAGTTGGAGGGCCAGGAAAAAAACAAGAAGGAGGCCAAGACCAAGAGAAGGAGGAGGTGCAGGATCTAGCAGTGGAGGAGAGCTGGGTCCAAGCAGAGGAGGAACTGGATCATAATGAGAAATAGGGATAAGACCAAGCTGGAGGCGAGAACCAAGACCAAGCAGAGGATGAGTGCCAGTGCCAGGTGGAGGAGCCAGATGGGGTAGGAGGGCCAGGACCTGGCAGAGGAGGATGATCAAGACCAGGTGTGTGAGGAGGGTCAGGACCATATGGAGGAGGAGTGCCAGGTCCAGGCGAAGGAGGGGAGTGAAGATCAGACAGAGGAGGTGGGAAAAAGATTATTGGGAGGAGGAGAGCCAGGAGCAGGTGGAGGAGGAGGCCCAGGACCAGACAGATGGGGGTGGACCAGGACCAGGCAGAAGAAGAAGAAGAGGATCAGCAGAAGGAAGAGGGATAGGATATGGGGGAGAAGGAAGGCCAGGATGAGGCATAGAAAGAGGACGTGGAACGAAGAAGGAGGAGGGCCAGAACTAGGAGGAGGAGGAGGAGGCGACCTAGATGGAGGAGGAAGGCAAGTACTAGGTGGAGGACTCAGGAGAGCCAGGATATGGCCGAGAACGAAGGACAGGAGAAGGCGGAGCTGAAGGGCCAGTGTTTGGTTCAGGAGGATTACTAGTACCTGGAAGGGTTGGAGGGCTAGGAAAAGAACAGGAAGGGGGCCAAGATCAAGAGAAGGATTAGGCGCAGGGTCTAACAGAGGGTCATCCTAGGGTCATCCTAGGGTCATCCTATGACCCAGATAGGGTCATCCTATCCCGTCTGGACTACTGCACCAGCCTTCTCTCTGATCTCCCATCCTCGTGTCTCTCTCCACTTCAATCCATACTTCATGCTGCTGCCCGGATTATCTTTGTCCAGAAACGCTCTGGGCATATTACTCCCCTCCTCAAAAACCTCCAATGGCTACCAATCAATCTGCGCATCAGGCAGAAACTCCTCACCCTGGGCTTCAAGGCTCTCCATCACCTCGCCCCCTCCTACCTCACCTCCCTTCTCTCCTTCTACAGCCCAGCCCGCACCCTCCGCTCCTCCACCGCTAATCTCCTCACTGTACCTCGTTCTCACCTGTCCCGCCATCGACCCCCGGCCCACGTCATCCCCCGGGCCTGGAATGCCCTCCCTCTGCCCATCCGCCAAGCTAGCTCTCTTCCTCCCTTCAAGGCCCTGCTGAGAGCTCACCTCCTCCAGGAGGCCTTCCCAGACTGAGCCCCTTCCTTCCTCTCCCCTTCGTCCCCCTCTCCATCCCCCCATCTTACCTCCTTCCCTTCCCCACAGCACCTGTATATATGTATATATGGTTGTACATATTTATTACTCTATTTATTTATTTATTTATTTATTTATTTATTTATTTTACTTGTACTTTTCTATCCTATTTATTTTATTTGTTGGTATGTTTGGTTCTGTTCTCTGTCTCCCCCTTTTAGACTGTGAGCCCACTGTTGGGTAGGGACTGTCTCTATGTGTTGCCAATCTGTACTTCCCAAGAGCTTAGTACAGTGCTCTGCCCATAGTAAGCGCTCAATAAATACGATTGATTGATTGATTGATTGATTGATTGATTGAGGAGGGCCAGATCCAGGCAGAAGAGGATCTGGATCATGAAGAGGAAGAGGGTTAAGACGAGCTGAAGGCGAAACCCAAGACAAAGCAGAGGATGAGGGCCAGTGTCAGGTGGAGGAGCCAGATGGGGTAGAAGGTTCAGGACGAGGCAGTGGAGGATGGCCAAGACCAGGTGGGTGAGGAGGGTCAGGACCATGTGGAGGAGGAGTGCCAGGCCCAGGCGTAGGAGGGGAGGGACGATCAGACAGAGGAGGTGGGAAAAAGGTCATTGGGAGGAGGAGAGCCAGGAACAGGTAGATGGAGGTAGGCCAGGACCAGGCAGAAGAAGAAGAAGAGTATCAGCAGAAGGAGGAGGGATAGGATATGGGGGAGAAGGAAGGCCAGGATGCGGCAGAGGAAGAGGACGTGGAACGAAGGAGGAGGAGGGCCAAAACTAGGAGGAGGAGGAGGCGATCTAGATGGACAGGACGAAGGCCAGGACAAGGCGGAGCTGAAGGGCCAGTGTTTGGTTCAGGAGGATTACTAGTACCAGGGAGAGTTGGAGGGCCAGGAAAAGAACAAGAAGGAGGCCAAGACCAGGAAAAGGAGGAGGTACGGGATCTAGCAGAGCAGGAGAGCCAGGACCAGGCAGGGGAGGAACTGGATCATGAAGAGGAAGAGGGTTAAGACCAGGCTGAAGGAGAGAAACAAGACAAAGCAGAGGAAGAGGGCCAGTGCCAGGTGGAGTTACCAGATGGGTTAAGAGGGCCAGGACCAGTCAGAGGGGCATGTCCAAGACCAGGTGGGTAAGGAGGGTAAGGACCATGTGGAGGAGCAGTGCCATGCCCAGGCGAAAGAGGGGAGTGGAGATCAGACAGAGGAGTTGGGAAAAAGATCACTCGGAGTAGGAGAGCCAGGAGAAGGTGGAGGAGGAAGCCCAGGTCCAGACGGATGGGAGTGGGCTAGTACAAGGCAGAAGAAGAAGAGGAAGACCAGAAGGAGGAGGAGGGCCAGGATCTGGAGGAGAAAGAAGGCTAGGATGACGCAGAGGACTATGATCTCCGTCGGTTCCGAGGGAGGAGGAGGGCAAAGACTAGGAGGAAGAGAAGGCGGCCTAGAAAGACGAGGAATGCAAGTACCGGGTGGAGGTCAAAGGTGAGCCAGGATTTGGCCGAGGACAAAGGTCAGGACTAGCTGGAGAAGGAGGGCCAGTGTTTGGTGGAGGAGGATTATCAGAAGCAGGAAGAGTTGGAAGGCCAGGAAAATATAGAGAAGGATGGCCAAGACCAAGAGAAAGAGGAGGCACAGTATCTAGCAGAGGAGGAGGGCCAGGACCAGGCCGAGGAGGTACTGGATCATGAGGAGGAAGTGGGTTAAGACCAGGCTGAATGCAAGAACCCAGACAAAGCAGAGGATAAGGGCCTCGGTCAGGTGGAGGAGCCAGATGGGGTAGGAGGGCCAGGAACAGGCAGTGGGGAATAGCCAAGTCCAGGTGGGTGAGGAGGGTTATTACCATGTGGTGGAGGACGAGGCCCAGGCGAAGAAGCAGAGAGTAAAGATGAGACAGAGGAGGTCGGGAAAAGATCACTGGGAGGAGGAGAGCCAGGAACAGGCGGAGGAGGAGGCCCAGGACCAGACGGAAGAGGGTGGGCCAGGACCAGGCAGAAGAAGAAGAGGATCAGCAGAAGTCGGAGGTCCACGATCTTGAGGAGGAGGAAGGCAAGGATGAGGCAGACGAAGAGAACCTGGATCCTAACCCTAACCCTAACCCTAACCCTAACCCTAACCCTAAACCCTAACCCTTACCCTAACCCTAACCCCTAACCCTAACCCTAAACCCTAAACCCTAACCCTAACCCTAACCTTAACCCTAACCCTAAGACTAACACTAACCCCTATCCCTAACCCCTAACCCTAACCCTAACCCTAACAACCCTAACCCTAACCCTTACCCTAAACCTAACCCTAACCCTAACTCTAACCCCTAACCCTAACCCAACCCTAAGCCTAACCCTAAGATAACCTACTATTAAATCTGTTTTTACCTATCAACCTACTTTTAATGCTAACAGCCTGCTTTTTAGTCTGTTTTTAGCTAACAGCCAATTGTTTAGTCTAAGTGTTAATGCTAACAGCCTGTTTTTGAATCTTTTTATCTTAACAGCCTGTTTTTAAAGCTAACAGCCTACTTTTAATGCTAACAGCCTATTTTAATTTTAAAACAGCTTACTTTTAAATGCTAACCGCCTGTTTTTAAAGCTAACAGTCTATTTTAATGCTGAGCCTACTTTTAAATCTGTTTTCACCTAACAGCCTGCTTTTAAAGCTAATAGCCTACTTTTAAAGCAAACAGCCTACTTTTAAAGCAAACAACCTACTATTATATCTGTTCTTATCTAACAAATTACTTTGAATGCTAACAGCCTAAATTTGAGCCTGGAATCCAGTTCTGACCTGTGGCCTTGGGACCTGAAGAACAGTGTCCAGAAGCCTGGGGGCTGAACAGTCCAGGGCCGACGGGTCACCCCTTCTCCGCCGCACGCATAGACTCTAGTGGCACTCCAATCTAAACCCCGCCCCAACTCCCTACCATTCCTCTGGCTGAAGGAAAGTCAGGCCCCACCCCTCGGGAAAGAAGTGGGAGTTTGACACCGGCTCGCTCCTGTCCCCACCGTCCCAGAGTCCTGGAGTTAGAGTCCACACCCAGGCTGGCCTCCATGCTCCCGGTGGCGGCCAAAGCAAAATTGGGGGATCTCGGAGAGGGCCGAATCCCGTGAGCCACCTTCCCTCACATGGCTATCTCGGGACGGGATTCTGTCAATTCGTCTGGGACCAGAACCCATGGCACGTCCCAAGGCAGCCCCCACTGCTCCAGACCCGGTGCTCCAGGACCGTCCTGATGCCACCTCGTACTCCTAGGTTTCTTTTCTCCCACGGGGTGGGGTCCCTCAGAAGAAGAACGGTTCATCGTTCTCTTTCTGTCTCCGTTCGTAGGTGTTCAGGAATCTGCGGATCATGGACGAGGAGTCGTTTTTCAGAGCTTCAATTTCTGAAAAGGGGTGGTAAAGAACACGTGTGATGCAAGGCAGTCCTCCACTAGAAGCTGTTCCCCTCCCCGACTTTGATCATGCCCCGGGGACATGGGAAGAGTCCTCCACTCCCCATCCAACTCCAATCTCCTGAGCCCATAACTTCCCCTTTCCTCGTTCTGTCCTTCTACGACCACCCACCCAGGGCTGCGGAGATGGGAAAGCCTGAAACACGAGACAGAGGAAAGAAGAAGACAGAGAAATCAACCCGTCAGTGGATGGTATTTCCAGAGCGCTTACCATGTGCAGAGCACTGCATTAAGCGCTAGGGAGACTATAGTCAACTAGAATGAGCAGACAGATCTCCCAGCCCATACGGAGCTAGCAGTCTAGGGGGAAATAGCTGCTAGAGGCTCAGAGGGCCAGCATTCAGAAAGGCGAGTGAAAGAGAAAAGCAAGACAGAGGAAGAAGCACAGAGCATGGCGAGAGACAGAAGAGGGAAAGAGAATGAGAGAGAGAGAGAGAGAGAGAGAGAGAGAGAGAGAGAGAGAGAGAGAGAGAGAGAGAGAGAGAGAGAGAGATTAGGGGACAGATGGAAAGGGTGCGTGTCTTTGTTAGGACTCACTCTGGAAAATGATTTTGTACGTCTTGTCGGAGAGCAGCGGGCTTGTGGGATAGAGAGTGATGGTGTGTACTGTGGGGAAAGGAAGCAAACCATTATTTTCCTCGTTTGTTTGCCCATCCATTCGTCCAATCACTTCCCGGAAGGACTGCTGGAAGGACTTGGCTTTCATATCCAGCCCCCGGAGTCAGGGAGGAGGAGCCAAGAGAAGCCTCCTCTGGGATCTGGCCAAGAAAAGGGGTAGGACCAGATGGTGTGGCATTACTTCGTTGGTTTTTGGTTTATATGTTTGCTTGCTTTCCCCAGTGCCCTCCACTCCCCACTCACCGAGGAACACAACGGCCGCAAATTTCACATCTGGTTGGATGCAGTTGGTATAGGCCAGAACTTGGGAGAAGAAAATGGGAAGGAAGTCCCCAAAGCTCTTCATCTGGGGAGGAGGAGAAGGAGAGTGAGAGACCCCAACCCATCCCAACCTCCTTGACGATGCGCCCCAACTCTCCAACTTCCACTTCCAGTACAGGACACGGGGCTCTCAACCTCCTCCTGGTCCCTTTTGCAAATCAACCCCTCTAGACGGTAAGGTCATTGCGGCCCTGGAACGTGTCCACCAACCATTCAACTGTGCTCTCCGAGGAGCTCGGTACAGTGCTGTTTACGGAATAATTACCCAAAATATCTCACCGATGTGCCCCGCAGGAGGGATCCGCCCCCACAGTTACCACCCCAGATCCAAGGACACCCCTTTCAGCCCCCACCCATCCCTGACGTACTCGCCAAGGCCGTCCAGATGCTACCATAGGCCGTGCTCTCCCTCTCGTCCCACCTCAACATCCATCCGACGACTCTGGAGTCCCTCCAGCCGATATTCTGGGCCAGCCAGAAGAATGTATATCTGGCTTTCTGGAAACAGAGAACCCGAAGGGTTGGTGTCAGGGGGCGGCAGAGCCCCGGACCAGGGGCCCAGAGAGGATGGGTACTGTGGAGGGTGGGGGAAACTCCCTTTGGCCACTGTCAGGTGCTCGTCCTTCAGGTGGAAGAGGATGGGGAGGAGGCAGCAGATCGGCTTATGATGGACACGGGGTTTTGGAACCGTCAGACAGCTGCTGGCCATGGCTGCCAGCAGCTCCAGGGTTGCCACCCGCACTTGGGGTCTCTCCTGAGGAGAAATCCCCGGTGGAGTGTGTGGGAGGGGCAGGAGATGAGGGGAGGGCTGCGGGCACCGGAGCGGGGGTTGGGGACCCCAGGGCAGGGACAACGTTGGGACTGAGGTCTTCGGGGGGAGAGTAAGGAGCGAGGACATCGCCGGCATTGGGGGGGAGACGCAGTGCCGGGCGGGGGGCGGGGTGAGCCGTGGCTCGCCGCGGGTCTGACGAGCTGCGGAAGGGCAGCTAATGCCCCGAGCCCTGTGGGAGCTGTGGAAGCGGCCGCCTCTGGGCTCTGGCACAGCTGGGGTCGGGGCGGGAGTTCCCGGGCTCCGGCTCTGCGGCGGCTGCTCCCCTGTCCCCTCGAAACCCTCAGACATACGTCGTCAAGGAACGGGTTCAGCATGAGGACGATATCCTTATGGAGGTGGCCGAGCCCCCCACTGCCCAGGCTGCGGGCGGTGAGAGTCGCCGCGTCCATGGCCGCTAGGAGCCCCTCCTGGTCCTTCTGGGTGATGCCCTCCAGGAGGAAGGGGAGCTGAGCAAGGAGCACTGGGTCCTGAGGAGACGAGGGCAAAGAGGGCGACGGTGAGGCGGTCCGCACCGAGACGGCTCCCCTCGTCCCTTGATCCCGGCTCCCCCCCGGACTGCCCACCCCGGGGCCGCCCCCGACCGCTCCCGGGAGTCCTTTGTCGCCCCGCTTCCCCTGCCCGATCTGGGCCCTCCCCGGGGGCGGGGTGCTCTCAAAGACTGTCCGGGTCCCGGGCTGGTGTTCCCCCCGGCCCTACACCCTATGGGGTGGCCCTAGGGCTGGGCCCCTGACCTTGCCGTGGTTGAGGGGCAGGCTGGTGAGGGCCTGCAGGCTGATGGCTCGCACCACGGGGTCGGGGTCCTTTAGGCCGTCCCGGAAGATGAACTGCACGACCTCGGGATCCAGGGCAGTCTCCATGCAGGGCGTCCAGATCAACTGTCACAGAAAACCGTGTCTGCGAGTGGACCACGTAGGCGAAGGGGGCAGGAGTCTGATGCTCGGGAAGGCGGAGCCGGGACCCGCAGAGAGGGGGCAACGAGTGCCAAGCTGTTTGGGACGGGGGCGGGGACCAGTACCTTCCCGCTCCTCTCCAACCTCTGCCCACCATCTCACCAGGGGTTCGGGGTCCGGGGGTCCCTGGCTGAAGGTGACAGTGCCCACCGCGGATCCGAGCCGTCTCTCCGGGGCCCTGGACCCCTGTTCCTACCTCGGCCAGCAGCCGCATGGCCACACTCCGGCCCTGCGGGTCTTTCTCCTGCAAAGAGCTGGCCACCATTTGCAGGAGTTCGGCCACCATCGGGCAACTTCTCTGAACCAGGGTCCTGGGGGAAAGAGCCCCGCAGGGCTGAACTCAGAGAGGAGTCCGGGAAGCCCCGGGGCAAGGGAATAGGAGCTCGGGGAGGGCCAAGGGTAGGGCAGTTAACTGCGGAGGCTACTCCACACTCGCTCGTCCAGACCAATTTCTTGGGGGATCCTGCCCACCCCGTCTATCTCTCTCTCTCTCATACACACACACACACACACACACACACACACACACACACACACACACACACACACACACACACACACACACCCCTGGCCAGAAGGGCCACGGCCTCCTGGAAGGTGTTGAGGGATGAGAAGAGGTGCCAACCATCTTGCAACTCCATGGCTATGAAGCTCTGCCAACATCCTCTGGTGGACAGAAGCCCCCTCAGGGCCTCCAGGGTCGTCCTGAAAGCAACGAGGGTTTGGGGGTTCAGGGCGGGGTGGGTGGTGCGAGAGGACTAGAGGGTGTCCGTCAGTCCTGCCGATTCTGGGCATGTCCCCAAAAAGTCTGTCCTGTCACAGGTAAGCCCTACGCCCAGAGGTAGGACACACGAGACCTGACCTCCAAATCCTGCCATGTTTGGTCCCCAGCCCAGCAGGGACAATCTGGACCAGGAGCTCCCTGGAATTTCTGCCATCTCCGGCCTCCCAGACCCACGGCCCATCGGCTCCCCGGCCCCTTGGAGCCCCCGGCCCCAATTCAGAGTCCTCGAGGGATCTGTCCGGTGATCGGGGGATGAGCCATCCGCACTTGGAGTATCTCCTTCACGGGTCCCTCTTCCCCAGCTCCACATCCCTCCGGTCGCTCACCTCCAGGGACTGAGGGCAGAGGGGACGGTGGGCTCCACGGCCAAGAGCACTCGTTCCCCCACCAGGCCCAGCTCCAGCACATAGTGGATCTGGATGATGAAGGCCAGGAAGAGCTGGGGGAGGAGTCGAGCCACAGCCTCCGAGTACTCCACAGCAAAGAGAAGCTCATATAGAGTGATCACAGCCTGGTGGGGTGGCACATGGGCTCATCCAGAAATTCCCCCCAACCCGACCTGCCCCCTGGCCTCTGTCCACGCCTCCCTTTGACCCCACACCCGGGGCCCACTCTGAGCCGAAACCCCGGGCAGGGATAGGCAGCACCCAGCTCGGTGGCCCCTCTCGGGGCTTGGCCCCCTGTGCCCTCGAGGACAGCCCCCGCCTCCCACCCCTGGCGCCCTGGGCAACCTCCCCAGGCAGCAGGGGATGGGTCGGAGGGAGTGGGAAGAGGTGGGGCAGGGGTGGGGCTCAGTGCTAAGGGCTGCGGGCTCCAGCCAGGCCTGTCCTTCGATCCGTTCTTCTGGGTCTCACCTCGATGGAGCCTCGGGTGTGCCTCTCCCACTCGGTCCCGTTGCTCTCCTCAGGTAGAGGTCATACCAACACTCTACGGAGCAGTTCCCGCATCATGCAGGAGGCGATGGAAGCATCCGCCCCGACAGATTTCCAAACCTCAAGGACCTGCCTGTAGAGCCACAATCCGGACTCAACTTTTCCCACCTCTCCCCCGGCACCGGCCGAGGGTCCCGCTCCAGAGGGGACCAAGGCATTGCGAGGACCCTGGATTGCAGCCTTGGGGGCCTGGGAATCTCCCCACCACTCACCTGCCTGCACCTCCCACCCAGGACCGGCCCCTCAGGAGGAGACCAAGGAGAGCCGAGGCCCCCAAGCTCCATACAACTGCCGAAGTTCGCCCTAGGCCCCCACCCCAGAGGTATCCGTTGTCTTTCATCCCGGGTCTGTCCCAGCTGGGGCCTTTCCGTCCCGAGGCGCTGGGGGGCGATGGTGGCCGTACCTGTTCAGAGGTATTGAGTACTCGAGGAAGACCTGCACTGTCTCCCGAGTGTGGTGACAGGCCAGCAGGGCCAGGGCTTCCTTGAAGAGGGTCTTCCCAGCCTGGGGGTCGGAGGAGATGTGGTGCTCCAACATGCTCCTTGCCAAGTAGGCCGCCTGTAGGTCAGTGGGGAGGCAGACGGTCAAAGTCGAACTCGACAACCCCGCCAGACATCCCTTCCCGTCGTGTCCCCCACTCCCACCGACCCCCCTCCGCCCCCACCCCACGAACCCTGCCCGGCCCGGCCGTCTGGGCCTCAAGCAGCAAAGCGGTGAAGGCCCCACCGCCTCCCAGGCCCAGGCCTGCTAGTATGGCTCCGGTCCACAGAGCAGGGGACCGGAAGTGCTGGCGAACTGAGTGGGGAGAAGCCGCAGAAGGGAGAGAGAGAGACTCCCACTCCTCAAGAACGTCCAGTGGTTGCCCGTCCACTTCCACAGCAGGCAGAAACTCCTCACCAGTGGGTAAGCACACCGCCACCTTGCCCCCTATTTCCTGCTGATTTTCGATGCGCACTTTGCACTTCTAATGCCAACTTCCTCACTGTACTTACTCTATTCAAGGTACTCACTCTACCTCCATCTCATCCAGACTTCTGCCAACCTATCGCCCATGACACACCTCTGGCCTGGAACGCCCTCTCTCCTCAGATCCGACAGGCAATGACTTACTGAAGGCACATCTCCTCCACGAAGTCTTCCCTGACTAAGCCCCCGCCCTCTGCTCTTCTCCCACTCGCTTCTGCGTCACCATGACCTGCTCTCTTTATTCATTCCCCCAGTCAGCCGGTCAGCCAGCCAGCCCCACTGCACTCACGTCCATATCTCTCATTTTTTGCTTTCTCTTACTATCTGTCTCCCCCCTCTAGACTGACAGCACATGATGGACAGGGAATGGCTTCATATGCTGTTATATCGGACTCTCCCATTCGTTTAGTACAGTGCTCTGAACACCGGAAGTGCTTAAAATATGATTGACTGACTGATTTTTCCTGTTCTTGGTTGTTTAGTATTCTTCACTGCCCTTATAAAACTCCCATTTTTAAAAATTTGATAGACTCATAAATAGATATTCCAAAGAGTCCTGTCCTGTGGAACGATTTTGAGTATTGCCCCACTGCGCTACTGCTCGTTCAGTTGGGTGTAACCGAAAATAAAGCAGGATTGGGTATTCGGAAAACTACTTTATGTGCACACCGCCACGATTCCCAGGGCCACATTTCACCTGCAACGGTACCCTAAGAAGTTGTGTTGTGCAACAGGGACATCATTGAATAGTACAGACATACGGGAAGATAGAAAATTAGGAAAATGTAGGTCTCAGAATGCCTAATCCTTTGGTTTACAGATCTGGAAAAATTGCCATTGCAGATAAAACGTGCCAGTTTTGTGGAGATGACAGATGGGGAGAAATGATATGTTCACTTTAGTTACTGATTTCTATTCATTCATTCCTTCACTCAGTCCTTCAATCGCAGACATTGAGCGCTTACAGTGTGTCCGGCATTGTACTAAGCGCTTGGGAGAGTAAACTAGAACAACCAACAAACACATTCCTGTCCACGACGTGCTTACAGTCTTGAGGGGGCGACAGGCATTAATATAAATCAGTAAATGATAAATAGATAAAAATTCAATAAATTACAGTTCTAAGCAGATTCATACCGATGTGTCGGGGGGGATCAGAGTGAAGATGAATGAAGGAGCAAGTGAGAGCGGCACAGAAGGGAGTGGGAGAAGAGGAGAGGAGGGCCTAGTCAGGGTAGGCTTTTTGGAGGAGAAGTGCCTTCACTAAGGTTTCGAAGTGGGGGACAGAAAGTATCTGAAGCAGAGAAGAAGCGTGGCTCAGTGGGAAAAGCCCGGGCTTGGGAGTCAGAGGTCGGGGATTCTACTCCCGGCACCACCACTTGACAGCTGTGTTACCTTGGGCAAATTACTTAACTTCTCTGTGCCTCGGTTACCTCATCTGTAAAATGGGAATTAAGACTGTGAGCCCCAAGTGGGACAACCTGATAACCTTGTATCTATTCCAGGGCATCATCCCCGTCAGTTCTTTCGTACATTCAACTCCCTTCTCAGGCCACCGGTTCCTCCCCCTCCTCCTTCCCTCACCCCCAACGATCTGGCCTCCTACTTCATTGATAAAATAAAATCCATCAGGTCCGACCTCCCCAAAGTCACTCCCCCACCTTCTCCAGCCCCCCGGCTCACAACACTCTCTGCTACTCTCCCATTCTTCCCAGCAGTATCCTCAGAGGAACTCTCCTCCCTCCTCTCAAGTGCTACTCCGGCCACCTGTGCTTCTGACCCCATTCCCTCTCATCTCATGAAATCTCTCGCTCCGTCCCTTCTCCCCTCCTTAGCTTCCATCTTCAACCGCTCACTCTCCACTGGTTCCTTCCCCTCTGCCTTCAAACATGCTCATGTCTCTCCCATCCTAAAAAAATCCTCTCTTGACCCCACCTCACCTTCTAGTTATCGCCCCATCTCCCTCCTACCGTTCCTTTCCAAACTCCTTGAACGAGGTGTCTACACGCGCTTCCTCGAATTCTTCAACACCAACTCTCTCCTCGACCCCCTCCAGTCTGGCTTCCGTCCCCTACGTTCCACAGAAACTGCCCCCTCAAAGGTCACCAATGACCTCCTGCTTGCCAAATCCAACAGCTCATACTCTATCCTAATCCTCCTCGACCTCTCAGCTGCCTTCGACACTGTGGACCACCCCCTTCTCCTCAACACGCTATCCGACCTTGGCTTCACAGACCCCGTCCTCTCCTCTTATCTCTCGGGTCGTTCATTCTCAGTCTCTTTTGCAGGCTCCTCCTCCTCCTCCCATCCCCTTACTGTGGGGGTTCCCCGAGGTTCAGTTCTCGGTCCCCTTCTGTTCTCGATCTACATTCACTCCCTTGGTGACCTCATTTGCTCCCACGGCTTCAACTACCATCTCTACGCTGATGACACCTAAATCTACATCTCTGCCCCTGCTCTCTCCCCCTCTCTCCAGGCTCGCATCTCCTCCTGCCTTCAGGATATCTCCATCTGGATGTCTGCCCGCCACCTAAAACTCCAAGACTGAACTCCTTGTCTTTCCTCCCAAACCCTGCCTTCTCCCTTACCTTCCCATCACTGTGGACGGCACTACCATCCTTCCCGTCTCACAAGCCCGAAACCTTGGTGTCATCCTCGACCCCGTTCTCTCATTCACCCCTCACGTCCAAGCCGTCACCAAAACCTGCCGATATCAGCTCCGCAACATTGCCAAGATCCGCCCTTTCCTCTCCATCCAAACCGCTACCCTGCTCGTTCAAGCTGTCATCCTATCCCGTCTGGACTACTGTATCAGCCTCCTCTCTGATCTCCCATCCTCGTGTATCTCCCCACTTCAATCCATACTTCATGCCGCTGCCCGGATTGCCTTTGTCCAGAAACGCTCTGGGCATGTTACTCCCCTCCTCAAAAATCTCCAGTGGCTACCAATCAATCTGTGCATCAGGCAGAGACTCCTCACCCTCGGCTTCAAGGCTCTCTATCACCTCGCCCCCTCCTACCTCACCTCCCTTCTCTCCTTCTACAGCCCAGCCCGCACCCTCCGCTCCTCTGCCGCTAATACTCTCACCGTGCCTCGTTCTCGCCTGTCCCGCCGTCGACCCCCGGCCCACGTCATCCCCCTGGCCTGGAATGCCCTCTCTCCCAACATCCGCCAAGCTAGCTCTCTTCCTCCCTTCAAGGCCCTACTGAGAGCTCCCCTCCTCCAGGAGGCCTTCCCAGACAGAGCCCCCTCCTCGTTCTCTCCCCCTCGTCCTCCTCTCCATTCCCCCGTCTTATCTCCTTCCCTTCCCCACAGCACCTCTATATATGTATATATGGTTGTACATATTTATTACTCTATTCATTTATTTATTTATTTTCCTTGTACATATCTATTCTATTTATTTTATTTTTTTAATATGTTTGGTTTTGTTCTCTGTCTCCCCCTTCTAGACTGTGAGCACACTGTTGGGTAGGGACTGTCTCTATATGTTGCCAACTTGTCCTTCCCAAGCGCTTAGTACAGTGCTCTGCACACAGTAAGCGCTCAATAAATACGATTGATTGATTGATTGATTGATTGATTGGAACATTGTAAGCGCTGAAGGAATACCATTACAATTACTATTGTTGTCTGTCTGATATGAAAGAGGGCGTGCATTCTGGGCCAGAGGGAGGATGTGGGCGAGAGGTCGACGGCAAGATAGAAAGGATCACGGGAAAGTGAGAAGATTAGCGTTAGAGGAACGAAGCATGCTGCCTGGGTTGAAGTAGGAGAGAAGCAAGGTGAGGTAGGAGGGGACAAAGCGATGAAGTGCTTTAAAGGCCAGGGTGAGGAGTGTTTGTTTGAAACAAAGCTGGATAATAATACAATAATAATGATGATGGAATTCGTTAGGTGCTTACTATGTGCAAAGCACTGTTCTAAGTGCTGGGGGGATACAGGGTGATCACGTTGTCCCACGTGGGGCTCACAGTCTTAATCCCCATTTTACAGATGAGGTAACTGAGGCTCAGAGAAGTTAAGTGACTTGCCCAAGGTCACACAGCAGAAATGTGGGGGAGCCGGGATTAGAACCCATGACCTCCAACTCCCAGGCCCGTGCTCTTTCCACTGATAAGCCCCCAGCTGGAATTTCTTGGGGAGTGGGGAAACAGGGTCTGAACGTTTTTGCAGGAAAATGTTTCAGGAAGCAGAATGGAGTGTGGAGTGGAGTGTGGAGAGAGAGGAGGCAGGGAGGTCAGCAAGGAGGCTGTTACACTAATCAAGGAGGGATAGAATAAATGTTTGCATCAGTATGATAGCCGATTGGATGGAGTGGAAGGGGGGATGGGGGCGATATTGTGAAGGTAGAATTGAGGGAATTGATTGCTGGCCGGACTGTGTGGGTGGAAGGGGATAGTGGAGTCGATGCTCATGCCAAGGTTATGGGCTTCCTGTGCCCATCTTCCAGGAATTTTTGTGATATTTAGCATTCCATTTTCTGTTGAGTTTCTTTTTGTGAGGATGGGACCCTGTATATATGGGTACACGGTGGGTCTCCAATTTAGACGTGGCAAATGAGAGAATGCCCTCCTGTCTGGGAAATCCTCAGCCTAACGGTTGAGCAGCCAAAAAGGCACAATGGGCTCAGGAAAGGATTTGGATAAGGCAAAGGTCCAGGAGCTTTCCTGTGTGATACAATTACCTTCTAGAGCCCCACCTTTAGGGAAACGGGGAAGTAGCCGGAGTAGTATTTCCCTGTGGGAGCAGGGGGATGTGACTACCGCCTAATTGTGACTTGAGGAGAGTGAGGGAGGTCTCAGGTGACAGACAGCCCCAAGACCAGGAAACCATAGAGCATCCCCAAATCATTTATTGGTCATCATGTCCGTCTCCCGCTTCTAGACTGTAAGCTTGTTGGGGACAGAAATTTGTCCACAGACTCTACGGTGTGGTACTCTCCCAAGATCTTAGTCCAGTGATCACTCAATGGATACCATCGATCGATGGCGCTGGCTTACATCAGAGGGACTGGCTACAATCAGGGTTTATTGTATTGGTTAAGCACTTGGCATGTGGCAGTCACTGCACTTAACGCTGCTGTAGGTGCACGATTATTGGGATGGATACAGTAGCTGTACCACATAGGGCTCAGTGTCTTGATCCCCATTTTTAACATGAGGGAGCTGAGGCCCAGAGATGTGGAGTGACTTGCTAAGATCACAAAGCAGTCAGGTAGCAGAGCCAGGATTGGAATACAGGCCCTTCTGTCTCCCAGGCCTAGGGTCTAGGAGACACTGGGCAACTCTGCCTCTTTCTGTGACTTGTTTCACACCACTGTGCCTTGTGTCTCTCAGTTGGTCTACAATCCCGAGCACCCCACCCCAACACGCCACTTACTGCTTGACATCAAAGGTCAATCCCACTCCCCGCCCCTCCCTCCTCAGACCCCTCCCTCCCCCCACCCCCGGGTTCCTACCTGATTTTCTAAGGCTGTGTTCACCTGAAGCAGGATGGAGAGTATCCGCATTGCCTGCCCCATCCTGGTCAGGTTGGGGCTCCTCAAACAATTCAGGACTTGGAGGGAGAGATTAATCAGCTGGGGCGAGGTTAGGTTCCTGATCCAGGACTGGTGGGAGGAGAAGCGGGGATCAAGGAGCGATCGCACATTCTGACCACTTAATAGGAAGAACAATGATAGCAATAATAATAGTAGTACTTGTGACATTTGTTAAGAGTTTACAGTGGGCCAGGCACTATATAAATCCCTGGGGTGGGTCCAAGCAAATCGGGTTAGACATAGTCCTCGTAGCACCTGGGGCACACTTTGTCAATCCCCATTTTCCAGTTGAGGGAACTGAGGTCCCGAGAAGTGAAATGACTTACCCAAGGTTCCATAGCAGACAGATAGAGCAGGGATTAGAACTCGTAGCCTTCTGACTCCCAGGCCCCCTGGCCTATCCCCTCCCCACTCCCGCCTCACATAGCAGGGAGACCCTCCCCTCCCCGCCCTTTCCCCAGCCTCACACCCCCGGCCCCGGAGAGGCCCAGGCCTAGAGGAATGACCAGGCCCGGGGAGTGTTGGCTCTTACCACCAGATCGCCGTGGGACTGGGATCCGTAGAGCTCACTGAGCACGAGATCAAAACACTGTTCTGGGAAGGAGGGAGAAACCCCGCGGTGAGAACTCGCTCAGTGATGACGATGATGGTATTTGTTAAGCGCTGACTATGTGCCAAGCATTGTACTTGGATCTCTTTGCCCCCTGCCCCCAATTCCCTCCCCCAGACACCCCGCCAGCTCCAGAAAATTCTGAGGACGGGGCTACACCCGGCCCCTCGCAACCCCCCTACCAAGCCCCCCCCCCTCAAAACCAGGCCTCTGCACCCCACCCTCCATCTCCTCTTTCTGTTAACTTTGGTTACGGTACTTGCTATGCGCTTAATCTGTGCCAGACACTCTATTAAGCGATAAGGTAAACAGAAGGTAATTGTGTTGAACACAGTCCATGTCTCACATACGGACTCACAATCGATCCCCATTTTCTTGATGAGGTAACTGAGGCATGGGGAAGTGACCTGACCTGCCCAAGGTCACCCAGCAGACAGGGGCAGAGCAGGGATCAGAACCCAGGTCCTTCTGTCTCCCAGGCCCACACTCTGTCCACTACCGTGTCCCAGGCTCCTCACCGTTGCTCATCACTTCCTCCTTGAACTCTGTGTCCTCGGGGGCTGGAGCGACCCGGGAGGTGCTCATCACTTCCTCCTTGAACTCTGTGTCCTCGGGGGCTGGAGCGACCCGGGAGGTGCTCATCACTTCCTCCTTGAACTTTGTGTCCTCGGGGGCTGGATCGACCCGGGAGGGGCGGGCGAAAAGCCGCCTGAAATGAGCCTTTAGGGCCCATTCCAGGAAGCGCCGCATCCTGGAGGTCTCACTCGCAGAAAAAATTCTCCTGGAGCCGTAGGAAGAGTTGAAAGAGAAGGAGACGTAAAAGGGGGTTGAAAGAGGCTCCTGGAATGGGACACCTACCTCTCCCAGTCCCCGGCCTCAGCCTCACCTCGAAGGTTAAGAAAGAGGGGGGGGAGAGGCACCTCCAGCACCTCCCATAATAATAATAATAATAATAATAATAACAATAATAATTGGCATTTGTTAAGCGTTTACTATGTGCAAAGCACTGTTCTAAGCGCTGGGGAGGATACAGGGTGATCAGGTTGTCCCATGTGGGGCTCACAGTCTCAATCCCCATTTTACAGATGAGGTAACTGAGGCCCAGAGAAGTTAAGTGACTTGCCCAAGATCATACAGCAGACACCTCACCTTCTAGTTATCGTCCCATATCTCTCCTACCATTCCTTTCCAAACTCCTTGAACGAGTTGTCTACACGCGCTGCCTAGAATTCCTCAACAACAACTCTCTCCTCGACCCCCTCCAGTCTGGCTTCCGTCCCCTTCATTCCACGGAAACTGCGCTCTCAAAGGTCACCAATGACCTCCTGCTTGCCAAATCCAACGGCTCATACTCTGTCCTAATCCTCCTCGACCTTTCAGCTGTCTTTGACACTGTGGACCACCCCCTTCTCCTCAACACGCTATCTGACCTTGGCTTAACAGACTCCGTCCTCTCCTGGTTCTCCTCTTATCTCTCCGGCCGTTCTTTCTCAGTCTCTTTTGCAGGCTCCTCCTCCCCCTCCCATCCTCTTACTGTGGGGGTTCCCCAAGGTTCAGTGCTTGGTCCCCTTCTGTTCTCAATCTACACTCAATCTACAATGGAGATGCGGCGTGGCTCAGTGGAAAGAGCCCGGGCTTTGGAGTCAGAGGTCGTGGGTTCAAATCCCGGCTCCACCAACTGTCAGCTGTGTGACTGTGGGCAAGTCACTTAACTTCTCTGGGCCTCAGTTACCTCATCTGTAAAATGGGGATTAAAGCTGTGAGCCCCCCGTGGGACAACCTGATCACCTTGTAACCTCCCCAGGGCTTAGAACAGTGCTTTGCACATAGTAAGCACTTAATAAATGCCATTATTATTATTATTACACTCACTCCCTTGGTGACCTCATTCGCTCCCACGGCTTCAACTATCATCTCTACGCTGATGACACCCAGATCTACATCTCTGCCCCTGCTCTCTCCCCCTCCCTCCAGGCTCGCATTTCCTCCTGCCTTCAGGACATCTCCATCTGGATGTCTGCCCGCCACCTAAAGCTCAACATGTCGAAGACTGAGCTCCTTGTCTTCCCTCCCAAACCTTGTTCTCTCCCTGACTTTCCCATCTCTGTTGACGGCACTACCATCCTTCCCGTCTCACAAGCCCGCAACCTTGGTGTCATCCTCGACTCCGCTCTCTCATTCACCCCTCACATCCAAGCCGTCACCAAAACCTGCCTGTCTCAGCTCCGCAACATTGCCAAGATCCGCCCTTTCCTCTCCATCCCAACCGCTACCCTGCTCATTCAAGCTCTCATCCTATCCCGTCTGGACTACTGCACCAGCCTTCTCTCTGATCTCCCATCCTCGTGTCTCTCTCCACTTCAATCCATACTTCATGCTGCTGCCCGGATTATCTTTGTCCAGAAACGCTCTGGGCATATTACTCCCCTCCTCAAAAACCTCCAATGGCTACCAATCAATCTGCGCATCAGGCAGAAACTCCTCACCCTGGGCTTCAAGGCTCTCCATCACCTCGCCCCCTCCTACCTCACCTCCCTTCTCTCCTTCTACAGCCCAGCCCGCACCCTCCGCTCCTCCACCGCTAATCTCCTCACTGTACCTCGTTCTCACCTGTCTCGCCATCGACCCCCGGCCCACGTCATCCCCCGGGCCTGAAATGCCCTCCCTCTGCCCCTCCGCCAAGCTAGCTCTCTTCCTCCCTTCAAGGCCCTGCTGAGAGCTCACCTGCTCCAGGAGGCCTTCCCAGACTGAGCCCCTTCCTTCCTCTCCCCCTCGTCCCCCTCTCCATCCCCCCATCTTACCTCCTTCCCTTCCCCACAGCACCTGTATATATGTATATATGGTTGCACATATTTATTACTCTATTCATTCATTTATTTATTTTACTTGTACATTTCTATCCTATTTATTTTATTTTGTTGGTATGTTTGGTTTTGTTCTCTGTCTCCCCCTTTTAGACTGTGAGCCCACTGTTGGGTAGGGACTGTCTCTGTGTTGCCAATTTGTACTTCCCAAGCGCTTAGTATAGTGCTCTGCACATAGTAAGCGCTCAATAAATACGATTGATTGATTGATTGATTGATTGACATGTGGTGGAGTCGGGATTCGAACCCATGAGCTCTGATTACAAAGCCCGTGCTCTTCCCACTGAGCCACGCCATAACTGCCGCTGCCCTCCCCTCCTCCCCTCCCCTTCGCCTCCTCACTTCTCCTGCTTCTCAGCCCCTGCTACCCCTCGGCTCCCAGCCCCTGGCCCCAGACTGGACCCCCGCCCGTTCCCCTTCTCTTGCCCTCCCAGCTGACCACATCCCGGGCCCACGGACACAAGAGTGGACTGACCGGATGAATCGAGACATTCCTCTGATCGTTATCACTCGACGCTACTCTACTTTGCTCTACTTTACTGTTCGCTAATCTAACTAAAGTCCCCTTCCCCAGCCCAACGAGTCCCCCCCTCCACCTAGCCCCTCTCTAGCCCCCCTCCCTATCCCACAACAAGCCCCCTCGCCTCTTCCTAGCCCTCCCCAAACACCTTCCCTCAACAAATAAACGAAATCCTTCTCTTTCCTCTCTACGATCCAATCTACTCTCAAGCTCCGAACCACCAAACAACCACGGAAAGCACCACTAACTCTCCAACCACTACCAACACCTCGGCCAACGGTCCAATGAACACTTCCTGTCCCCAACGGTCAGACCCCTCGCGCCCGGGCTCTGACGTCAGTAGTACATGGAAATCGGTTGCCAGGCAGGGCTCGAGCCCCTCTCCTTTTCGCTCCCCCGCCCCTCCTTTCCTCCTCACGATCCCCCCAGCCCCCGCCCAACCTATGGTCTCTGACCTGCAGTCTTCGTCCATGTGTCCTGAGGATCTGCCTTTTCCCGGCTTTCTTTGTGGACTGTGCCCCCTGCCCCCCCTCACCTCTCCCACATACATATCTATTCTAGAATTTGAGCCCGTTGTCGGGTAGGGACCATCTCTATATGTTGCCAACTTGTACTTCCCAAGTGCTTAGTACAGTGCTCAGCACACAGTAAGCGCTCAATAAATACGATTGAATGAATGAATTAAAGAAGGAAAGACATAAATATACTAAAGAAACAGATATAATATATTAATATAATAATTACATAATATATTATATTAATATAATGTAAATTACACACACACACACTCATATATTCTAGACTGTGAGCCCGCTGTTGGGTAGGGACTGTCTCTGTGTGTTGCCAACTTGTACATCCCAAGCGCTTAGTGCTCTGTACACAGTAAGCGCTCAATAAATATTATTGAATGAACATATATATATATATATATATATATATATATATATATGTATATTCTAGACTGTGAGCCCATTGTCGGGTAGGGACCGTCTCTATATGTTGCCAACTTGTACTTCCCAAGCGCTTAGTACAGTGCTCTGCACACAGTAAGCTCTCAATAAATACAATTGAATGAATGAATGAAAGAAGGAAAGACATACATATACTAAAGAAACAGATATATTAATATAATAATTATATAGTATATTATATTAATATATTAATATAATGTAAATTATACACACATGCACATATATTCTAGACTGTGAGCCCGTTGTCGGGTAGGGACCGTCTCTATATGTTGTGCCAACTTGTACTTCCCAAGCGCTTAGTACAGTGCTCTGCACACAGTACATGCTCAATAAATACGATTGAATGAATGAATGAAAGGAGACACATATACTAAAGAAACAGATATAATATATTAATATAATAAATTATATTAATATAATAAATTATATTAATATATGAATATAATGTAAATCATATATACACACGCATATATATTCTAGACTATGAGCCCATTGTCGGGTAGGGACCGTCTCTATACGTTGCCAACTTGTACTTCCCAAGCGCTTAGTACAGTGCTCTGCACACAGCAAGTGCCCAATAAATACGATTGAATGAATGAATGAAAGAACGAAAGAAAGACATATACTCAAGAAACAGATATATTAATATAACAATTATGTAATATATTAATATAATGTAAAACACACACACACACACACACGTATTCTAGACTGTGAGCCTGTTGTCGGGTAGGGACCGTCTCTATTCATTGCCAACTTGTACTTCCCAAGCGCTTAGTACAGTGCTCTGCGCACAGTGCTCAATAAATACGATTGCATGAATGAATGAAAGAAGGAAAGACATAAATATACTAAATAGATACAATATATCAATATAATATTATCATACTAACATAATATAATGTGAATTGCACACACGTGTGTATATATGTATATATGTGTGTATATAAGTATATATGTGTGCATATGTGTACACATATGTGTGTATATGTGTATGTATGTATGTGTATATATACACATACATACATATCAATCAATCAATCAATCGTATTTATTGAGCGCTTACTATGTGCAGAGCACTGTACTAAGCGCTTGGGAAGTACAAATTGGCAACATATAGAGACAGTCCCTACCCAACAGTGGGCTCACAGTCTAAAAGGGGGAGACAGTGAACAAAACCAAACATACTAACAAAATAAAATAAATAGAATAGATATGTACAAGTAAAATAATAAATAAATAGAGTAATAAATATGTACAAACATATATGCATATATACAGGTGCTGTGGGGAAGGGAAGGAGATATGTGTAAATGTGTACATATACATATATAGAGAGAAGCAGCGTAGCTCAGTGGAAAGATCACGGGCTTTGGAGTCAGTGGCCGTGGATTCAAATCCTGGCTCCGCCAATTGTCAGCTGTGTGACCTTGGGCAAGTCACTTCACTTCTCTGGGCCTCAGTTACCTCATCTGTAAAATGGGGGTTGACTGTGAGCACCCCGTGGGACAACATGATCACCTTGTATCCCCCCAGCGCTTAGAACAGTGCTTTGCACATAGTAAGCACTTAATAAAAATGCCATCATGATTATTTTTAGACTGTGAGCCCACTGTTGGGTAGGGACTGTCTCTATATGTTGCCAACTTGTACTTCCCAAGCGCTTAGTACAGTGCTCTGCACACAGTAAGCACTCAATAAATACGATTGATTGATTGATGTATGTGTGTATATATATATCTATATATGCGTATATGTATAAGTGTGTATATATACATAGATATGTATGTGTGTGTATGTATATATATGAATGTTTGCATATATATGTGTTTGTATGTGTCTGTGTTTACACACACACACACACACACACACACACACACATATAAAACCAAGGCCATGCGCAGTGTGGGAGGTGAAGCACGTGGGCCGGGCCCTTCTCCTTCCAGCCTGGCGGGGAGTGCCTGAGGGGACGCGCGCACGGGCGTGCGCGAGGGCACGAGTCCGGCGGAGGGAGGAAGAGGGAGAAGGGGGGCTCGGGGCCTCTGGTTTCCTTCCCGCCTGCCCGGCCGCCCGGCCGCCCGCCGTCAGCCGCCACGTTGGTTGCTGGGAGACGCGGTGTCACCGGAAGCCGGGCGTGGGCTAGGCCGAGGCCAGGTAGCCGTGGCCCGGCCCGGCCCGGATCCCGGGGTGAGGGGCCGTGGCCCGGAAGAGGGCCGAGCGTGTCCGAGGGGCCCGCCGACACCGACAGCGACACCGACACGTCCCCGCTTCCCGCCCGGCAGTGCGGGCCGGCGACATGTCGGGCCCCGGGCCCCAAGCCTCGCCAACGACCGGGGGCGCCCGTCTGCCACTCCTGCTGCTGCTACTGCTACTGCTACCGCTACTGCTGGCCGGGCCGGGCCAGGCCGGAGTGGGACCGGCGCCCGTCTGGGGCTGGGAGACCGGAGACCTGGAGTTGTTCGAGGTGGTGGAGGAGGTCCAGCTTAACTTCTACGACTTCCTCGGCGTGCAGCAGGTACGGCCGGGCCCGGTCGGGGGCTGCCACCAACGTGAGCAGCTCCCCCTCCCCACCCCCAGCCTTACCCCCGTCCCCTCCCTACAGCACCTCTATATATGTTTGTACATATTTATTATTCGATTTTACTTGTACATATTTATTCTGTTTGGTTTATATGTTTTGTTGTCCGTCTCCCCCCCTAGACTGTGAGCCCGCTGTCGGGTAGGGGCCGTCTCTATATGTTGCCAACTTATACTTCCCAAGCGCTTAGTACAGTGCTCTGCACACAGTAAGCGCTCAATTCCATTCAATCGTATTTATTCAATACGATTTATACGATTCAATAAATACGATTGAATGGATGAATAAATACGATTGAACAAAGGAGTGAGGACGGTCTCCTTTCTGTGCACGCTGCCCGGCCTAGCGGCAGGACCGGCGCCCCAACCCTACCGGGGGCGGGCCTGCCCCATGCCAAGCGCCCCCGTGCCCGGGGTTAGATTCACTGGTGCCACCCCAGGCGCCCCACCCCCCGCAGCAGGAAAGGGGCAAGTGGGGTTTTGGGGGGCAGGGTTTGTTTGGCTTCTAGACTGTGAACCCAATGTTGGTGAGGGACTGTCTCTATCTGTTGCCAACTTGTACTTTCCAAGCGCTTAGTACAGTGCTCTGCACACAGTAAGCGCTCAATAAATACGATTGATTGATTGATTGCCCCACCCCTCACCGCCCATAAGGGCACGAGTCAGAACTTGTCCAGTCTCTGCTGCGCAGTTTGGGATGGGGGTAGTGCCCTTTGGCTCTCTGAAATGAGGAGTCTTCCCAGGGCATGGCCAGTCCTCTCATCAGAATCAGAATCATGGAATTTGTTAAGCCCTTACTATGTGCCAAACATTTTCCTAGGCGTTGGGGTGGATACGAATTAATCAGGTTTAAGAAAGTCCATGTCCCACATGGGTCTCACAATCTGAATCCCCACTTTAGAGGTGAGGGAACTGAGGCTCAGAGAAGTTAAGTGAGCTTACCCAAGGTTACAGCAACCGAGTGGCAGAGCCGGGATTAGAACCCACTTCCCCTGACTCCCAAACCTGTGCTTTGGGGGCTGCTCGAGTTTCCAGTCTGGAAACTCATTCTGGTCAGGGAACCAGTCTGCTAATTCTGTTGTATCAGACTTCTCCAAGGGCTCAGTACAGTGCTCTGCACATAGTAATAATATTAATAATAACATTAACTGTAGTCTTTGTTAAGTGTTTACAATGTGCAGACCACTGTATTATGTGCTGGGGTGGATAGGGGCCAATTGGGTTGGACACAGACCCTGTCCCACCTGGGGCTCACCGTCTCATCCCCCATTTTACAGATCAAGTAACTGAGACACAGAGAGCTAAAGTGACTTGGAGTAAGCACTCATAGCTCATAGCTCTTGGAAGTGCACATAGCTAAGTGCTGCTGAGAGGCAGCAAGGCCTAGGAGTCAGAAAGACCTGGTTTGTAATCCCTGGTCTGTCATGTCTCTCCTGTGTGACCTGGGGCAAGTCACTTCTCTTCCCTGGGTCTCAGTCCCTGCATCTGTAAAATGGGGAATAAGACTGCAAGATCTTTATGGACAAGGAATCCGTCTGCTATTTCTCTTGCAATGTACCCTCTCAAGAACTGAGTACCGTGTTCTGCAACAGAGTACACACTCAATAAATATGTTTGATAGATCAAGCCTATGAATCCCCAAAGGGACAGGGGCTGTTTTCACCTCAGTTTCTCTGTGTACACCCTAGTGATTAGTACAGTGCTTGGCACATAGTAGTTCTTAACAAATACCACGCTTATTATGATTATTGTTGCATTGTCATTACTATCATTTCTGTCAATGAATACCATTGATTGATTGGTAGAAAGAGTGGAGAAGACTCTCTAGCTCTCCCTATCTAGAGGTCCCCTGTTTCTATCCCAATAGTTGGAGAAGTTGGACTAAGCTAAAGCAGGGGGGCAGAAATTACTGCTTTTCCCTATGATGGGGATCCCGCATAGAGTTCAAGGTCAAGGGACAGGGAGGCACCCATCCACCCTTGGAGCTCCCTGTGCTCTGACTCTAGGGAAAGAAAAGGGAACTTCTCAAAAAAAAATCCATGACCAATAAAGGTGTCATGAAAGAGGAGTTCCCAGGATTAGAAGTGTAGAAAACAAGAATCTCTTTCAATCTGGATCGAGTATGCTCACCCGTGGGATTACTGGTCGAGAGACAACTTTTGGGGTTCACTCAAAGTAAGCGGGGTTCATAGCTAGAAATGTTATTCTCGTTCCCACCTGGGGGCTCGAGTTCTTTACTATGGAGGGGAATACGATACCACCACAAATAATCATGACATTTGTTCAGCATTTATTATGTGCCAGGACTCTACTAAACTCTGGGGAAGACACAAGTTAATGAGTTTGGACACAGACTCTTTCCCACGTGACACTCACGATCTTAATCCCCAGTTTGCTGTTGAGGTAACTGATGCCCAGAAAAGTGAAGTGACTTGCCCAACGGCACACAGGAGACACGAGGTGGAGCCGGCATTGCCCTCTCGGGAGAGATTTTCCCATAACAGCTCCTACTAATGAGAATCTTATTTATTTAGTGCTGTTTATGCGTCGAGTAATAATCATAACTATGGTATCTGTTAACTGCTTACTATGTGCCAAGCACTGTTCTAAGTACTGGAGTAGATATAAGGCAATCCGGTCAGACACGGTCTCGATCCTATTGGCAGCTAACAGCCTTAGACTTCTAAGGCTACTATACTCTCTCCCCATTTCACATGGCCTAGTGGACAGCACAAGGGCCTGGGCGATAGAAAGACCTGGGTTCTAATCCTTATTCTGCCACCTGTCAGCTTTATGACCCTGGGCAAGTCACTTCACTTCTCTGGACCTCCTCTTTAAGAGGGGAATTAAGGCGGTAAGTCCCATGTGGAACAGGGACTGTGTCCATTCTGATTATCTTCTATCTTCCCCAGGGTGTAGTCCAGTGCCTGGCCCATAGTAAGCTCTTCATGATTGCCACAATTCTTATGATTATCGTTATTATTTCACAGTGGGGGAAACTGAGGCACAGAGAGATTTAGTAACTTGCCGAAGGTCACACAGCAGGAACCTCATTGCACTGGGTTATTTGTATTAAGGTCTGTGTTCCCCTCTAGTTGATGAAGCTTGGAGCTATACCATCTAGGGTTACCTGTAATGGAAAGGACTAAGCCTAAGCAACAGACAGCGTCAAATCGCCTGCGCTGGGCAGCCGCGGCGTGGGGAAGAGTCAAAGATGGGTGGTCGATTTGTTGAGAAAAGACAGCTGCAGAGATTCGAGTTTTTACTGTTTGGAAGAAGGCAATGGTAAACCACTTCAGTATCTTTACCAAGAAAACTCTATTGATATGCATACCGGGATGACTTGATGACAGAAGATGGGACATTCTGGAAAGGGTGTCTCCATGAAATTGCGCTGGATTCCAAACAACTCGATGGCATTTGAAGAAGACCCCCCCTCCACATTCTGAACCCATTGTGGGCAGGGAATGAGTCAATGTTGTATTGGACTCTCCCAAACGCTGAGAACAGTGCTCCTCACATAGTGAGCACTCAATAAATGCGATTGATTAACTAAGTGATAACTTGTAGTCTTCTGAGTAGCAGAGCCATGCTCTTGCCAGTAGGCTGCACTGCCTCCCACGAAGCCCCTTAACAGGAGACAATGCTGTTGTTGATGTTGATGTTGATGTTGACATGCCTTAGGGTTCGTGGTGGGGATGAAATTTCCAGTCAGGATCAGGTTTTCAGTGCCTTGCTCTAGGGCCCCCAAATGTTGCCAAAGACTCGGGGTGAGGCTGGATTTTTAATAGGGGAACATGGTCGTCTCACACTGCCATCCCCCACATGACCGGATCAAGGATAGGCGGGCCACGGAGGCTTCTCTGGTCATCAGGGTGTCCAATCAATCAAGAGAAACACTTGGATCATTTAGTAGCTATTCTGTACCAATGAAAATATTCAGTGTCACCTTATTAAGTAATAGTTTGGGAAGCAGCATGCCCACTGGAAAGAACCCGGGCATGGAAGTCAGAAGGACCCAGCTCCCTCCCTTTTCTGCTGCATGACCTGGGGCAAATCGCTTCATTTCTCTGTGCCTCAGGGCCCTCATCTGTCAAATGAGGAATAAGACTGTGAGCCTTATGTGAGACATGAACTGTGTCCAACTTGATTTTCTTGTGTCTCCCCCAAAGCTTGTTACATGCCTGGCACTTAGAGCAGGGACTGTCACCGCTTATTGTTGCACTGTACTTTCCCAAGTGCTTAGTGCAGTGCTCTGCACATGGCAAACACTTAATAAATACAATTGAATGAATGAATGAATGAGTGAAGTGACTAGCCAGTACCCTAAAAATATAGATTTGAAACACCGTTTCTCCTTTTACACGGAAAGAGACAAACTGTACTTTTATGGCATTTCTTAAGCACTTACCATGTGTGAAGCACTGGGGTTTCTACAGGTTAATCCGGCCAATTACAGCCATGTCCCATATGAATCCCCAGTTTGCAGTTGAGCAAACCGAGTCCTAGAAAACTGGCCTGACTAATGTCAGATCACCCCGTGGGTAAGTGGTGGAGCTGGGATTAGAATCCAGGCCCTCTGACTCCCAATGTGCTTTATCCACTAGGCCGTGCTGGTTATATGTAACTTGTTGGGAGCCTGAGCTTTAGCCATTAAGCCCAGCTGCTTTATCTGTAGCTTATCCTTTCTCCTGATTGTGTTTTGTGCACAGAGAAATGTGTCTACCAGATCTGCCATATTGTGTCAGGCACGGTACCGGGAGTCAGATGGATTTGCGTTCTAATCCGAGCTCCGCCACTTGTCTGTCGTATGACCGCTATGTGGGATGGGCACTTTGTACAATCTGCTTAGCTTGCAATCTATCCCAAGCGCTTAGTACAGTGCCTGGCACTTAGTAAGCGCTTAATAGATATTGTTAAACAGCAGCAACAACAAGCAGCATGGCCGGGCAGATAGAGGCCAGGGCTGGGAGTCAGAAGGTCTTGGATTCTAATCCCACTTCCACCATTTATCTGCTGTGCAGCCTTGGGAAAATCACTTCACTTTTCTGGGCCTCAGTTTCCTGATCTGTGAAATGGGTATGAAGACAGTGAGCCCCATGTGGGTCAGGGACTATGTCCAAACCGATGATCTTGCATCATCCTCAGGCCACAACATATTGTGCCTAGTACAGTGTTCTGCACACAGTAAGCGCTCGTTAAATACCATTGATTGATTGATTGTTATTTCTTCCATCCACATATTTAAAAGCATCTGTAACAGAAGACACCTTTCTTGGTAATTTCCTGAGGGGGTGTGGGGGATCCAAGCCATAAAGTAATGGGTTACTTCCCATATGGGGACCAGATCAGTCAACAACTCAATCAGAAACATTTAAGTAACCCTGGGACGGGTATAGCACCGTGGTAAGTGTTGGAAGAAAATACAGACGTTGATTCATCAACAGCCTCCGGTCTCCTACAGAGTCCCCGTCCCCGCACCCCAGATTACTCTTTTGCCCTCCTGTTAACAGTAGGGATCTTGTAATAATAATAATGATGGTACTTGTTGGACCCTTTTCGACGTGACCAAGCCCTGTTCTGAGGGCTGGAATTGATGCAAGTCAACCAGGTGGGATGAACCCAGGCCCTGTGCATCATGGGGCACATACTCTTAATTCCCTTATTTGCGGATGAGGTAAATGAGTCCTAGAGAAGAAAAGCGACTTTCCCAAGGTTACATAGAAGACATGTGGTGGAGCCGGGATTTTCATTCATTCGATCATATTTATTGAGCGCTTACTGTGTGCAGAGCACTGTACTAAGCGCTTGGGAAGTACAATTTGGCAATATATAGAGACAGCCCCTACCCAACAACGGGCTCAAAGTCTAGAAGGGGGAGACAGACAACAAAACAAAACATATTAACAAAATAAAATAAATAAAATAAATATGTACAAGTAACATAAATAAATAGAGTAATAAATATGTACAAATATATATATATATATATATATATACAGATGCTGTGGGGAGGGGAGGGAGGTAAAGCGGGGGGGAAGGGGAGGGGGAGACAGGGGGGAGGATGGAGCGCGCTCAGTCTGGGAAGGCCTCCTGGAGGAGGTGAGCTCTCAGTAGTGCTTTGAAGGGAGGAAGAGAGTTCGCTTGGCAGATGTGCGGAGGGAGGACATTCCAGGCCAGGGGGAGGACGTGGGCCGGGGGTCGACGGCGGAACAGGTGAGAGCGAGGCCCAGTGAGGAGATTAGCAGCAGAGGACCGGAGGGTGTGGTCTAGGCATAGGGGTATTTTGTGTCAGTCGGCTGCCGCGACCCTTCTCCAGGGCAGCAGGTCGTCGCTGCAGCCGTTGGACATCCCGTTGTATCGAATCCCGACGAACTTGTTTTCCATGTTCACGAGGCAGGCGCCCACCTGGGAGTTAGGGCCCTTGCTCTGAATCCAACCCGACTGAATTGTATCTACCTCAGCACTTGATACAGCGCTTGACCCATAATCAATCAATCAGTCAACCAATCATTCGTATGTTTTGAGGTCTAACTATGGGCCAAGCACTGTACTAAGCGCTTGGGTGAGTATAATAGGACAGAATTAGCAGATACGTTCCCTGCCTATAACTAGCTTATCATCTAGAGGATGCACTTGGTAAATGCCATCATTAATTAATTATCCAACATGAGATTTCAGACACCGTTAAGCCCTCACCCCAGAGCAATAGGATTAAGCCCTCACCCCAGGGCCATTGAGATTTCTCCAACCGCGAGGTGATCGGTCCGAGTACCGACTAAGACCAGCGAGAGCATCCCAGGTTCAAAGGTCTCCACCAGCATGGCCTTCAGTTGGGCCCGCCGGATCCCCTTTCTAGCTACCCTGCTCTGTGGCGGGTGAAGCTGTTGGTCTGCTTCCCCCCACCCGGGTCAGCAACCTCAGGAGATCACTGGACTACCGACGTATCCCGAAGGAGGGAGTTCATTGGTGGACACTTAGGTTCAGGCGCGGAAGAAGGCAGCAAACAGACCTAGTAAGTTTGGTCATGAAAACTATGGCTTACTACGAAAACCTATGTAAAGGCTAAGGCTTTGATGCACGTGTCTATGGAAAAGCTATGGCTTTACTGCATAAACCTACAAGAGCTGTGCATCCGTTTACAAAACATGCTCATACCTCAAACGAAAGGTTTTACATCCTTTAGGGACCCAGTGTCTCACCCCATCACGGGGCGGTTTGAGCTCATGCCTCAAACTCAGTCTCAGATAGACAGATCCTCAAACCCCTTTTCCTCTCTAGAACTTGTCGGGGCCTTTACAGAGCCTCGGCCCGGGAGTCCCAGGCTCAGCCAAAAACACTCTGGACTGTCCTAGCCTCCCCTCCGGGTTGCAAAGAGCAAGAATTAGTTAGCCCAGGTGCACACTGTTTTGATGAGGGTGGGCGTGGAAGTGGCAGCTGGGCGTTCATATTCCCCGACCAACCAGGCGAGCAATCCAATATGACCGCCATGTTTGGAAAAGATTATCTGCCTGTAACGCATAACATCGAGCTTCTTCCACATGGACCCTGGTCTACATAGAAACGTTTTTGTGGACGTGGCAGACGGAGAATATAGAGGAGAATTTGGGTGAGATGCTTCGGCCCTGTTAAGTGTAACCTTGAGCCATATCTGCAAGGTGTGGCCTCTAACTACAAGTCTTTGTTACCCATACATAAACCTCTCAGAGCATGTAACAATTCCCTGATAACAGAGGAGAAGGAGGGCCTTTCCAAAATGGGGTCGGTTTGGCTAGCTCTGGTTGGGAGACTCCAAATGCATCCCGACCGGTCAGCTCCAGTGTTGCTCTAGGCAGAGCGCCATCAGGTGGATCTTCGTGGAGAAGCAGTGGGGAAAAAAGCTATAGAGAAAGCTGGAGAACAACAGAGCACGACACTATTCAAGCCGTGGCTTGAGCGAGGAAAGTCAAAATATGCCAGGACCAATGGGGGAGGCAACAGTGGGGAAACATGAGGAAAGGAATGCCCAAGTAACTTCCAGTTTCTCGGAGTCTATTCGGTCCTACCCGAGTCCTGTAGACGTACGGGACCAGGTCTCCCGTACCTTGGCCGTCTGGTTTGGGAGGGCAAATCCAGTGTAAGCTGCGCGGACGATATGCACAACGAGCTTGGCCAAGTCCTCCTCGTATAGTTTCTTGTGTGAAGCCGGAGTCTACATTCCTAGTCTGACATCCTTCATTCATTCATTCATTCATTCAATCGTATTCACTGCATGCTTACTGTCAGCAGAGCACTGTCCTAAGCCCTTGGAAAGTACAATACGGCATCAAATAACGACAATCCTTCCATAACGGGCTCAGAATCTAGAAGGGGGGAGATAGACAACAAAACAAAACAAATGGACAGGCATCAATAGCATCAATATAAATAAATAGAATTATAGACGTATACACATGATCCATAAAATCAGTAGAATTATAAATATGAATATGTATACACAAGTGCTGTGGGGTGGGGAAGGGTTGTAGAGTAGAGGGAGGAAGTAGAGTCCATGGGGAGGAGATGAGGAGCAGAGGAAAAGGGGGGCTCAGTATTGGAAGGTCTCCCGGAGGAGTTGAGCTCGTGGGGGTCGCATACCTATGGGGATGAAGAGAAGGAGCCCCATGTTAGACAGGGACTAGGTCCAACCCGATCTGGTCTTATCCACCACAGTGCTTAGTACAGTGCCTGGTACATAGGAAGCGACTAAAAAATACCGCAGTTAGCATTATTAGACTGGGTGCCCCATGTGGGACAGGGACTGTATTTTGACCTGATGATCTTGTATCTAGCCCAGTGCTTAGAACGGTGCTTGGCACCTAGTCAGCGCTTTACAAATGCCATCATTATAATTTTTCAGACCCCCAATCACCTTCCTACAATTGAAGCGGAAGCTGAGCCGATTTTTGAGTGCTACTCTCCCTAGCGCTCGGTAAAGTGCTCTGCCCCCAGTAGGCACTCCATAAATCCCATCGATTGGCCAAAGAAGCAGATTCCCCCGAGTCACCTGGAGGTCCTGATGGCAGTCATCCAGCAATTCAGGACTGAGGGCTAGACCGACCTTAGTTATTTATATTATAAACGTATCTTATTGAGAGTAATGTAAATACTATATACTCCAGATTGTGAGCTCTTTGTGGACAGGGAATGTGTTCACCAACTCTCTGGTATTGTAGACTTTCAAACACTCAGCAAGGTATTCTGCACGCAGTAAGCTCTCAAGAAATCTGATGGATCTACAGATTAGTTCTCCAATTCAGACACTAAATCTAGCTAATTGTTATGAATAAAGGCAGAGCTTAATCTCTACCCATTGGGACGTATCCCCCTTTCTTCTATCCCACGCTTTGGCACCGGTCCACCCATTGCCCAGTGAGGCCCTTGACGGCCATACAGCCAATGCCTTATCTGGACAGGCATGGGGGGCATCCCATTTCCTCACTTCTATGGTATTCTTCTGCGGTTTCCGGCAGCAGCGTCCATCAAATAGGACAAAGTGAAATAGAATAGGGCACTTCACCCACCGAGGTTCCAAGGAAGGGAGGACATCCACTCCCAAGGATGCCAACCGGTTTACTGCATGTGGACCTGAACCAACCTACTGTGGAGAGTTGGGAATAACCACTGTCTGCATGGCCACCATTGCTGCTCCACTCCAATGGGAACAGGACCGATTCCATCTCCCAGGACGCAGCCGTGGCTTGATCCAGGCACTGGGCGAAAGTGCAGGAGCGGTAGTAGGGGAAACTATCACGCCAAGTACTGAGAACGGGATCTGCACATTTCTCAACTCCCACATGCAGAGGTAGAATAAGAATCATGGCCTGAGGTTTTTCCTAGTGCTCCCAGGCTGGGAGAGAATAGGAAGCCTCTGAGAACGAGGGCCAGAGCCAAGTGTGAGGCCCGAAAGGCCACAGACCGGTGGGGACAATAAACCACCGCCTGGGTCAGAGACCGCCACGAAGATGCCGAGATCTCCCTGCGGACGGGCTACAAACCGGCAGGACCATCAACCACCGCCCGGGTCAAGGACCTGCACTCTTCCCATCCGCTTCCCCTCCTACACAGTCCACAGCGGCTTTCTCCCAAGGAGCTACCCCAAGTGCGGGTGGCAACCCTAGAGCTTCTGGCAGCTGTGGCCAGCAGCTGGGTGACTGAGGAGGAAGCCTGACCCCAGTAGCAGCTGATCTGCTGCCTCCTCCCTGTCCTTTTCCACTTGAAGGACAAGCCCTCGACAGTGGGCAGTGAGTCTCCCCGACCCTGCACAGTTCCCTTCATCTTGATCCCTGGTTCTGGCCTCTTCTCCCCTCTCAAACTCACCCTCGGATTCTCCGTTTCATAAAAGCCAGATACATAT
The DNA here is from genome assembly GCF_015852505.1 of Tachyglossus aculeatus. Classification (NCBI taxonomy): domain Eukaryota; kingdom Metazoa; phylum Chordata; class Mammalia; order Monotremata; family Tachyglossidae; genus Tachyglossus; species Tachyglossus aculeatus. The sequence continues at coordinate 341,147 of NW_024044895.1, forward strand.
AATTCTGGCTGGCCCAGAGCATCGACTGGAGGTACACCCAAGTAGTTGGATGGACACTAAGTGGAGAGGAGAGGGTGAGCACGGCCTATGGTACCGTCTGGACAGCCTTGGTGAGTATGACTGGGATGGGTGGGGGGCTGGAGAGGCGTCCTTGAGTCTAAGGGGTAATTGTGGGCCCGGATGTCTCCTGGGGGGCACATCGATGGTATATCGGGGGTAATTAGCATGTGCAGAGCAGCACTGTGCCCAGCGCATGGGAGAGTTCAGTTGAACAGCTAGTGGACACGGTCCCGATCTGCAATGACCTTCCAGGCTAGAGGGGTTGATTTGGGAAAGGGACCAGGAGGAGGGTAACAGCCCAGTGCCCTGGGGTGGAATTAGGTTTTGGGGACTTGGGGGTGGGCATCTACAAGCCTGTTGGGGAAGGGGAGGGGTCTCTCACTCTCCTTCTCTTCCTGCTCAGATGGAGAGCTTTGAGGACAACCATCCCATTTTCTGGTCCCTATCTCTGGCTTATACCAACTGCCCATAACCAGATATGAAATTTATGGCTGCGCTCGTCTTCGGTGAGTGAAGAGTGGAATGCACTGGGGATAGAAAAGAAAACAAGCAAAAAACCAACAAAAAAGCTTCATGTTCTGGCCCAGCCCCTTTTCTTTGCCGGATCCCAGAGGAGGCCCCTCTTGGTTCCTCCTCCATGCCTCTGGGGACTGGATATGGAAGCCGAGCGGCGATAGTCCTTCAGGGAAACGGGTGAATGGATGGATAGGCAAACAAATTAGAAAATAAAAATACAAACCGTCGGGACCATCAACCACAGCCCGGGACAAAGACCTGCCCCGTTCCCATCTCCTGCCCTTCCTACACACTCTAACGGGGGTTTCTTCTCTGGACAGACCCCAAATACAGGCTGCTCCCGTGGAGCTGCTGGGAACCGTGGCTGGTGGCTGGTCGATGGAGAAGGAAGCCCGCCAACTGCAACATTGATATTCCACTGCCTCCTCTCTGTCCTCTTCCACGTAATGGACCAGCACCCTACAGTGAGCAAAATGCGTCTTCCACACCTTCTGCAGTTCCTCCCTGTTTTGGGCGACTGGTCCTCCCCTCCCTCTCCCTCCGACACCTTCCCTCCCCCTGCAACCCCCATTCTTGTTCTCCATTTCCAGAAGGTCTTCTGGAAGGCCTACATATCTTCTTCAGTATACACCATCAACATCAGTCTGGATAACCTAGGGCTCTTCGATGAAGACTTGGAATTCCTTTCCCAGGGTGAGTCCCAATCGTAGTCTGTCTGTCTGCCTTTCTTTCTTTCTTTCTTTCTTTCTTTCTTTCTTTCTTTCTTTCTTTCTGTCTGTCTGTCTGTCTGTCTGTCTGTCTCTCTCTCTCTCTCTCTCTCTCTAGCTTTGTTTTGTGCTTCCTCGTTCGTCTTCCTTTCCTTCCTTCCTATCCTTCTAAACTTTCGCGGCCACCGACCTGGCTGTGTCATAACCCAGAGGGGGCCGCTCCCCCTGGGTTCGTGGCATCGGCTGCCCTTCCTAATAACGTCACCCCCGCAACGAGCCACGGGGCTTCCCCCGTACCCGAGCGCAGCTTTCCTTCTGCCGCCGCTGCCTTGGCTCCCTACACTCCCCCGGCAGAGGTCTATCCCCCGGTTGTCCCTGCTCTGGGGTCCCATGCCCCCGACCTGGTGTCAGAAGCTCCCCACCCATCTCTTGCCCCTCTCACACACTCTACCGGGGCTCTCTCCTCAGGAGAGAACTCAAGTGGGGGCGGCCGCTTCCACGGCTCCCATAGAGCTTGGGGAATCTGCAGCGCTTCCCCAGCCTGTCACCTCAGCGGCGGCCCATGGCGTTCCCACACCCTCCCCCAGGCACTACGTCTCCCCATCTGTCAGCGCTGCCCTTGCCCCGCAGATCTCAGTACCCCTGTTGTCTCTGCCCTAGGGTCCCCAGCCCTCGCCAGGGTGCCAGCAGCCCCCCACCCATCTCCTGCCCCTCCTACACACTGCACCGGGTATTTCTCCTCAGGAGAGACACCAGGTGCGGGTGGCAGCCCTGGAGCTGCTGGCAGCAGTAGCCAGCGGCTGTGTGATGGAGAGGAAAGCCGGCCTCTGTAGGAAGCTGATCTGCTGCCTCCTTCCCGTCCTCTTCCACCTGAAGGACGAGCACACAACAGTGGTCAAATTGAGTCTCCCCCACCATCCACAGTACCCATCCTATCTGGGCCCCTGGTCCTGGGATCTGCCGCCCTCTGACACCCACGCCTCGGGCTCTCCGTTTCCAGAAAGCCAGATATACATTCTTCTAGTTGGCCCAGAATGTCGGCTGGAGGCACTCCCAAGTAGTCGGGTGGATGTTGAGCTGGGAAGAGAGGGAGAGCACAGCCTACGGTACCATCTGTGAGGGCTTGGTGAGTACGTCAGGGATGGATGGGGTGTGGGAGGGGGCGTCCTGGAGTCTGGGATAAGAATTGTGCGTGCGGATCCCTCCTGGGGAACACATGGGTGGGATATCTTCTTTCTTCTTTCTCAGTCTTCTTTCTCAGTCGTTCTTTCTCAGTCTCTTTTGCAGGCTCCTCCTCCCCCTCCCATTCTCTCACTGTGGGGGTTCCCCAAGGTTCGGTGCTTGGTCCCCTTCTGTTCTCGATCTACACGCACTCCCTTGGTGACCTCATTCGCTCCCACGGCTTCAACTATCATCTCTACGCTGATGACACCCAGATCTACCTCTCTGCCCCTGCTCTCTCCCCCTCTCTCCAGGCTCGCATCTCCTCCTGCCTTCAGGACATCTCCATTTGGATGTCTGCCCGCCACCTAAAGCTCAACATGTCGAAGACTGAACTCCTTGTCTTCCCTCCCAAACCTTGCCCTCTCCCTGACTTTCCCATCTCTGTTGACGGCACTACCGTCTCACAAGCCCGCAACCTTGGTGTCATCCTCGACTCCGCTCTCTCATTCACCCCTCACATCCAAGCTGTCACCAAAACCTGCCGGTCTCAGCTCCGCAACATTGCCAAGATCCGCCCTTTCCTCTCCATCCCAACCGCTACCCTGCTCATTCAAGCTCTCATCCTATCCCGTCTGGACTACTGCATCAGCCTTCTCTCTGATCTCCCATCCTCGTGTCTCTCTCCACTCCAATCCATACTTCATGCTGCTGCCCGGATTATCTTTGTCCAGAAACGCTCTGGGCATATCACTCCCCTCCTCAAAAATCTCCAGTGGCTACCAATCAATCTGCGCATCAGGCAGAAACTCCTCACCCTCGGCTTCAAGGCTCTCCATCACCTCGCCCCCTCCTACCTCACCTCCCTTCTCTCCTTCTACAGCCCAGTCCGCACCCTCCGCTCCTCCACCGCTGATCTCCTCACCGTACCTCGCTCTCGCCTGTCCCGCCATCGACCCCCGGCCCACGTCATCCCCCGGGCCTGGTATGCCCTCCCTCTGCCCATCCGCCAAGCTAGCTCTCTTCCTCCCTTCAAGGCCCTGCTGAGAGCTCACCTCCTCCAGGAGGCCTTCCCAGACTGAGCCCCTTCCTTCCTCTCCCGCCCGTCTCCCTCTCCATCCCCCCCATCTTACCTCCTTCCCTTCCCCACAGCACCTGTATATATGTATATATGTTTGTACATATTTTTTTTACTCTATTTATTTATTTATTTATTTTATTTGTACATATCTGTTCTATTTATTTTATTTTGTTAGTATGTTTGGTTTTGTTCTCTGTTCTCTTTAGACTGTGAGCCCACTGTTGGGTAGGGACTGTCTCTATATGTTGCCACTTTGTACTTCCCAAGCGCTTAGTACAGTGCTCTGCACATAGTAAGCGCTCAATAAATACGATTGATGATGATGATGATGATGATATCTTGGGTAATTCCTGTTTGCAGAGCACTGTACCGACTGCCTCAGAGAGTACAGTTGAACAGTTGGTGGACACGTTCCCGGCCTGCAATGACCTTACCGTCTAGAGGGGGTGATTTGCGAAAGGTACCAGGAGGAGGTTAAGAGCCCAGTGCCCTTGGGTGGAACTAGGAATTGGAGAGTTGGGGTGCATCCGCAAGGAGGTTGGGGGTGGGCTGGTGTCTCTCACTCTCCTTCTCTTCCTCCCCAGATGGAGAGCTTTGAGTATAGCCATCCCATATTCTCGTCCCAAGCTCTAGCATATACCAACTGCCCCAGCCTGCAGTGAAATTTGTGGCCACTGTCTTCCTTGGTGAGTGGAGAGAAGAGGGCGCTCGGGTAAGAAAAAAGAAGCAAAGAAAAAAACTGCAAAATATGCGCATGATCAGGCCCTGCCCTTTTTCTTAGACGGATCCCAAAGGAGCCCTCTCTTGGCTCCTCCTACCTGTCTCCGTGGGATGGACATGGAAACCGAGCATCTGTAGTCCTTCTGGGAAGCGATTGGACGGATGGATGGGCAAACAAACGAGAAAATAATGGCTCTTTTCCTTTCCCCTCAGTACACACCATGACCGTCATTCTAGAAAGCTCGCTGCTCTCCGTTGAGGACTTGGGAATCAATCAATCAATCGTATTTATTGAGCGCTTACTATGTGCAGAGCACTGTACTAAGCGCTTGGGAAGTACAAATTGGCAACATATAGAGACAGTCCCTACCCAACAGTGGGCTCACAGTCTAAAAGGGGGAGACAGAGAACAAAACCAAACGTAATAACAAAATAAAATAAATAGAATAGATATGTACAAGTAAAATAAATAAATAAATAAATAAATAGAGTAATAAATATGTACAAATATATATACATATATACAGGTGCTGTGGGAAAGGGAAGGAGGTAAGTTGGGGGGGATGGAGAGGGAGACGAGGGGGAGAGGAAGGAAGGGGCTCAGTCTGGGAAGGTCTCCTGGAGGAGGTGAGCTCTCAGTAGGGCCTCGAAGGGAGGAAGAGAGCTAGCTTGGCGGATGGTCAGAGGGAGGGCATTCCAGGCCCGGGGGATGACGTGGGCCGGGGGTCGATGGCGGTACAGGCCAGAACGAGGTACGGTGAGGAGATTAGCGGCGGAGGAGCGGAGGGTGCGGGCTGGGCTGTAGAAGGAGAGAAGGGAGGTGAGGTAGGAGGGGGCGAGGTGATGGAGAGCCTTGAAGCCGAGGGTGAGGAATTTCTGCCTGAGGCGCAGATTGATTGGTAGCCACTGGAGATTTTTGAGGAATCCTTTTCCAGAGAGAGTTTCAAACATAGACACCCTCTCTCTCTCTCTCTCCCTCCATCTCTCTCTCTCTCTCTCTCTCTCTCTCTCTCTCTCTTTCTCTCTCTCTGCTCTATATCTCATGTGCTATTTCCCACCACCTTTTCAGAAATTCAAACTCTAGAAAACGACTGCTCGACCAAGATTCGCAGATTCCTGAGATCCTACAAGAGGAGACTGGCAGAGAACGATGGCCAGTTCTTCTCATGAGGGCTCCCATCCCGTGGGAGAAGAAGAAGCCTAGGAGGGCGAGGTGGCAACAGGACTGTCCTGGGGATCCAGGTCTAAGGCAATGGGGGCTGCCCTGGGACGTGCCATAGGTTCAGGTCTCCGAAGAATTGAGAGGATTCTGGCCCCAGACAGCCATGTGAGAGAAGCGGGTTCAGGGGGGCCCGGCCCTCTCCGTGAACCCCCATTTTTGTTCTGGCCGCCAGCGAGAGGCAGGAGGCCAGGCGGGGGGTGGACTGTGACCCCAGGATTCGGGGATGGGGGAAACTGGACTGTGCCAGTGTCAAAACCCTACCTCCTTTCCAGGTTGGGACCGCCTTTCCTTCAGCCAGCGGGGTCGGTAGGGAGTGGGGGCGCTGACAGTGGGGCGCCATTCGAGTCTGGGGGTGGGCCAGGGAGGGGGAGATCCGCCTACCAGGGTAGAGCTTGGATAGTTTTAAGTGCTGGGCTTGGGCACACTTTTGGTGAGGCATAGGTGCCCCAGGAGGGGGTTGGTATGGCATTCATCCATTCAATCGTATTTACTGAGCGCTTACCGTGTGCAGAGCACTGTGATAAGCGCTTGGGAATGGCACTTGGATTGGGGCCAGAACTGGGTTCCAGCCCGTCTATTTGATGCCATCGGAGGAGGAGGAGGGCCAGGATCAGGTGGACGAGGACGGCTAATAACTGGTGGAGGAGGAGGGCCAGGACCAGGCAGGGAAGGCTGAGGCAGAGTCAGAGGAGGAGGACCAGAGCAGGCTGAAGGGGTGGGCCAGGACCGTGGGAGGAGGGGGGCAAGGACCAGACAGAGGAGGACTAGGGCCAGGACAAGGGGGAGGAGGAGGGCCGGGGGTAGGCAGATGACGAGGGTCAGGACCAGGTAGAGAAGGAGGCCTAGGACCAGGGATAATAATAATAATAATGAGGGCATTTATTAAGCGCTTACTATGTGCAAAGCACTGTTCTAAGCGCTGGGGGGGGTTACAGGGTGATCAGGTTGCCCCTCGCGGAGCTCACAGTCTTCATCCTCATTTTACAGATGGAACTGAGGCCCAGAGAAGTGAAGTGACTTGCCCAAGTTCACACAGCTGACAAGCGGTGGAGTCGGGATTTGAACCCCTGACCTCTGACTCCAAAGCCCGGGCTCTTGCCACTGAACACACTGCTTCTCTATACTGTACTATACTATACTGTAATATACTATAAACTATCCTATTTCCAAGCGCTTAGTACACTGCTCTACACACTGTAACCGCTCAATAAATAAATACGATTGAATGAATGAACGATACAGTTCCCAAAGCTATATCTTCTGCCTTAGAGAGCGCGGCGCATGCGCAGTCGAAGCCCGGGTGGGGTGCGCGTCCGGAGCCAGTGGGAGGGGAGAGGAGGAGGACAGGCGGGGCGCATGCGCAGTCGGAGCCCGGGCGAGGGGAGGCGGGGGCCCCGCCCCGGAGTGGGCCGAGCATGCGCAGTCGCAGTGCGCAATGGGAAGGGGGAGGAGGGAGGCCCGTCCTGGAGAGCGCGGCGCTTGGGCGGTCGGAGCCCGGGCCTGGGGAGAAGGGAGCCCCCGCCCTGGAGAGCGTGGCGCGTGCGCAGTAAGAGCCCGTGAGGGAGGGGAAAGGGGGCCCGCCCGGGAGAGCGCAGCGCATGCGCAATCAATGCCCGGGTGGGGGGGGAGGGGGAGGAAGGGAGCTCTGCGCATGCGCGCCCGGAGCCAGGGCGGATTGGATGAAGGCCAGGGTCAGGTGCAGGACGAAGACCAGGACCAGGTCGAGGATGAGGGCCGGGGCCAGGAGGAGGAGGGAGGTGATAGTCAGGCACAGCAGGAGGACCAAGACCAGGGCGAGGAGGTGGTCCAGTACCAGGAGGAGTAGGTGAGCCAAGACCAGAGAGAGGTGGAGGATTACGACTAGATGGAGGAGCAGGGCCATAACCTTGCCCTCTCACTGACTTTCCCATCTCTGTTGACAGCACTACCGTCCTTCCCGTCTCACAAGCCCGCAACCTTGGTGTCATCCTCGACTCCGCTCCCTCATTCACCCCTCACATCCAAGCCGTGACCAAAACCTGCCGGTCTCAGCTCCACAACATTGCCAAGATCCGCCCTTTCCTCTCCATCCCAACTGCTACCCTGCTCATTCAAGCTCTCATCCTATCCCGTCTGGACTACTGCATCAGCCTTCTCTCTGATCTCCCATCCTCGTGTCTCTCTCCACTTCAATCCATACTTCATGCTGCTGCCCGGATTATCTTTGTCCAGAAACGCTCTGGGCATATCACTCCCCTCCTCAAAAATCTCCAGTGGCTACCAATCAATCTGCGCATCAGGCAGAAACTCCTCACCCTGCGCTTCAAGGCTCTCTATCACCTCGCCCCCTCCTACCTCACCTCCCTTCTCTCCTTCTACAGCCCAGCCCGCACCCTCCGCTCCTCCACCGCTAATCTCCTCACCGTACCTCGCTCTCGCCTGTCCCGCCATCGACCCCCGGCCCACGTCATTCCCCGGGCCTGGAATGCCCTCCCTCTGCCATCCGCCAGGCTAGCTCTCTTCCTCCCTTCAAGGCCCTGCTGAGAGCTCACCTCCTCCAGGAGGCCTTCCCAGACTGAGCCCCTTCCTTCCTCTCCCCCTCGTCCCCCTCTCCATCCCCCCATCTTACCTCCTTCCCTTCCCCACAACACCTGTATATATGTATATATGTTTGTACATATTTATTACTCTATTTATTTATTTATTTATTTTATTTGTACATATGTAGTCTATTCATTTTATTTTGTTAGTATGTTTGGTTTTGTTCTCTGTCTCCCCGTTTTAGACTGTGAGCCCACTGTTGGGTAGGGACTGTCTCTATATGTTGCAAATTTGTACTTCCCAAGCGCTTAGTACAGTGCTCTGCACATAGTAAGCGCTCAATAAATACGATTGATGATGATGATGATGATAACCAGGTAGAGTACAAGGGACAGGACCAGATGGAGGAGGGGGGCCAGGACAAGGAGGAGAATGAGGGCACAGGATCCTCAGCCTGGTCAGGTCATCAACTGTTGGAATCCCTGACAACCGCCTGCCAGACCGCCAGGATTATAGGACCCAGTGTTCTCGATTTCCTGCGGATGTGAAGTGGCTTTTTTTCCTCAATTTCTTCATCTTCCCACTTTCCCCACAGTCAGATCACCTCCCTTCTTTCCTTCTATATCCCAGCCCGAACACTCCGCTCCTCTGGTGCTAACCTTTTTACTGTGCCTCGTTCTCTCCTGTTTCGCCATCGACCACGTTGTACCTGGGAACTGGAGCGCCTTCCCTCCTCTTATCCACCAAATAAACACACTTCCCTCCTTCAAAGCCCTACTGAAGGCTCCCCTCCTCCATGAGGCCTCACCAGACTAAACCCCCCTTTTCCTCAGCCCCCGCAAACCTTCCCATCAGCCGGACTCACTCCCTTGGCTCTTCCTCCCCTCCCACCCCACAGCACCTGTGCATATATGCATACTGTATTAAGTGCTTGAAAGTACAAATCAGCAATAACGGGAGACAAATAGAATTATAAGTATATATATATATATATATATATACATGTATGTATGTATGTATATATATATATAAATATATATATACGTACATACATGTATACATATATATATATACTTATAATTCTATTTGTCTCCCTTTATTGCTGATTTGTACTTTCAAGCACTTAATACAGTCCTTTGCACACAATAAATGCTCGATAAATACGATTGAATGAAGAATTAATATTAATGCCTGTTTACCTGTTTTGATGAGTGCATAGCTATAATTGTAGTTTTTTATATTGAGCCTGTTTACTTGTTTTGATGTCTGTCTCCCCCATCTCAACTGTAAGTCAGGTGTGGGTAGGAATTGTCTCTATTGCTGAATTGGACTCTCCAAGCTCTTAGTACAGTGCTCTGCACACAGTAGGCACTCAATAAATACGAATGAATGAGTGAATGAATGAACAATGGCCCCTTCACTCCCAAGGCCCCAAGGACAATTCAACTATTCATTCATTCATTCAATCTGCACGCAGAGCACTTGAGCGCTTGAGAGAGAACAACAATAATAAACAGTTACCTTCCATGACAACAACGAATTTACAAACTCCTCGGAGTTCACCTGAACACAGGACTCTTCACTCTCTAAGACCCAAGGACAATGCAGCCATCTACTCATGGTTCTTCTAGTCTCTGACCTTCTTTCACTTAACGACCCAAGGACAATGCATCCACCTCCTCTGCGTAACACGCGATTAAGTTGTTATTGTCATTTAACTCACCAACTCCACCATGACCCTTCAGTCCCTCCTACTTCCTGTCAGACCACCCCAGTCGTCTCCTCCCACCTCACCTCCCCGAAGCTCCGCTGCCAAATTCCTCCCCATCTCTTGCACTGCTCACACCATTCTCCCCATCGCATCCCTGTAATCCTGTTTCAGCGCCACCCCTTGTCCCCTCCCCCTACACCAGCCCCTGTCTCAGCCATTCCCTCCCCAACTCTAGCGCTGCCCCCTCTTCACTCCCCACCACCCACATACCCACATATCCATAGATTAAGCCAAGGGATACGTGTGGATCCCCAACTCCACCGTGAGGAATCTTCCATTCATCTTTGACCTGTTCCTGTCCCAGTCACTCCTCCTCCTCCCCTTCACTGAAACTTGACTCTCCCGAGACAACATGGCCTCTCATTCTGCTCTCTCCAGAGAGGGCCTCATCTTCTCTCACTCCTCGAGACTCACTGGGAAAGGAGGTCTTGACTTCCTTCTGGCGCCCCAATAAAAAGAAAATTGCTAAGACAGTTATTGGATATAATGCTGTAAATGACCAATCGTTATCTTTTTGTTTCAGAATAAAACCATTCAATATGACAATAGTTCGGGTGTACTCCCCAACAACGAATGCAGAGCAAGAAGAAATAGGTTTTACGATGAAGTACAGAGAGAGATTGATAAAAGCTGCAAGATATGTTGATTACCACTGGGGACTGGACTGCAAAAGTTTGTTATGGAATGGAAATGAAGGTTATTGGAAAATATGGCCTTGAAAATCGGAATCAAGCCAGGGACCGACTTAGGATTTCTGTGACACAAATGACTTTTTTTGCAGCACCTTCTTTATCCAACCTAAACGACAATGGCAGACATGGACTTCACCACATGGACTATATATAAATCAAATAGTCTATAGTATTTGGAGAACGAGATGGAAGAGTTCTGTTTTGGCAGGAAAAACAGAGCTGACTGGAGCTTCAACTATCATCTCTACGCTGATGACACCCAAAATCTACATCTCTGCCCCTGCTCTCTCCCCCTCCCTCCAGGCTCGCATCTCCTCCTGCCTTCAGGACATCTCTAACTGGATTTCTGCTGCCACCTAAAACCCAACATGTACAAGACTGAACTCCTTGTCTTCCCTCCCAAACCCTTCCCTCTGCCTGATTTTCCCATCACTGTTGACGGTACTGCCATCCTTCCCATCTCACAGGCCCGCAACCTTGGTGTCATCCTCGACTCCGCTCTCTCGTTCACCCCTCACGTCCAAGCTGTCACCAAAACCTGCCGGTCTCAGCTCCGCAACATTGCCAAGATCCACCCTTTCCTCTCCATCCAAACCGCTACCCTGCTAGTTCAAGCTCTCATGCTATCCCGTCTGGACTACTGTATCAGCCTCCTTTCCGATCTCCCATCCTTGTGTCTCTCCCCAGTTCAATCCATACTTCACACCGCTGCCCTGATTGTCTTTGTACAGAAACGCTCTGGGCATGTTACTCCCCTCCTCAAAAATCTCCAGTAGCTACCAATCAATCGGCGCATCAGGCAGAAACTCCTCACCCTTGGCTTCAAGGCTCTCCATCACCTCGCCCCCTCCTACATCACCTCCCTTCTCTCCTTCTACAGCCCAGCCCGCACCCTCTGCTCCTGTGCCGCTAATCTCCTCACCATGCCTCCTTCTCGCCTGTCCCGCCGTCTACCCCCGGCCCACGTCATCCCCCTGGACTGGAATGCCCTCCCTCCCAACATCCGCCAAGCTAGCTCTCTTCCTCCCTTCAAGGCCCTACTGAGAGCTCACCTCTTCCAGGTGGACTTCCCAGACTGAGGCCCCTCCTTCCTCCTTCCTCCCCCTTGTCCCCCTCTCCATCTCCCCATCTTACCTCCTTCCCTTCCCTACAGCACCTGTATATATGTATATATGTTTGTACATATTTATTGCTCTATTTATTCATTTATTTTACTTGTACGTATCTATTCTATTTATTTTATTTTGTTAATATGTTTGGTTTTGTTCTCTGTCTCCCCCTTCTAGACTGTGAGCCCACTGTTGGGTAGGGACTGTCTCTATATGTTGCCAACATGTAATTCCCAAGCGCTTAGTACAGTGCTCTGCACACAGTAAGCGCTCAATAAATACGATTGATTGATTGATTGACTGTGGAACAGATCACGAGCTGTTACTGTGTAAACTCAGGCGAAAACCTAGAAAGATCAATCATGCCTAAGAGTTGCCCAAATATAAACTGATGAACATTCCACCTGTATTTAAGGATCATGTAAAGAATAGATTTGAGGTGCGTAATATCAGGCAAAGAACCAGAGGAAATTTGGGGGGAGTTTAAAAATGTCATCAAGGAAGAAAGTGACACAGTATTGCAAAAGGTCAGGAAGAAGAAAAACCCAAAATGGATATCAAACATAACTCTGGAAGTAGCCAAAAAAAAAGAAGGAAGCAAACATCAGAGTATGAAAGAACCTGGTTCAAGAACTGAGCTGAGAACTTCAGCGCTCTGACAGGAAGTACAAACAGGAACATTACAACAGCACATGTAAAGAAATGGGCATCAGTAACAAATGTGGGCAGACAAAATCACTGTTTCAGAAGATTAAGGAAATTAAGGGAACATTTCGTCCTAGGATTGGCTTTGTCAAAAGCAAAGATGGACTGACAATAAATGATACCAAGTGGAGTCAAACAGAGATGGAAAGAATACACACGGGAACTATACCAGAAAGACTGCAATATACAATAAGTATCTGAGGAATCTCCTTTAGGATTAAAGCCACTCATCATGGAAAGTGAAGTTAGGTTAGCTTTACACTGCCTCTCCAAAAACAAGGCACCTGGATTTGATAGGCTTCTTATTGAGGTGTTTCAGACAGCTAAAGAGGAATTGGTTAAAGTCCTTACCGAATTATTTCAACAGGTGTGGCTAACCATTCAATGGCCATCTGATTGGAAGAGATCCGTTAATGTTCCAATACCGAAGAAAGGAGATACAACTAAATGCAACATTTATGGTACACTTTCCTTGATCTCACATGCCAGCAAGGTACTGCTAAAAGTTATACAGCATCCAATGGAGGCCTACATGGAACGCGAATGGCCCAATGTTCAAGCAGGATTCCGGAAAGGACAAGGGACGTGAGATATTATTGCTGATGTATGTTAGATAATTAAAAGGACAAGAGAATAGCAAAAGGAAGTCAGCCGGTGCTTTATTGATTATATTAAGGCCTTTGACTGTGTGGATCACAAGAAACCCGGGAGCACATTGAGGAAAATGGGCAGACTGAACCATTTAATTGCATTAATACAGAACCTGGATGACAAACAGGTGGCTACAGTAAGAACAGAATATGGAGAAACAGATTGGGGTCCCACTAGTAAGGTTGTAAGACAAGGATGTATCTTATCAGAGATGCAGCATGGCTCAGTAGAAAGAGCACAGGACTTGGGAGTCAGAGGTCGTGGATTCTAATCCTGGCTCTGCCACTTGTCAGCTGTGTGACTTTGGGCAAGTCACTTAAATATTCTGAGCCTCAGTTCCCTCATCTGTAAAATGGGGATTGACAGTGAGCCCCACGTTGTACAACGTGATTACTCTGTATCCCGCTAGCGCTTAGAACAGTGTTCAGCACATAGTAAGCACTTACAAATACCATCGTTATTATTTATTATTACTATTATTATTACTATTATTATTACTATTATTATTATTATTATTATTATTATTGACTTATCTGTTCATCCATTACACCCAATACCTAATGAGAGAAGCCGGATTAAATGAAGACAAACAGGGAGTAAAGATTGGAGGAAGGAATATATACAACCTTCATTATGCTGATGATACAACCCTACTAGGAAAAATTGAAGAAGATTTGAAGGGCTAATTATTAAAACTAAGGACCTGAGCAAAAAGATGGAACTATATTTGAATGTCAAGAAAACAAAGATCATGACAACTGGAAGTTTTAACACTTTGTAGTGGACAGAGAAAAGTTTGAAATCGTTGACAGTTTTTTCTCTCCTGGGATCGGTCATCAATAATAAAGAAACTAGTAGCCAAGAAATACGCCGAAGATTAATATTAGGAAGACTTGCTATGAAGAACCCGGAAAAGGTCATGAAATGTGCTGATGTAACAACTGCCACAAAAATGCAAATTGTCAACTCTATGCTGTTTCCAGTAACACTGTATTGATCTGAAAGCTGGACAGTGAAAAAATAATATAGAAAGAACATCAATTTTTTTGAAATGTGCTGTTTAACAAGGCTTTTGCGAATACCAATGTACTGCCCGAAAAACAAGTAAATGGATTTTGGAGCAAATTAAACCAAAGTAGTCTTTGGAAGGCCACATGACTCAACATAGCATGTTTTGGATTCATAATCAGGGGGACTTATTCTCTGGAGAAGACACTAATAATAGGAAAATTCCAGTGAAAGCATGGAAGAGGCAGACCAGCAGCTAGATGGATAGAGACCAAAACAACAATAATGGAAGAACCCTGAGAAAAGTTCCAGATTATGGCAGAGGACAAGACACTCTGGAGAAAGTATGTCCATTGAGTCGCTATGAATCAGAAATGACTTGATGGCACTTAATAATAAAATGGCAAGAAGGAGATCATTGGTGACCTTTGAGAGGGACGTTTTTGGAGATTGGAGAGGATGGAAGTCCATCTGGAGGAGAGTAAAGAGATTTGGAGGAGAGGAACTTGGGACAGCCGGCATAGTCAACTTACACAAGGAGTCTGGAGAGGACAGGTAGGAGTGGGATGGAGCAAGAAGTGGAGGGAGCCATTGAGTCAAGGGAGGGATTTTTTAGGGAAGGGGAGAGTTGGGCATGGTTGAAAACAGTGGGGAAGAAGCCATTGGAGAACGAACAGTTGAAGATTGCTGTTAGGGAGGGAAGAAGGCAGGGGACAGGTGTTTTGATGAGGTGCCAAGGAATAGGGTCAGATGTGGAGGTGGAGGTGGTAGGTTTGTAAAGATGGCAGGGGATCTCCTGTAGGGACAGTGCTGGGGACGATGGGAAAATTGAAGAAGGGGCAGGAGGGGAGAGGGACCAGGGAGGTGCAGGGGAGAATTTAGGGAAATCATGCCTGGTAGTGTCAATTTTCTCAATAGAGTAGGTGGTTGGGTCATTTGGAACAAGGGAATGGGATGGTGGAAGGATAGGGGGTTTGAGGAGGGAATTAAACATCTGGAACAATTCTGTCCCCACAGCTCTCTGTCCCTGCAGCTCTGTCCCCCAGGCTCTCGATCCCTCATCTCTCGAATCTCTGTCCCCAGCAGTCTGTTCCCCTGCACTCTGCCACCCAGCTCCCTCTCTCAAGCTCTCTGAACCTCAGCTCTCTGCCTCTCTAGACCTCAGCTTTCTGCTGTCTGCCCCTTAGCTTTCTGCCCCCCGCAGCTTTCTGTTCTCAACCCTTTAGCTCTCAACTCTGTATCCTCCAGCACAAAGACCTCCCGCAACACCCCCAGCTCTCTATCTCCTCAGCTCTGTCCTCCCAGCTTTTTGTCCCCCCAGCTCCCCATCCCCCCAGTTCCCCTTCCCCTCAGCTCCCCTTCTCCTCAGCTCTCTGAGCCTCACCTCTTTGTCCCTCAGCTCCCTGGGCCTTAGCCTACTGCCCTGTGCCCCTCAGCCTCGGTCCTCTGATTCTAAGCTCTCAGACCTCTGGCCTCAGCTCTCAGATTGCTGACCTTCAGCTCTAAGGCCGCTGACCCTCCACTCCCAGGCTACTGCACTTCAACTCTCAGGCCTCAGTCCCTCAGCTCTCTGTCCCTCCCAGTTCTCTGTCCCCCAGGTCTCTGTCCCCCTGCCTCTCTGCCTCTCTGTCCCTCTGCTCTCTTGGCCTCAGGTTGGTCTCTGCCCCTCAGCTTTCTACCATATGCCCCTAACCTCTCTGCCCGCTGCCCCTCAGCTCTTTGCTCGTTGCCCTTCTGCTCTCTATTGTTCTTCTCTCTGCCTTTTTGTTCTCTGCTCTTTCTCTTCCTTGGCCCATGGCTCCAGTCCCTCGACTACCTACCCACCGGCTCTCCACTCCCTGGACCCGGACCCCGTTGTCCCTGACCCTCACGTCCCTGCACCCCAACTCTGTAACCCCTAGATCTGGCCCCCATCTCTGCCCCTCGCTCTCTGCCCATAAGCTTCCTGCTCTCTGCTCCTCAGCTTTCTGCCCTTTATTCCTCAAATCTCTGGCCCTAAGCTCTCTTCTTTCGGCTCTTCAGCAATTAGCCCCCTGCTTCTCAGCTCTCTGCCCCTCAGTTCCACAGGTCTCTGCCCTTAAGCTCTTAGATCTCTGCTCCTCTGCTCTCTGCCCTTCCATTCTCTCATTCTTCTCTCTAACCTTCTGTTGTCTTCTCCCTTCGCATAAACTCCCTGACCCTTGGCTTACTGCCGCCGTGTACCTGCCCCCCGGTACCTGTTCTGCAAGTCCCTGCCCCCAGCTCCTCAGCTCTCTGACCCTAATGTTTTTGACCCTCTGCCCCTCGGCTCTCTGCTGTCTGCCTCTCAGCTCTCTGCCCTCTACCCCTCAGCTCTCTGTCCCCTGGTTGATGCTCCTTAGTTCTCTGACCTTCAGCTATATGATCTCTGCACCACAGCTCTCTGCTCTCCCTCACCTCACCTCCCTTCTCTCCCTCTACAGCCCAGCCCTCACCCTCCACTCCTCTGCTGCTAACTTCCTCTCCCTGCCTCATTCTCGCCTGTCCCACCATCGACCCCTGCCCCATGTTCTTCCCCTGGCCTGGAATGGCCTCCCTCCACACATCCGCAAAACTAGCTCTTTTCCGCCCTTCGTAGCCCTACTGAAAGCTCACCTCCTCCAGGAGGACTTCCTCTCCTCCACCCCATCACCTTCCTTCTGCCCTTCCCCCTTCCCCTCCCCACAGCACTTGTATATGTCTGTACAGATGCATTCCTGAATTTGTTTTACTTGTACATATTTACTACTCTATTCCTTTTTTTAATGATGTGCATATAGCTGTAATTCTATTTCTTCCGACAGTTTTCACACCTGCAATATATTTTGTTTTGTTGTCTGTCTCCACCTACTAGACTGTGAGCCCGTTGTTGGGTAGGGACCGTCTCTATATGTTGCTGACTTGTACTTCCCAAGCGCTTAGTACAGTGCTCTGCACACAGTAAGCGCTCAATAAATACGATTGAATCAATGAATGAATGTTCTCTCCCCCTCAGCTTTCTGCTCTGCTTCTCAGGTCTCTGGCCTCTGGCCTTTGCCTCTCTGCCTGTCAGCTCTGCCCCTCAATTCTCTCTCCCTCAGCTTTCTGCTCTCTGCCCCACAGATTTCGTTCTCTGCCTCTCAGCTGTCTGGCTTCTGCCCCTCAGCTGTCTGGCTTCTGCCCCTCAGCTGTCTGGCTTCTGCTCCTCAGCCCTCTGCTCTCCATCCCCTTAGCTCACTGCTCTCGTCCCCTCAACTCTCTGCTCTCTCTCCATCAGTTCTGTTTTCTCACCCTCAGCTCTCTGTTCTCCATCCCCTTAGCTCACTGCTCTTCTCACTTCAACTCTCTGCTCTCTCACCCTCAGCTCTCTGCTCTCAGCCCCCAGCACTCTGTCTCCCAGCACTCTGTCCCGGAGAACTCTGCCACCAAGCTCTCCATCCCCCAGCTCTCTAGCAGTCAACTCGGCCACCCTAGTCCCTGACCTGTAATGCTCTGCCTCCCAAAGTTCTGTGCTCTATGATCCCTCCAGCTCTCTGCTCTCTAGCCCCCGACAGCTCTCCTCTCTGATCCACCCCCACTCTCTGCTTTCTGATCGCCTTCAGTTCTTTACTTTCTGCCTCCAGTTGGTTTTGACCCTAATCTCCCTGCTCTCTGCCCCCCCCGCTCACTTTTCTCTGCCCCACCAGCTCTCTTTTCTCCGCCTCCCAGCTCTCTGCTCTCTGCCCCTCAGCCCCACATTGCTCTGCTCTCTGTCCCTCAATCCCCCTGGCCCCTGCCCTTCGGCTCTCTATTCCCTAACTCTCAGCTCTCTGCTCCCTTTGCCTCAGCTCTCTGTTCCCTGAACGTCAGCGCTCTACTTCCTGCCCCTTATCTCTCTGCCTCCCATGCTCTCTGTCACCCCTGCTCCCTGCATCCCGGCTCTCTGCCACCTTATTCTCTGCCCCTCCTGGTCTCTGCCCCCCGGCTCTCTGCCCTGGGGTCCTTGCCCTTGAGGACCTTGTCCCCAAGATCCCTTCCCCACAAGTCACTGTCCCCTGATCTCTGCTCCCCTGCTACCTGCCCATTGCCCTATGCTCGACTTCCTGCACCTAGGTTTCTGCTTCCTGCCCCTAAGATCTCTTCTCTCTATCACCCCGTGAACCAGACTCTGCCCTCCTGGCCTCTGGCTCTCTATTCAGTGAACACCAGCTCTCTGTTCTCCCCCCAGAACAGCACAGCATTCTCAAGCAGCATGGCTCAGTGGAAAAAGCACGGGCTTGGGAGTCAGAGGTCATGGGGTCAAATCCCGGATCGGCCAATTGTCAGCTTTGTGACTCTGGGCAAGTCACTTAACTTCTCTGTGCCTCGGCTACCTCATCGGTAAAATGGGGATGAAGACTGTGAACCCCACATGAGACAATCTGATCACTTTGTATCCTCCCCAGCGCTTAAAATAGTGCTTTGCACATAATAAGCACTTTAACAATGTCATTCTAATAATTGTTATTATTCTGCTCTCTGCCCCTCATCACTGTGCTCCTCAGGTCTCTGCCCCTCTGTTCCTCACTTCCTCTCCCACTCAGCTTTCTTTTCTTCCCCACTCAGCTCTCTGCCCTCCATGCTCTCTGCCACCCGCCACCCACCCAACACACATGCAAACGGGTCTCTGCCCTCTTGCTAGCTGCACATTGCCCTCTGCTCCACTCCCTGCAGCTCAGCTTTCTGCTCCCTACCACCCCGGCCTCTGACCCCCGGTCTCTGACCCCCGATCTCTAGCTCCCTGTTCATTGGCCCTCAGCTCTCTATTCTCTGTTTCCAGGGTCTATGCATATCGCTTCTCTGCCCTCTAGATCATTCCTATCTTCCTCTCTTCTCGGCCCTCTAGGTCTTATCACCCTGCCCTTTAGGTCTCCACTCTGCCCTCTAGGTCTCCCCTCTCTGCCCTCTAGGTCTCTGCTCTCTGCTCCTATCTCTCTGCTTTGTGGCCCCCGGTGTTCTGCTCTCTGCCCCCCAGCTCTCTATTCTCTACCCGCCCCCAGCTCTCTAATCTCTACCACTAGGCTCTCTAGTATCTGCCCTGCATGTCTCTGCACTCTCCCCCTCAGCTCTCTACATGCTACCCCTAGGCTCTCTGCTCACTTCCCCTCAGTTTTCTACTTGCTGTCCCTCAGAAATCCATGCTCCCTGCTCGTTGCCCCTCAAAGATCTATGACCCTCAGTTCACTAAGCCATGCTGCTTTGATCTCTGCCCAGCAGCTCTCTGCCCCTGAGCTTTCTTCCCTCTGTCCCCAGCTTTCTTCCCTCTATCCCCCAGCTCTCTGCCCTCTGTCCCCCAGCTCTTTGCCTTCTTTCCCACAGCTCTCTCCCCTTTAGCCCCAGCTCTCTGCCCTGTGCCCCTATGTTCTGTGCCCATTCCAGGTTCTCTGTTCTCTGCCCACTCCCTGCTCTCTGCTCTCTGCCCATCCCAGGCTCTACGTTCTTTGCCCCCAGTTCTCCACTCTTTCCACCATGCCCCTCAGTTTCCTGCCCATCAGCTTTCTGGATACCCAGTTCTCTACCCCTTGCTCTCCTTCCGTGAGTTCTCGATCTGTGAGATCTTTGTCTCTCAGCTATGTATCCTCAGCTCTCTGCCCCCCGGCTATATAGCCCCCCACTCTCTATTCTTTGCACAATTCCTCCCAGTTATCTGCTCATTGCCCCAAGTTATTTGCTCATTCCTCCCCATTTATCTGCTCATTGCCCCCCAGTTGTATGCTTATTGCCCTCCAACTCTCTTCTGTTTGCCCACCAGATCTCTTCTTTGTTTTCAAGCTCTCTGCTTTGTACCCAAGCTCTCTGCTCTGTCCTGCAGCTCACTGCTTTCTGGCCCACCATTCCTCTGTCACCATCCCTTGGCCCCCAAGCTCTCTGCCCCCGAGCTGTCCATCCTTTTCCCCTAAGCTCTCTGGCCTCTGCCTTTCAACTCACAGGTGTCTGCCCTTCAACTCTCAGACCTTTGCCCTTCAAACCTCTGGCCTCTGCACCTCGGCTTTCCAGTCTCTGTCCCTCGGTTCTCTGCACCTCAGCTCTCTGCTCTTTCCCTTCAGCTTTCTACCCCTCAGCTCTCTGCTCTCTACCCCCCAGTTCTCTGGCCTGTGTCAATCACTTTTCTGTACTCTGCCTCACTGACCCTCAGCTCTCTGCCCTTCCATTCTATGACCGCTGCCCTTCAGCACTCTGGGCTCTGCCACTCTTTCCTTTTGGCGCTGCTCATCAGTTCTTTGGCATCTGTCCCACAGGACTCACCTCTCTGCCTATCAACTCTCTGCATCTCATTCATTCATTCATTCATTCAATCAATCGTATTTCTTAAGCAATTACTGTGTGCAGAGCACTGTACTAAGCCCTTGGGAAGTACAAGTTGGCAACATATAGAGACAGTCCCTACCCAACAGTGGGCTGACCTATATATGTACAAGTAAAATCAATATATGAATAGAGGAATAAATGCGTACAAAGATAAATACATATATACAGGTGCTGTGGAGAGGGGAAGGAGGTAAGGCGGGGGGATGGGGAGGGGGAGAAGGAGGAGAGGAATTAGGGGCACAGTCCGGGAAGGCCTCCTGGAGGAGGTGAGCTTTCAGTAGGGCTTTGAAGGGAGGAAGAGAGCTAGCTTGGCAGATGTGCGGAGGGAGGGCATTCCAGGCAGTAATAAAATTACTAAAATTAAATTGCTAAAATAAAATTACTAAAAGTATTAATTTTATTACTGCCATAGCATACTGATTGTTTAACTACACCCTGTGATGCCATCGCCTACTTATATCATTGTTACTGTTTTATTGCTTCTGCATCTCAATTGTTAACCTCCCGCTGTACTGTCAATGGCCCTGCTGACCTCACCATGAACTTTCAATTTCCTTGCTCCCAACTGCCATTCCCATTCCTCACCTTCCCCTTCCCCTTTCCCACCCAGCTTTTTCCCTCCCTCTCCCCCACCAAGACCACTCCCCCTCACCGCCTAACAAGGATCCCTCTGTACCAGCGCCAGTCCTCCACTCCTCCCTCCCGGCCCCTTCCCTCCCCTTCTCCCCGCCCCCACCCCATCCCAGTTCTCCTTTCCCATTGCCACCCCTCTTCTGACACTCCCCGCTCAGGCCCCTGCCAACTCATCCCAATCCAAACCCTCCCCACCCCTCGCACCCTTCCCCCTCCCTCCCTTCCCTCGACAGCTGCTGCCAGGTTTGGCCTCTGGAACCCCCGCTCCGTTTTAAGTAAGATCCCTTTCATCCTGGACGTATTCCTTTCCAGCTCTCTAATCCTCCTCGCCCTAACTGAAACATGGCTGTGTCCAGATGACACGGTCTCTTCTGCTGCTCTCTCCAGTGGAGGCCTCTTCTTCTCCCACTTCCCCAGACTCACCGGAATAGGAGGAGGTGTCGGTTTCCTTCTCGACCCCCAATGTCGCTTTCGCACTATCCCTCCTCCACCTTCCCTTTCTTTCCGTTCCTTTAAAGCCCACATTATTCGCCTCTACCACCCCCGCCCTCCCGGCCCCACTTCCAACTTCTTTAACGACTTTGACCCCTTCCTCACATTCCTTCTCTCCTTCTCCATGCCCACTCTGATCCTCGGAGACTTCAACATCCACATGGATATACCTGATGATTCCTCTGCTGCCCGCCTTCTATCTCTCCTCGACGCTGCCAACCTCTTCCTCCACCCCACCTCACCCACTCACCAACTTGGTCATACCCGCGACCTCATCATCTCCTATCGCTGCACTGTGTCCCCATCACCAACTATGAAATCCCTCTCTCTGATCATAATCTTCTCACCTGAATCCTCACTCACACTCGTTTCCCCTGTAAATCCATATTACTCCCTCACAGAGATCTCCGCTCTCTTGACCCCATCCATCTTTCAGAGCGCCTCACACCCCACCTCGCCGCCCTCTCCTATCTACCGAGTCTTGATGATCAGATTACCGCTCTCAACTCTACCCTTTCTACTCAGCTAGATTCACTCGCTCCCCTTTCCCTTCGACGCTCTCGTACCACTAACCCACAGCGCTGGATCACTGCCACTGTCCGCCTCCTTCGCTCTTATGCTCGAGCTGCCGAACGCTGCTGGCGAAAGTCTAAACACCATGCCAACCTCGTTCACTACAAGTTTATCCTTTCCTGCCTTAACTCAGCCCTCTCCTCTGCCAGACAAAACTATTTCTCCTCCCTTATTGACACCCATGCCCATCGCCCCCGCCAGCTCTTCCGTACATTCAACTCCCTTCTCAGGCCCCAGGTTCCTCCCCCTCCTCCTTCCCTCACCCCCAACGATCTGGCCTCCTACTTCATTGACAAAATTTAATCCATCAGGTCCGAACTCCCCAAAGTCACTTCCCCCCCTTCTCCAACCCCCCGGCTCTCAACACTCTCTGCTACTCTCCCATCCTTCCCAGCAGTATCCTCAGAGGAGCTCTCCTCCCTCCTCTCAAGTGCTACTGCGGCCACCTGGGCTTCTGACCTCATTCCCTCTCATCTCATGAAATCCCTCGCTCCATACCTTCTCCCCTCCTTAACTTCCATCTTCAATCACTCACACTCCACTGATTCCTTCCCCTCTGCCTTCAAACATGCCCATGTCTCTCCCATCCTAAAAAAAACCCTCTCTTGACCCCACCTCAACTTCTAGTTATCGCCCCATATCCCTCCTACCATTCCTTTCCAAACTCCTTGAACGTGTTGTCTACACGCGCTGCCTAGAATTCCTCAACAACAACACTCTCCTCGACCCCCTCCAGTCTGGCTTCCGTCCCCTACATTCCACGGAAACTGCCCTCTCAAAGGTCACCAACGACCTCCTGCTTGCAAAATCCAACGCCTCATACTCGATACTAATCCTCCTCGACCTCTCAGCTGCCTTCGACACTGTGGACCACCCCCTTCTCCTCAACACGCTATCTGACCTTGGCTTCACAGACTCCGTCCTCTCCTGGTTCTCCTCTTATCTCTCCGGTCGTTCATTCTCAGTCTCTTTTGCAGGCTCCTCCTCCCCCTCCCATCACCTTACTGTGGGGGTTCCCCAAGGTTCAGTGCTTGGTCCCCTTCTATTCTCGATCTATACGCACTCCCTTGTTGATCTCATTCGCTCCCGCGGCTTCGACTATCATCTCTACGCTGATGACACCCAGATCTACATCTCTGCCCCTGCTCTCTCCCCCTCTCTCCAGGCTCGCATCTCCTTCCGCCTTCAGGACATCTCCATCTGGATGTCTGCCCGCCACCTAAAACTCAACATGTCCAAGACTGAGCTCCTTGTCTTCCTTCCCAAACCATGCCCTCTCCTTGACTTTCCCATCACTGTTGACGGCACTACCATCCTTCCCGTCTCACAAGCCCGCAACCTTGGTGTCCTCCTCGACTCTGCTCTCTCGTAAACCCCTCACATTCAAGCCGTCACCAAAACCTGCTGGTCTCAGCTCCGCAACATTGCCAAGATCCTCCCTTTCCTCTCCATCCACACTGCTACCCTTCTCATTCAAGCTCTCATCCTGTCCCGTCTGGACTACTGCATCAGCCTTCTCTCTGATCTCCCATCCTCGTGTCTCTCCCCACTTCAATCCATACTTCATGCTGCTGCCCGGATTGTCTTTATCCAGAAACGCTCTGGGCATGTTACTCCCCTCCTCAAAAATCTCCAGTGGCTACCAATCAATCTGCGCATCAGGCAGAAACTCCTCACCCTGGGCTTCAAGGCTCTCCATCACCTCGCCCCCTCCTACCTCACCTCCCTTCTCTCCTTCTACAGCCCACCCCGCACCCTCCGCTCCTCTGCTGCTAATCTCCTCACCGTACCTCGTTCTCGCCTGTCCCGCCATCGACCCCCGGCCCACGTCATCCCCCGGGCCTGGAATGCCCTCCCTCTGCCCTTCCGCCAAGCTAGCTCTCTTCCTCCCTTCAAGGCCCTAATGAGAGCTCACCTCCTCCAGGAGGCCTTCCCAGACTGAGCCCCTTCCTTCCTCTCCCCCTCGTGCCCCTCTCCATCCCCCATCTTACCTCCTTCCCTTCCCCACAGCATCTGCATATATGTATATATGTTTGTACATATTTGTTACTCTATTTGTATATTTATTTATTTTACTTGTACATATCTATTCTATTCATTTTATTTTGTTAGTATGTTTGGTTTTGTTCTCTGTCTCCCCCTTTTAGACTGTGAGCTCACTGTTGGGTAGGGACTGTCTCTATATGTTGCCAACTTGTACTTCCCAAGCGCTTAGTACAGTGCTCTGCATACAGTAAGCGCTCAATAAATACGATTGATGATGATGATGATGATGATTCCAGGCCAGGGGGATGATGTGGGCCGGGGGTCGACGGCGGAACAGATGAGAACGAGGCACGGTGAGGAGATTAGCAGCCGAGGAGCGGAGGGTGCGGGCTGGGCTGCAGAAGGAGAGAAGGGAGTTAAGGTAGGAG
Organism: Tachyglossus aculeatus; assembly: GCF_015852505.1. Lineage (NCBI taxonomy): Eukaryota > Metazoa > Chordata > Mammalia > Monotremata > Tachyglossidae > Tachyglossus > Tachyglossus aculeatus. Next base: position 365,485 of record NW_024044895.1, read on the forward strand.
GGGGCGAGGTGATGGAGAGCCTTGACAAGCCACCCAACTACTCTGTGCCTCAGTTACCTCATCTGTAAAATGGGGATTGAGACCGTGAGGCCCACATGGGACAACCAGTTTACTTTGCATCTACCCAGTGCTTAGAACAGTGCATGGCACATCAAAAGCGCTCAACAAATACCATAAAAATAATAATAATTATTATTATTATTATCAGATCTCTTGTCTGCCCTCCAACTCTCTATTCTCTGCACCATAGCTCTCTGCCCCTCTGATCTCCACTCTCTCTCCTTCAGCTTTTTGCTCTTTGACCCTCTGCTCTCTGACCCCGGGTCTCTGCCTCTCTGCTACTTGCTTCCCTGGTCTCTGCTCCTCTAATCACTGACAATTTCCCCCCTACTGTCTGATTCATGCCCCTCAGTTCTCTTTTGCCTCCCCTTAGCACGTTACTCCCCGCCCCTCAGCTCTCTGCTCTCTAACCCCTGTCAACTCTCTGCTTTCTGCCCCTCCCTCTCGACCCCCTCCCCACTCCTACCCCTGCGTGGTCTCTGCCTTCTGCCTCCACGATCTCTGCTCCTCGGCTCTCTGCTCTATGCCCTTTAGCTCTCTGGTCTCTAGTGCTCTGCTCTCTAGCCCTCAGCTCTCTGATCTCTGCCCCTCAGATCTCTGCTCTCTAGCCCTGAGCTTTCTGACCCTCGGCTCTCTGTCCCTCTTCTCAGCTCTCTGTCCCTCAGTTCTCTGTCCCTTATATCTTCATTCATTTTCATTCAATCGTATTTACTGAGCACTTACTGTTTGCAGAGCACTGTACTAAGCGCTAGGAAAGTACAAGTTGGCAACATATAGAGATGGTCCCTCCCCAACAGTGGGCTCACAGTCTAGAAGGGGGAGACAGACAACAAACCAAAACACATTAACAAAATAAAATAAATAGAATAATAAATATGTACAAGTAAAATAGAGTAATAAATATATACAAGCATATATACAGGTTGTGTGGGGAGGGGAAGGAGGTAAGGCAGGGGTGATGGGGAGGGGAAGGAGGGGGAGAGGAATGCTCCTTGCCCTTAGGCTCTTTGTTCTTTGCCCCTCACCCCAGCTCTCTGCCCCATTGCTTCTGCTCCCGTGTTCTCTGACCATTCCACCCCCCAACTCTTTGATCCATTCCCCTCAGTTCTCTGTATTCCCCATTCAGCACTCTGCTCCCTGTCTCTCAGTTCTCTGCTCCCTGCATGACAAATTTAGATGGGTAAATAAGTGAGTCATAATATATAATTTCAATATATGTACATAAGAGCTGTTCGTTTGGGGATGGAGCAAATATCAAATGTTCAAAGGTCACAGATCCAAGTACATAGAGGAGGCAGAAGGAAGAGTGGGGCAGGGAAAAAAGGGCTTAGTCAGGGAAGGCCTCTTGGAGGAGATGTGACTGAAACTGTACTTTGAAGGTGGAGAATGTGGTGGCTAGATGTGTATGAACTCGGGCAATGTCCCAGGCTACGGGGAAGATGTGGGAAAGGGGTTGTCATGAAGATAAACAAGATTGGGGCACAGTGAGTAAACTGGCTCTACAGGAGTGTGTAGGCTGAGCTGTTGTAGGCGAACAGTGAGGTGAGGTAGGATGGGGAGAGCTGATTGAGTGTTTTAAAGCAAATGGTAAGGAGTTTCCGTTTGATCTAGCAGTGGATGGGCGGCTATTGCAGGTTCTTGAGGACTGGAGAGACAAGGATTGAACGAAAGCTTTTGTTGAAAAATAATCCGTGCAGCAGATCTAAGTATGGATTGGAGTCGGGAGAGACAGGCGGGCAGGAGGGCACTGAGGAGACAGATGCAGTAGTCAAGTGATTAAATCAGCATGGTAGCAATTTGAATGGAGAGGAAAAGCAATGTTGTGAAGGTAGAACAGACAGGATTTGATGACACTGAATTTGGTGGAATGAGAGAGATGAGTCGAGGACAGTACCAAGGTTACAGCTTCGTGAGGTAGGGTGGATAATGGTATTGGCAACACAGATGGGAAAGAAAGCGTTAGGACATGGTTTGGGTGGGAACATATGGAGTTCAGTTTTGGACATGTTTACTTTGAGGTGTCAGCAGAACTCCACATTCTTCGCTCTCGTGCTCAAGCTGCATAGCCCTTGCTGGTGGAAATCTAAATATCAGACTGAATTTGTCCACTTCAAGTTTGTCATTTAATGTTTTAAATACGCACTCTCCTCTGCCCTGCGAAACTATTCCTCCACCCTTATTGACAGCCAAGCCCATTGCCCTTGCCAGTAGTTTCAGATATTTAACTCCTTCCTCAGGCCCCTTTCCCCTCTCCTCTCCCTTCCCTTGCCCCCAATGAACTGGCCACCTACTTCATTAAGAAAATTGACACTATCAGTCATGAGCTTCCTAAAGATCGCCCCTGCTCCTCCTCAGTCTCTCCCCATTCTAGCCCCTTCTTCAACTCTCCCATCCTTCCCAACAGTATCCCTAAATAAGATCTCCTGCCTCCTCTCAAAAGCCACTCCCTCCACCTGCGCATCTAACTCCATTCCTTCTCACCTTACCAAAACACTTGCCCCTCCCTTCTTCACGTTCCTAGCAGCTAT